>NC_052156.1:90686692-90989774 GCF_902713615.1 Scyliorhinus canicula
ATCACCCTACTCAAACCCACATATCCACCCTATACCCCTAACCCAACAACCCCCCCCTTAACCTTACATTTATTAGGACACTACGGGCAATTTAGCATGGCCAATCCACCTAACCCGCACATCTTTGGACTGTGGGAGGAAAACGGAGCACCCGGAGGAAACCCACGCACACAGGGGGAGGACGTGCAGACTCCACACAGACAGTGACCCAGCCGGGAATCGAACCTGGGACCCTGGAGCTGTGAAGCATTTATGCTAACCACCATGCTACCCTGCTGTCCCTGACAGTGTGGCCTCAGCCCCCGGACAGGCTGTTCAATATGTCCCCCAGACAGTGTGGTCTCAGCCCCAGGACAGTCTGTTCAATATGTCCCCCTGACAGTGTGGTCTCAGCCCCAGGACAGTCTGTTCAATATGTCCCCCTGACAGTGTGGTCTCAGCCCCAGGACAGTCTGTTCAATATGTCCCCCTGACAGTGTGGCGACTGCCCCAGGACAGTCTGTTCAATATGTCCCCCTGACAGTGTGGTCTCAGCCCCAGGACAGTCTGTTCAATATGTCCCTGACAGTGTGGCGACTGCCCCAGGACAGTCTGTTCAATATGTCCCTGACAGTGTGGCCTCAGCCCCAGGACAGTCTGTTCAATCTGTCCCTGACAGTGTGGTCTCAGCCCCAGGACAGTCTGTTCAATATGTCCCTGACAGTGTGGCCTCAGCCCCAGGACAGTCTGTTCAATATGTCCCTGACAGTGTGGCGACTGCCCCAGGACAGTCTGTTCAATATGTCCCCGACAGTGTGGCGACTGCCCCAGGACAGTCTGTTCAATATGTCCCTGACAGTGTGGCCTCAGCCCCCGGACAGGCTGTTCAATATGTCCCCCTGACAGCGAGGGCTCAGCCCCAGGACAGTCTGTTCAATATGTCCCCCTGACAGTGTGGTCTCAGCCCCAGGACAGTCTGTTCAATATGTCCCCCTGACAGTGTGGCCTCAGCCCCAGGACAGTCTGTTCAATATGTCCCTGACAGTGTGGCCTCAGCCCCAGGACAGTCTGTTCAATATGTCCCTGACAGTGTGGCCTCAGCACTAGGGTAGTCTCTGACTCTACCACAGACAGTCCTATAACTCTTCCCCCAGTAAGAAGTCCTACAACACCAGGTTAAAGTCCAACAGGTTTGATTCAAACACGAGCTTTCGGAGCGCAGCTCCTTCCTCAGGTGAATCTTCCCCCAGGATAATATTTCACTGCACTACTCTGTTCCTTGACCACACCCTAGTCCTGCCTCTGTCTTCCCACTGTGCTTTCATTTCACACCCTCAGTCCTTTCCCCATCTCCCCCCTCTCTTATCATATTCCACACCATGCCCCCCCTCCCCGAGCTGCACGGTCCTGTTTCCATTCCTCCCCCCCCCCCCCCCCTTTGCTGGTCTTGCCTCCCATTCCCAGCTTTGGCGCAACTTGCGATAAAGTCTAAAGATGCACTTTAACAAACCTCATAAATAAACACAAAAAGCATTTATTCATAAGAATTGTTCAGCAGCTGTATGGCTGCAGCTGGCTCCCTACATGTCTCTCCTGTAAGAGGGATCCACCCTCAGGGGTGATTACCCACACTGAGTGCCAATTGGTCACCTAACTCAGGTGATCCTTTACAGCTGTGTTGCCCTTAAAGGGACAATCACCACATACGGGTACACGATAGCTCGCAGCAAAGCTCTTTAATGTAGGTGAAGGCAACGTGTGCTGACCTTGAAGCAGGTGTGAACGGCTGCCATTAACTCTCCATTATGTAACTATGGCTCATGATATTGAAT
Organism: Scyliorhinus canicula; assembly: GCF_902713615.1. Lineage (NCBI taxonomy): Eukaryota > Metazoa > Chordata > Chondrichthyes > Carcharhiniformes > Scyliorhinidae > Scyliorhinus > Scyliorhinus canicula. The sequence goes on from NC_052156.1 coordinate 90,688,504, forward strand.
CATTGTGTGGACAATGGGATACATTGATACTGTTGTCATGTGACTGATACTGTCTCTAGATTGTCAATATTTTATTAATCTAGATGGGAAAACCATGGGCGGTATTCTCCGACCCCCCGCTGGGGTCGCAGAATCGCCAGGGGGGGCGGCGTGAATCCCGCCCTAGCCGGCTGCCGAATTCTCCGGCACCGGAGATTCAGCAGGGGCTGGATTCACACCGCGCCGGTCGGCGGCCGCTCACAGCGGCCCACCCGGTGATTCTCCGGCCCGCGATGGGCCGAAGTCCCGCTGGCTCTTTGCCAGTCCCACCGGCGTAGATTAGACTAGGTCCCTTACTGGCGGGACCTGGCGGCGCGGCCAGGCTCTGGGATCCTGGGGGGTGTGCGGAGCAATCTGGCCCCGGGGGGGTGGGTGGGTGGGTGGGGGGGGGGGGGGGTGCCCCCACGGTGTCCTGGCCCGCGATCGGGGCCCAACGATCCGCGGGCGGGCCTGTGCCGTGGGGGCACTCTTTTCCTACGCGTCGGCCTTGTCAGCCTCCGCGATGGCCGACGCGTAGGTAAATCCCCCCCCCCCCGTGCCGCATGTGCGGGAATGGCATAAGCAGCCGCTGACGCTCACGCGCATGTGCGGATTCGCGCCGGCTGGTGGAGTCCCTTTGGCCTCGGCTGGCGCGGCGCCAAAGGCCTTCCACGCCGGCCGGTGGGACGCAAACCACTCCGGCGCCGGCCTAGCCCCTGAAGGTGCGGAGGATTTTGTACCTTTGGGGCGGGCCGACGCCGGAGTGGTTCACGCCACTCCGTCCCGCCGGGGCCCCCGCCACGCCGGGTACGTGAGAATCCCGCCCCATATCTTACTCAGCAGGCAGAAGGACCCCGCCTCAGAAGTTACATTAAGCTGAAAATTGGGGTTTGTTCAATTTAGATGCAAGAGTAATACTTCAGGGACTTAATCAACTTTAACTAGAAAGCCAAAAGCTTGCTGTTAATTGGGGTAAATCATGTGAATCCATCACTAGAAACTTCTGACCTTCATTTGTCTTAAACGCATCAAGAGAGAATCCTTCAGGCCTTAACATTTCAACGACCATCTCGAAGATGAAAAGTGATGAAAATCCCACTGATGAAAAGTGACCTTTCTCCACTCTTTAAGATAACTAAGTGCAAGTAGCACCTTTAGACATCATCTTTTCTTGTGCCTGTGTATGTGTGTGTTTGTGTGTGTGCGTGCATTTGTATGTGGTGTGAATGAAGAGTGAGAATTTGATGCATTTATCTCTCAGGTGTTACAAAGAATAAACATGCATCCTTTTGTTTGTTTTGACCTTACAAGAAGCGTGTTTGTGTCTGTTCTTTAACGTCAATTCTTTAATTCAAAGGGTTAAAGAAATCCTAAAAATTACATCTCTGTGCAGTCAGCTGAGAATTGAGAAAAGTGGGAAATTATGCATCTGTAACGTTTCTTTAACTTAATCCTGCCTTTCTGAATGTCTTCTAAAAGCCTGTCAAGAATGCACTCGTAATCTCTATTGCACACTTCGACTGCTCTCTCTATATCGCTTGCTCCAGACACGCCTGTTTTCTCAGCCAGACTCCATCAGCCGCTCCCTAGCTTATGCCATTATGACTCTTGGCTCCACTTAAGAATTACTCCTCACACATTTAACTACGGCCTAAAAGACTGCTGCTTCTCAGATTTCAATGTTACCTCAACCATTGTGAATCCCACTTCTAACAGCAGCTTCCAAGCTTCAAGATTTGGGAGTCACAGATTACCACAAATAGGTAGTTGAGAATTCACAAGTGAATTCAAGATAGTTCATTAAGTTAATTAAGAAGCAACAGTTCAGATATGATACATAGGGTGAATAGATAAGAAAGGCATATGGCCCATGACAGCTCAGAGTGCTTGACGTTGATCTGATGGCAGCATTCTGCTCTTGAGGTGAATTGTGAGGAAAACCAAATCTTATGCCAGTCACCTGACTCGCTCCGCCTGACGCGATCTGGATCTCAGTGAGGGTGAGATCCAGATCTGAATATTTAATCAGCTTTGTGAGCGGCCCGGTAGCACAATGGTTAGCACCGTTGCTTCACAGCACCAGGGACCTGGGTTGGATTCTCAGCTTGGGTCACTGTGCGGAGTCTGCACGTTCTCCCCAAGTCTGTGTGGCTTTCTTCCGGGTGCTCCGGTTTCCTCCCACAGGCCAAAGATGTGCAGGTTAGGTGGATTGGCCACGCCAAATTGCCTTTAGAGTCCAAAATATTTGATGGGTTCCTGGGTTATGGGGATAGGGTGGTGCTGTGGGCTAGAGTAGGGTGCTCCTTCCAATGGCCAGTGCAGACTCAATGGGCCGAATGACTTCCTCTTCACTGTAAATTCTATTCACATTCATCCAGATTGATCCGACTCCAGGGACTCACCGGCCGCATCTGGGAGATCGCGCCAGGGCGCCATTTAGCACTGGTCCACACAAACTTGGGCCCGGCATAACTGGACCTGAGAAGGGACCCAAGGCCGTTGGAGGCCCCCAGGTGGTTGGGGACAGGGTAGGGTGGCACCCTGGCACTCCTTCTGGCAGCCATGATTCTTGGAACTGCTAGGGGGCAGCAGGGTAGCATGGTGGTTAGCATAAATGCTTCACAGCTCCAGGGTCCCAGGTTCGATTCCCGGCTGGGTCACTGTCTGTGTGGAGTCTGCACGTCCTCCCCCTGTGTGCGTGGGTTTCCTCCGGGTGCTCCGGTTTCCTCCCACAGTCCAAAGATGTGCGGGTTAGGTGGATTGGCCATGCTAAATTGCCCGTAGTGTCCTAATAAAAGTAAGGTTAAGGGGGGGTTGTTGGGTTACGGGTATAGGGTGGATACGTGGGTTTGAGTAGGGTGATCATGGCTCGGCACAACATTGAGGGCCGAAGGGCCTGTTCTGTGCTGTACTGTTCTATGTTCTATGTAGGCTGGCACCCTGACAGTACCACCTGGGAACCTTGATAGTTCCACCCCCTAAGTGCGGCCTCAGCGGGGAGAAACCCCCAAGGCCAAAAAAATGGCAAAGTGCCGTTTATTGGACTTTAATTTGAGTCAGCTTTCACTTCAGCTTTCAGTTTATCTCATGCTTTGAGCCGTTTTTCCATAGAATCCCTACAGTGCAGAAGGAGACCATTCGGCTCATTGGGTCTCCATCGACCATCTGAAAGAGTGCCCTCCCTAGGCAGACTCCCCCACCCTATCCCTGCAACCCCGCGCATTGATCATGGCCAATTCACCTAACCTGCACATCTTTGAACTGTGTGAGGAAACAGGAGCACCCGGAGTAAACCAACGCAGACGCGGGGAGAACGTACAAATCCACACAGTCACCAAAGGCCAGAATTGAACCCAGGTCCCTGGTGCTGAGTTATTTCCAGTGCTGGTTGCTGCTGAGCTGCCTGGAGGAATGAGAGGTGAGAAAGGAAACAGGAGAGAAGGACAACAAGAAGGCGACTTCAACAGGGGCTGTTTAGCACAGGGCTAAATAGTTGGCTTTGAAAGCAGACCAAGCAGGCCAGCAGCACGGTTCGATTCCCGTAACAGCCTCCCCAAACAGGCGCCGGAATGTGGCGACTAGGGGCTTTTCACAGTAACTTCATTTGAAGCCTACTCGTGACAATAAGCGATTTTCATTTCATTTCAAGGTGGGAGTAGTGCCCTTTGGACTGCTTGTTTGCTGGGCCCCTCCTGGACTGAGGGTTCTGCTATATCCGGCCCGATTCTCCGAACTAACAACTATTTCCTTCAGCAAGGACGAAGCCTTCCTTATTCTATTCGGTGTGCTTGTCTGGGACAGGGGTAGCGAGTGGACAGTATGGTTACTGAGCCCCTCCCGGGCTGAGGGTCCTGCTATATCCGGTTTCACAGGAGTCTCAGAAGTCTCCCACCTCAGGCACCATTTCAGCTACAGTGCCCCACCCTCCTGTGTCGCTATCCTCTCCATTCCGCTGTGTCCCTTGCTCGCTCTTCCTTTACTTCCCTCATCCCTCCATATACCTTTCTAAGGGGCGAGTATATTGTTCCACCTCACTCTTCCCCTAACTCCCCTCCCCTCACTGTCTATTTCCAATCATCTCCAACATGACAATGCCCACATTGGGATGGTTGTGGCACTTGCCCTGATGGCCACTCCACCTCTGCCTGTGGTGGGGCAGGCCAGAGCCATGAATGCAGTGGTGGTGGCCTCTTCGGTCTCCACTACTCCTACAGCCCCGCTACCTTCTAATTGCTAACCCCAACGTCACCACTGAGGCGTGGATTTGCGCAATGGCCGGCCATTGTAGCCGCCTCTCGTATGTACGGGAAGGTTGTGTTTTTCCTGCGAGCCAAGAGAGCGGTTCACCTCGCTCTTAAGAAGGGGCTCATGGTGGGTGTGACCTACGTGATGGTGGACTTTCTTGAGGCCACGTCCGAGAGGGTCATACTCTCCAACGTCCCGCCCTACCTCCCTATGGATCTCCTTCTACCCCCAACTACAACTACTGTCGTCACTGCAGCGCGGGCCAAGAAGGGGGCCAGCAGAGATGTGCGTGACCCGAGCCAGCAGGTAGGTCAGCAAAGTGGCGTCCCCGGCGGCAGCGTGTCAAGGATAGGTGGGGCAATGTAAGGATGGAGGTTTCCTTAGCACAGACAACCCCCCATAAGCGGTGCCACTTTTTGGAGGGGAGTGGCAGAAAAACATAGTGACCCCACCCGGTGTGGAAAGAGTGATGCCCTGACTCCTGGCCCTTGATATCACACCCCACCCCCACCAAAAACTGAAAATGTGAAACATTTATTCACCCCTGAGCTATCTCAGCCCTTGAGCAGATCGCCGCGGGGCTGGGTGTGAACAGGACCCGTGAGGGCTCGTTCCACCCAGTACAATTTTGCACCATTACCCTGCTGCCAAAGATCACAAGGTCTTCGCTAAAGCAATGCGTTTGCACCTTGGCACCGTGCTGGACCACATGATCCAACCTGACCAGTCCTCCACAGTCCTGGGCAGCAGAATCTACAGCAACATCCAACTGGGCCGGGACCTGGTCCATCATTCCCAGAGGGCTGGTATGTCGAGTGCCTTCCTGTCCCTTGATCAGGAGAAGGAGTTTGACAGGATGGATCACAAACATTTATTCGGGATTTTGCAAGCATATGGGTTCAGCACGCATTTCGTTGCCTGGATCTGACTTCTGTACACTGCTGCAGAGTGTCTCGTTAAGGTTAACGGGTCTCTGACGGCGCCCCCTTGCTTTGGGGGAGGAGTGTGTTAGGGGTTCGCCTTGTATGGCCAACTCTATTCTATTTAGGTGGAGTCTTTCCTGAGCCTCCTGCGGAGGAGGCTGTCGGGACTGTTTCTGCGCAGGCTGAGCATTGGGATGGCTCTCTCGGCTTATGCTGATAACGTGCTCCTCATGTTCACCAACCCTGCTGATCTGCGGAGGATGCAAGAGTGCCAGGCTGTGTACTCCGCCACGTCCCCTGCCAGGATCAACTGGGCCAAATGTTCCAGACTCTTGGTCGTTCCGTGGCAGACGGACCCCCTCCCAGAGGAGCTCCGGCCTTTCACCTGGAGCAGGACCAACCTCCTCTATTTGGGAGTCCATCTTTGCCCGGCTGAGGAATCCTGGCCGGCTAACTGGCAGGAGCTAGAGACCAAGGTCACCACTTGCTTGAGACGCTGGACAGGACTGCTCCGAGTGCTGTCTTACAGGGATCGAGTTCTCATCATAAACCAACTGATAGCCTCCATGTTGTGGTACTGGCTGGTCACTTTGACCGCTCCCCCGAAAGCTCCAGAGAATACTAGTAGAGTTCTTCTGGGACAAGAGACTGCACTGGGTCGCTGCTGAGGGTTATGAGTCCCCCGCTTAGGGAAGGCAGCCAGGTACTGGTGTGCCTTCGCACCCAGGTGGCCTTCAGACCCTGCAGCGATACCTTTATGTTGAGCCCTGATAAAGTATTGATTTATTTATTCATTGTTTTAGGTGCTAATTGAATGCATGTAGCAGAGAGGTAAAAATTATTAAACGCGCCTTGACTGTGAGGATCTAGTCATTGTTTCACATAATGAATTTGACTGTGGGAATTCACATGATGAATTCCAGTGTATTCAGCAATAAGAATGTATCAACTAATCAGTTACAGCAAGGTCTCCGGGACGAGCTGTGGCATAAGGAACATATCTGGTAATTTTCCTAAGACTGTGCACGCAGACGTTGAACTAGGCTTGATAGGCACCAGTCAGTCTTAAGTAATGTCCAATGTAGGGGCAGCAGGGTAGCATGGTGGTTAGCATAAATGCTTCACAGCTCCAGGGTCCCAGGTTCGATTCCCGGCTGGGTCACTGTCTGTGTGGAGTCTGCACGTCCTCCCCCTGTGTGCGTGGGTTTCCTCCGGGTGCTCCGGTTTCCTCCCACAGTCCAAAGATGTGCGGGTTAGGTGGATTGGCCATGCTAAATTGCCCGTAGTGTCCTAATAAAAGTAAGGTTGGGGGGGGTTGTTGGGTTATGGGTATAGGGTGGATACGTGGGTTTGAGTAGGGTGATCATGGCTCGGCACAACATTGAGGGCCGAAGGGCCTGTTCTGTGCTGTACTGTTCTATGTTCTATGTTTGATTAATAAATCATCCTCTGAGTAACAGACATCCATTTGAAAAAAACAGGAGTTCTCAGCTGAGAATTAGAAACCAATGAGAGTAAATGAGGGATTAAACCAGAGATAAGAATTCCCTCACATGTGGTCAAGGTCTTGTTCCTGAATTTATGTATTCCTGAATTCTTGAATCATCTATACGTTTGTTTGTGTTTGAAGTGATTTCTTTATGCCTTTATGTTTTATGCTTTTTTGCCATGAATCCGACCCTTTTATGTACCATTGGATATTTCTAAAATTTTGATTCAGTTCTTAACTGAGTGTATCCAAGTGAATAATTAGCAATAAGATCATATTTTAATACCTCCAAGCAACCGGACTATCAGGTAAATTAAGAGTCCCAACAAGCCCTCCACGATGGTGTGCCCGGGCGATGCATTTCTTCCACCAGTAGCATAGCCTGAATTATGACGTGCAGCTCCTGTTCATAGATCTGCAGGGTCTTCGTTACCCTCTGCAGGCGCTGCTCATCTTTTACCAGGACCTGCTCAAAGTCTGGAACATGGTCGCCTCGCGCCACAGCTCCCCCTGGCCAGGAGTAGTGGTTGTCGTCAGGAAGCCGCTTCTTACCAATCCGCACCTCCACCAATACCATTTTGAGTGGCTGGCAGAGGAGCGAGCTGTGGCTGCCGGGGTGACCAGGATTGGTGACGTGCTGGGTGGTGGAGGAGTGGGCTGGATGGCACCCTGCGAGCGATGGATGTCCGGCTCGGGTCCAAAGCCATCCGAGTCTTCAAATCGATCATACTCGGGCCTAATGGCACTCGCGGTCTGGGGGATGCGCAGGTGTGCGGTGGTATCACGGCTGGGCGAACCCCTGCCCAGACGGAATTCCACATTGGCCTCGGGCCCCGACATCTCCCTCGGGGGCTGGTTTTCCACAATCACTAGCCATCTCACGGAAATGCCCTCTTGTGTCTTTTTGCCCTGTGTGGAGGAGTTTTCTGTACGGGCTGCTGCTGCACACCCTTCACCTCCTTACCATCACCTGTTGTCCGGACATGCCATAGTGTGCCTTGTTGTCGTCCGGCGGCGGATGTCCCCACTGGAGGTTCCTCTATGGAGGGGTCTTTCCCCTGAATCTTGGGGACCTTGGGTGGAGAGTCAAGTAGTCAATGCACAAACATTGTGTAATTTCAAGCAGGAATTAGATATAGCTCTTTGGGCTAAAGGGATCAAGCGTTATGGGGGAAGGCGGGATCAGGGCATGGAACTTGATCAAGCCATGACCATAATGAATGGTGGAGCAGGCTCAAAGGGGAGAATGGCCTCCTACTGTTTCTGTTTTCTATCTATATATCAGACTGGTGTACATTGGGCAGGTATACAGCAGGCAGTATATATCAGACTGGTATATATTGGGCTGTATATATCACACTTATATATACATTGGGTGGGTATAAATTCTGCGGTATTGATCAGAATGGTATATATCAGGTGGTATATATCAGACTAGTATACGTTGGCAGTATATATTAGACTAGTATACATTGGGTGGATACACATCTGCTGGTATATATCAGATTGGTGTACATTGGGCGGATACACATTGGGTGGTATATATCAGTCTGGTATACTTTCGGTGGTATATATCAGACTGGTATATATCAGTCTGGTATACTTTCGGTGGTATATATCAGACTGGTATATATTGGCCAGGTATATATCAGACTGGTGTACATTGGGTGGGTACACATTGGGTGATATATAACAGATGGTTGTACATTCAGCAGGTATATATCAGACGGTGGCGCAGTGGGTTAGCCCTGCAGCCTCACGGCGCTGAGGTCCCAGGTACGATCCCGGCCCTGGGTCACTGTCCGTGTGGAGTTTGCACATTCGCCTCATGTTTGCATGGGTTTCACCCCCACCACCCAAAGATGTGCAGGTTAGGTCGATCGGCCATGCTAAATTGCCCCTTAATTGGAAAATAATAATTGGGTACTCTAAATTTATTAAAAAAAGAAGAAAAAAATTAAATTTTAAAAAAGGTATATATCAGACTGGTGTACATTGGGTGGGTACACATTGGGTGATATATAACAGATGGTTGTACATTCAGCAGGTATATATCAGACTAGTGTACATTAGGTGGGTATACATTGGGTGGTATATATCAGACTGGAGTACATTGGGCGGCTATATAGTGGGCAGTATATATCAGATGGGTATACACTGGGCAGGTATAAATTAGGCTGTACATATCAGACTGGTATACACTGGCCAGGCATCTGTCAGGCGGTATACATCAGAACGATGTACATTGGGCAGATATATATAAAACTGGTGTACATTGGGCAGGTATATATCAGATTGGTGTACATTGGGCAGGTATGTATCAGAACGGTGTACATTGGGCAGGTATATATCAAACTGGTGCACATTGGGTAGGTATATATCAGATTGGTGGGCAGCACGGTAGCATGGTGGTTAGCATAAATGCTTCACAGCTCCAGGGTCCCAGGTTCGGTTCCCGGCTGAGTCACTGTCTGTGCGGAGTCTGCAGGTCCTCCCCGTGTGTGTGTGGGTTTCCTCCGGGTGCTCCGGTTTCCTCCCACAGTCCAAAGATGTGCAGGTTAGGTGGATTGGCCATGATAAATTGCCCGTAGTGTCCTTAAAAAAGTAAAGTTAGGGGGGGAGGGGGGTTGTTGGGTTACGGGTATAGGGTGGATATGTGGGGTTGAGTAGGGTGATCATTGCTCGGCACAACATCGAGGGCCAAAGGGCCTGTTCTGTGCTGTACTGTTCTATGTTCTATGTTCTATTGGTGTACATTGGACAGGTATATATGCGATTGGTGCACATTGGGTAGATATATATCAGTACGGTGTACATTGGGCAGGTATATATCAGACTGGTGTACATTGGGCAGGTATATATCAGACTGGTGTACATTAGGCAGGTATATATCAGACTGCTATACATTGGGCAGGTATATATCAGACTGCTATACATTGGGCAGGTATATATCAGACTGCTATACATTGGGCAGGTATATATCAGACTGCTATACATTGGGCAGGTATATATCCGACTGCTATACATTGGGCAGGTATATATCAGACTGCTATACATTGGGCAGGTATATATCAGACTGCTATACATTGGGCAGGTATATATCAGACTACTATACATTGGGCAGGTATATATCAGACTGGTGTACATTGGGCGGGCATATATTAGACTGTTGCATATTGGACATCTATATAACGGACTCTAAACATAGGGCAGGTATATATCAGACTGGTGTACAGTGGGCGGGCATATATTAGACGACTGCACATTGGACAGCTATATAACAGAGTTTGTACATAGGGCAGGTATATATCAGACTGGTGTACAGTGGGCAGGTATATATCAGACTGGTGTACAGTGGGCAGGTATATATCAGACTGGTGTACATTGAGTGGGTATATATTACACTGCTGTACTTTGGGCGGTATATATTAGACTGGTGTTATCATCGTTGTTGGCACCTTTCCATCTGCATAAGGTGATTGACATACACCAAATCACATCCATTGGGGATGGAGTACATGGTGAACCTTTGCTGCTGGCTGAAAACCCACCTGGAAGAGGCAGGTTCTACCACATTTGATTTTTATTGTTTTTGACTGGGCCAGCACTTATTGCCCACTCCTAATTGGGCAAAGCAACTTGCTAGGCCGTTTCCCTGGGTGCTTATAAGTCAAACAGATTGCTGGGGGTTGGAGTCACATGTAGGCCAGGTAAGGATGGCAGATTTCCTTCCCTTAAGGACACGAGTGAACCTGGTGGATTTTTATGGTAATCAACAGTGGTTTCATGGTCATCATTAGACTTTTAATTCCAGGGTTTCGAATGCAGGTCCCCAGAGCATTATCTTGGGTCTCTAGATTACTAATCTAGTGACAAAAGCACTACCTCCCTGGTGAAGTGGTTATAGGTTGCTGTTTTCAGTGTTGTCACTTGTTGCCAAGCCACAGTAGCCTCTGATCACCATGGTGACACACACCAGCCCACCGGTGATGTTGCCATTTTGCTCTGTGTTTGACTAGTATCCCCCACATGTAGAAATCCATGTTTAGGGTCCTCATGTCACACAGATTTGGACATTCAATTTGTCTTCTGCCTCTGGCTACCTCACCATATAGAAGATACTTGGGAATGCATCCATCTTCCATCCTGTGTGTGAAAACCAGTGAAGTCACCTCTGTTTGATGAATGCTAGTATATTTAGGAAATTTGGCAGATTTCATCAATCTGACCAAGGCTTTCGACTCAGACAATTGGGAAGTGCTATGGAAAACCCTGTCAAAGGCTGGCTGACCAGAGAAATTCATCAACATCCTCTGAATCCTCCATGGCAAGATGTCAGCGAAAGTCCTCACCGATAGAAATAAGACAGGAACCGTTGAAAGGTAAAGACTGGAGTCAAACGGGACCTCCTCTTCTGCAAGGATGAGCCTGATACAGTTTAAGGTGATGAGGGTGCATATGACTCGGGCGAGAATGAGTGGGTTATTTCAGAGGGTAGCAGATGACTGTGAGAGATGTGGGCGGGGACCAGCGAATTACGAGCACATGTTTTGGGGTTGCGAAACAGATATCAAAGATGAAAAGTTGTAAGTTGACCATGCTTCACAGCAATTCAGTCAGATGTTGAAGCTGAGGCCTAATAAACCAGCATCTTAGTTCTAACAGTCAGCTTGTTATTTTTCCAAGCATGTTTGATGAGTTGGTCAAAAGTGGTGCTGCTTTCGCTGTACTTGTACTAAATTCTACAACAGGAGACAGGTTGTCTGACACCACGGAACCAAGGGAGCACAATCTGTTGATCATTTCCATTGGCATGTTGCTGTGTGTGATTGATGATGGCAATCATACACCCTGTCTCAGAGCCACAATTTTCTTGAGGCTTATAGAAAGGGAGAACATGTTTCAGGAATGGGAGAGACAATCCATTTGTGTATGTATCTGTGGGCTGAATATTGTGGGGCATGGATGGCTTGCCCCCATGCCCCTCAGCAGCAAAGTCGACGTAGAGCCCACCCGTTCCACGCTGACCCACCCTGCAGCCACAATGTACTGTGGATGGGCTACACACAGCCAATTTGGGACTTCCACTCCTCACTGGGGAGGAAGTCCCACCCTTGGGACATGTTAGCCAATGCAATTGGCCAGTTGCTTCATCAATCCCAGCAGCGCTAAGACGTGCATTAGTGGCCGCTGCCAAGACAGCAGCAGAAGTAGATCCAGTGGATTCCTGGAAATGGATGAGTCCAGGGTCAGTTCGGAAGTGGGGAGGTGATGCGGAGGAATGGCTGGGGATGGTGGGTTTAAGGCAGCAAGCAGATAGGAAGAAAGGTGGGATGATTCTAACCTAGAGGGACCACTGCCTCCGCCCCGATCCGCAAAGTCCAGCCCCCAAAGATAGTAACCCCTTCTTTCCCACCGCCTGAAGAATTTAATAAAAAATTGGGCTGTTCTGTCCCACTTGACTGCTCAGGCCAAATGTTTTCTGGTGTGGCAACGTATTACCAGGGCAAACTGGTAAAAAGGCTAATTGATTATCTATTTAAATATGACAGGAGTGCTGCCGGTTTCAGCACTCACACACTCCTGTATTATGGGGTAAACCCAGGGGCGTGTGGAAAGGTGATGGGGTGGGCATCACCCGCTCTATTTTATGCGTTTCGATGTTCCCACTCCCATGAAAACACCCATGGCAGGGGCACATAAACTGCAGCCCAGTGTTTCCGTCTTAGCGACTACATAACAACAAGACATTCTGTATTTTTGTCTCGGCTATCAGCCTGGTAAGATAGCATAGCTTGCCCTCTGACTGTGAATGCAGGTAGACACCTTCCATTTTTGCGGGGAAAGCAAAGATCAGGAACATGGAGAAGAGGCGTTCAAACAAAGTGGGGGCTAAGATACACGCTTGTTTCACTTCATTATTCACCCTGAAACTGTTAGAAACGGTGCCATCAACCTACAATTCAGTGAGTGTTGACATGAAGGGAACAAATGAGACTTAGGAACTTTGGTGGACAGCAAATTTATTTTAAAATCTTGTACAATTCTGCTCTGTGTTGAACACTTCAGTCAGATCTATGGAAGTAAAGTATCCTGTTCCCTACATTTCTCTTGTAGCTGGCATATGGAGAGGATTGTGTCCATTGTAGAGCTGTCAACACAAAAAGTGCACTGTGTGATGCGCCATCAATTGTACACGAGACGAGTGCTTTACAAAAGTCAGGCTTTAATAGACTAGAACATAGCTCTGCGATCGTCTACAATGGAATGGACGATCGCCGGGCGTTTGTCCATTTATACCTCGTTAATGGAGGCGTGGTTAACTCAGCCTCTCGGCCAATCGGTCGAGAGGCACATGACCGACCAGGGCCAATGGTAAGCCAGTGTTCTGCCCCAATGGCAGACAGGTATGCAGATCATATCACCACGCTGTGCTTCTGTTTTTACTGATGTTACAGGTAGATGGAATCTATCAAGCATGACCCTGGTGAAAACTTTCCCAATGATGCTAAGGTGTAGATTGGACGGAGGAATTTCGAGCTGGTATATTTTGGGATGGTATATATCGGACTGGCATATTTTTGCATGGTGAATGTTGGGCTGGTGTATATTGGCTTGGTGCATATCGGACTGGTATATGGGGCCGGTGTATATCAAGCTGGTGTATTTCAGACTGGTGTATTCTGAACTTTGTATTTCGGGCTAGTCTATATTGGGTTGGTGTATATGGAGCTGGTGTATATCAAACTGGTGTATGTGGGCTTGTTGTACATAAGACTGGTGTAAACCAGGTTGATCTGTATGGGTTGGTGTATATGGGTTGGTGTATATTGGCTTAGTGCATATCGGACTGGTACATGGCTGGTGTATTCAGTCTGGTGTATTTTGAACTTTGTTATTTCGGGCTCGCCTATATTGGGCTTATGTATAGGGGATTGGTGTATATCAAACTGGTGTTTGTGGGCTTGTTGTACATGGAATGGTGTAAATCAGGTTGATCTATGTGGGTTGGTGTATATGGGTTGGTGTATATGGGTTGGTGTATATGGGGCCGGTGTATATCGGGGTGGTGTATATCAGTTTGGTGTATGTTGAAGTAGCGTATTTCAGGCTGGTGTATATCAGGAGGTGTATATTGAACCGGTGTATATCAGTCAAGTATATATTGAACCGTGTATATCTGACGGGTGTATATTCAGGTTGGTCTACATTGAACTGCTGTATATCTGGCTGGTGTATTTTGGACTAGTGTATATTGGACTTGAGTATATTGAACTGGTGTAAAAGGGGCTGGTGTATAGTGAACTGGTGTATATGGGGCTGGATAAAATCAGGCTGGTCTATATCTTCTTGGCGGATATGAGGCTGCTGTATATCGGACCAATGTATATGGGGCTGGCGTATATCAGACTGGTTTATATGGGACTGCTGTCTATCAGATTTGTGTATATGGGGCTGAACTATATCAGACTCGTGTATATGGGGCTGGTCTATATGGGTTTGGTGCATATGGGCTGATGTATATCGAGTTGGGATCTCTTGGGCTGGTGTATATCGGGCCGGTATATATCAAACTGGTGTACTTTAGACTGGTGTATATTGAATTTTGTTTTTTGGCTGGTCTATATTGGGCTGGTATATATGGGGAAGGTGGATTGGATTGCAAGAAATTCACTAGACTCTGGGGTGGTCCCGGTGGATTGGAAATTAGCAAACGTGACGCCACTGTTTAAAAAAGGAGGTAGGCAGAAAGCAGGAAATTATAGGCCAGTGAGCTTAACTTCGGTAGTAGGGAAGATGTTGGAATCTATCATCAAGGAAGAAATTGCGAGGCATCTGGATAGAAATTGTCCCATTGGGCAGACGCAGCATGGGTTCGTAAAGGGCAGGTCATGCCTAACTAATTTAGTGAAATTTTTTGAGGACATTACCAGTGCAGTAGATAACGGGGAGCCGATGGATGTGGTATATCTGGATTTCCAGAAAGCCTTTGACAAGGTGCCACACAAAAGGTTGCTGCATAAGATAAAGATGCATGGCATTAAGGGTAAAGTAGTAGCATGGATAGAGGATTGGTTAATTAATAGAAAGCAAAGAGTTGGGATAAATGGGTGTTTCTCTGGTTGGCAATCAGTAGCTAGTGGTGTCCCTCAGGGATCCGTGTTGGGCCCACAATTGTTCACAATTTACATAGATGATTTGGAGTTGGGGACCAAGGGCAATGTGTCCAAGTTTGCAGATGACACTAAGATGAGTGGTAAAGCGAAAAGTGCAGAGGATACTGGAAGTCTGCAGAGGGATTTGGATAGGTTAAGTGAATGGGCTAGGGTCTGGCAGATGGAATACAATGTTGACAAATGTGAGGTTATCCATTTTGGTAGGAATAACAGCAAACGGGATTATTATTTAAACGATAAAATATTAAAGCATGCCGCTGTTCAGAGAGACTTGGGTGTGCTAGTGCATGAGTCACAGAAGGTTGGTTTACAAGTGCAACAAGTGATTAAGAAGGCAAATGGAATTTTGTCCTTCATTGCTAGAGGGATGGAGTTTAAGACTAGGGAGGTTATGTTGCAATTGTATAAGGTGTTAGTGCGGCCACACCTGGAGTATTGTGTTCAGTTTTGGTCTCCTTACTTGAGAAAGGACGTACTAGCGCTGGAGGGTGTGCAGAGGAGATTCACTAGGTTAATCCCAGAGCTGAAGGGGTTGGATTATGAGGAGAGGTTGAGTAGAGTGGGACTGTACTCGTTGGAATTTAGAAGGATGAGGGGGGATCTTATAGAAACATTTAAAATTATGAAGGGAATAGATAGGATAGATGCGGGCAGGTTGTTTCCACTGGCGGGTGACAGCAGAACTAGGGGACATAGCCTCAAAATAAGGGGAAGTAGATTTAGGACTGAGTTTAGGAGGAACTTCTTCACCCAAAGGGTTGTGAATCTATGGAATTCCTTGCCCAGTGAAGCAGTTGAGGCTCCTTCATTACATGTTTTTAAGGTAAAGATAGATAGTTTTTTGAAGAATGAAGGGATTAAGGGTTATGGTGTTCGGGCCGGAAAGTGGAGCTGAGTCCACTAAAGATCAGCCATGATCTAATTGAATGGCGGAGCAGGCTCGAGGGGCCAGATGGCCTACTCCTGCTCCTAGTTCTTATGTTCTTATGTTCTTATGTTCTTATGAGTTCACCCTTCCCAGGGCATCCGCCCACGTCCCCTCGTTGATCTCTTCCCCTAGCTCCTCCTCCCACGTCACTTTCAGCTCCTCCACCGAGGCCTCCTCCTCTTCCTGCATCATCTGATAAATCACCGAGATCCTCCCCTCACCGACCCACGTCCCCGAGAACACCCTAACCTGCACCCCCTTAGGCGGCAACAGTGGGATCTCCGCCACCTGCCACTTAACAAACGCCCTAATATGCATATATCTGAAAGCATTCCCGGGGGGAGGCCCCACTTCCCATCCAACTCTGGTCTATATCAAGGTGGTGTGTGGGGCTGATGTCTCTGGGACTGGTGTATATGAGGTTGGTGTATATTGGGCTGGTCTATCTCAGGCGGGTATATTTGGGGCTGGTGGATATAGAGTTGGTGTACATGGGATTGGTGTATATTGAGCTGGTGTAGGTGGGGCTGGTGCATACCGGGTTGGTCTATATCAGGCTGGTCTATATGCCACTGGTGTATATGGGACTCACCTGTATGGGGCTGACGCATATCGGACTGGTGAGCTGGTCTGTATGGGGCTGGTAGGGCAGCACGGTGGCACAAGTGGTTTGCACGGCGCTGCAGTCACAGGTTCGATCCCGGCTCTGGGTCGCTGTCCGTGTGGAGTTTGTGCATCTCCCCGTGTTTGCGTGGGTTTAGCCCCTGATGTACCATCAATTGGACACAAGTCGAGATGAAGATCCAAACATTAGGCTTTAATCGACTAGTTGTGTACCCGGCAGTCGACTAACAGAGAAAGGCTGACTGCCGGGTCCTACGGGTTCTTATACCCCGCCTCGTAGGCGGGACTACTTGCCTCCCGACCAATCGGTGAGCAGTCACGTGACTAGTCTCAACCAACCAGCCGAGAGGCACATGACCGGCCTGAGCCAATGGGCAGCGAGTGTTCTGCACCAATGGCAGATAGGTACCGTAAACCTCCTAGTCATATCACCACATTCACCCCTTGTGGAGAAAGAAGCCGGGGGGGGGGGGGGGGCTGTAGGACTGGTGATATGACTAGAGCTTGTGAGGTGTACCAAGATAATTGGTGGCTGCCCACTGGCTCGCGACAATTGTGCAAAACAATGAACAGTATACAAGTAAAACGAGCGAATAAAAATGTGCAACATGTACATTGGAACTCTGAATGACACGAGGAGTCCGATAAAAGTCCAGTGGAAACATCAGATCGACACGATCAGTCTGTCGGGCGCCCTCGATGTTCTGCTGGACCGTCGCAGCGGTGCCAGTGACGTCGGGCAGGTGGCCATCCTTGACTCCGGGAGCGGCGGTCGTGATCCTGTGTCCGTACCCCTGGCGAAGCTCTGGCCGGGGGAGGGGGTTCCTGTGCGCTGGGTTGCGGGGGTGCCGGGGGTGTCGGGGGGAATGGGGACTGGGAGGAGGGCATTGGTGTGGGGGGTTGAGGCCGCATGCCGGCGCGTGCCAGGTCTCGAAGAGGGACCGTGACCTGCCGACCGTCGGGATACTCCACGTACGCGTACTGCGGGTTCGCGTGGAGTAACTGGACTCGTTCAACCAATGGGTCGGACTTGTGCACCCGCACATGGTTCCGGAACAGGATGGGCCCGTGGGCGGCCAGCCAGATCGGGAGTGGGAATCCTGCGGACGACTTCCTAGGGAAAAGAAGAAGACGTTCGTGGGGTGTTTGGTTTGTGGTAGTGCAGAGGAGAGACCGAATTGAATGGAGGGCGTCGGGGATGACTTCTTGCCAACGGGGAATAGGGAGATCTCTGGACCGGAGTGCCAGTAGGACGGTCTTCCAGACTGTGCCATTCTCCCACTCGACCTGCCCGTTACCCCGAGGGTTATAACTGGTCGTCCTGCTAGAGGCGATGCCCCTGCTGAGCAGGAATTGACGCAGTTCGTCGCTCATAAAATAGGACCCCCGGTAGCTGTGGATGTAGGTGGGGTAACCGAACAGGGAGAAAATGGAGAGGAGGGCCTTGATGACGGTTGTTGTGGTCACGTCAGGGCAGGGGATGGCGAAAGGGAAGAGGGAGTACTTGTCAATCACGCTTAAGAAGTATGTGTTGCAATTGTTGGAGGGGAGGGGACCCTTGAAGTCCATACTAAGACGTTCAAAAGGGCGAGACTCCTTTACTAAATGCGCTTGCTCGGGGCGGTAAAAGTGCGGTTTGCACTCTGCGCAAATGTGGCAGTCTCTGGTCACGGTCCTGACCTCCTCGATGGAGTAGGGCAGGTTGCGGGTCTTGATAAAGTGGTAGAAGCGGGTTACCCCTGGATGGCAGAGGTCCGCATGGAGGGCGCGGAGGCGGTCAATCTGCGCGCTGGCGCAGGTACCGCGGAACAGGGCATCAGGAGGCTCGTTGAGCTTCCCAGGACGATACAAGATATTGTAGTTGTACATGGACAACTCGATCCGCCACCGCAAGATCTTGTCGTTCTTGATCTTGCCCTCTGTGCATTATCAAACATAAAGGCCACTGACTGCTGGTCTGTGAGGAGGGTGAACCTCCTGCCGGCCAGATAGTACCTCCAGTATCGCACAGCTTCAACTATAGCCTGTGCCTCCTTTTCCACCGAGGAATGGCGGAGTGGAAGCGTGGAGGGTCCGGGAGAAGAAGGCCACGGGTCTGCCCGCTTGGTTCAGGGTATCCGCCAGAGCTACATCAGACGCGTCGCTCTCGACCTGGAATGGGAGGGACTCATCGATAGCACGCATCGTGGCCTTTGCGATATCCGCTTTGATGCAGCTAAAGGCCTGGCGGGCCTCCATCGACAGTGGAAAAGTATTCGATTGGATGAGGGGGCGGGCTTTGCAGCGTAATTCGGGACCCACTGGGCGTAATAGGAAAAGAAGCCCAGACAGCGTTTGAGGGATTTGAGGGAGTTGGGGAGAGGGAGCTCCATCAGGGGGCGTATGCGTTCGGGATCGGGGCCTATCACTCCGTTACGCACTACATAGCCGAGGATGGCTAGACGGTCGGTGCGAAATCCTTATTGTAAGTGAGGTTAAGGAGTTTTGCGGTACGGAGGAATTTTTGGAGGTTGGTGTTGTGATCCTGCTGGTCGTGGCCGCAGATGGTGACATTATCAAGATACGGAAATGTCGCCCGTAAGTCGTATTGGTCAACCATTCGGTCCATCTCCCGTTGGAAGACTCCATTTGTGACACCGAATGGAACCCTAAGAAAATGATAGAGGCGCCCATCTGCCTCGAACGCGGTGTACTTGCGGTCACTCGCGCGGATGGGAAGCTGGTGACAGGCGGACCTAAGATCCACCATGGAGAAGACTTTGTACTTCATGATCCTGTTAACCAGGTCGGAGATACGGGGGAGAGGATATGCGTCCAGCTGCATAAACCTGTTGATGGTCTGACTGTAGTCAATGACCATTCGGTTTTTCTCCCCAGTCCGAACTACCAGCAGTTGGGCTCGCCAGGGACTGTTGCTGGCCTCGATGACTCCTTCCTTCAATAGCCTCTGGACCTTGGACCTGATGAAGGTCCGGTCCTGGGCACTGTATCGTCTGCTCCTAGTGGCGACTGGTTTGCAATCCGGGATGAGGTTCGCAAATAAGGAAGGGGGGTCCACTTTGAGGGACGCGAGGCTGCAGACAGTAAGGGGGGGAATAGGGCCGCCGAATTTGAAAGTCAAGCTCTGCAGGTTGCACTGGAAATCCAGTCCTAAGAGTGCCGGTGCGCAGAGTTGGGGGAGGACGAGTAGTTTGTAGTTTTTTAAAACTCTCCCTTGGACCATGAGGTCCGCTAAGCAGCACCTGGTGATGTGGACGGAGTGCGAACCTGAGGCTAGAGCTATCTTATGCTTGACTGGGTGAACGGGGAGCACGCAGCGTCTTACCGTATCAGGGTGGACAAAACTTTCTCTGCTCCCGGAGTTTAGTAGGCAGCTCGTTTCGTGTCCATTGAGAAGTATCTGTGTCGTTGCCGTAGAGAGCGTGCGTGGTCGCGACTGGTCGAGAGTCACTGCAGCGAGTCGTGGCAGTAGGTCTGCCATTTGCAGATTAGTCACTGGTGGCTTCTTCTGTGTTGGTCCAAAATGGCGGCGCCCGTCGGCCGCACGGGAGTC
The DNA here is from genome assembly GCF_902713615.1 of Scyliorhinus canicula. NCBI lineage: Eukaryota > Metazoa > Chordata > Chondrichthyes > Carcharhiniformes > Scyliorhinidae > Scyliorhinus > Scyliorhinus canicula. The sequence goes on from NC_052156.1 coordinate 90,708,461, forward strand.
GGGGCCCCAAGATGGCGGCGCCCAGGACCCGCACGTGGAATCGGGGCCCCAAGATGGTGGTGACCAGGTCCCGCACGTGGGGTCGGGGCCCCAAGATGGCGGCGCCCGGGACCCACACGAGGCGTCCGGGGCCCAAAATGGTGCCGCCCGTGGGTCACTCGTGGTGGCTGGGAGCGGCGGTAGTGGGAGTGGCTGTGTGCCGCGCGGGGCCCTGGGGGAGCGCGTGGGGGCGATCTTACTGACAGGCCATCGAGTAATGACCTTTCTTCCCGCAGCTTTTACACACTGCGGAGCGGGCCGGACAGCGCGGGCGGGGGTACTTTGCTAGGCCACAGAAATAACAGCGGGGCCCCATGAGCTTATCGGGGCGCCCCACAGCGCAGGCCTGTGTATGGTCGGAGTCGGCGGGGGACAAGGGGGTTGCATGCCACGTTGCCCAAGGGTCTGCCGCACGGCCGGGGGCATATGCGCTGGAGTTTCGGTCGGCAACCTCCAGGGAGGATTCGAGGGTCCATGCCTCAGCGAGGCTCAAAGTGTCCTTCTCTAGCAACCTCTGGCGAATTGCAGAGTGTTGCAGGCCTGCAACGAAGGCATCACGGATTAACAGTTAGATATAGAGAAATACAGCACAGAACAGGCCCTTCGGCCCACGATGTTGCGCCGAACTTTTGTCCTAGGTTAATCATAGAATTTTGGACACTAAGGGCAATTTATCATGGCCAACCACCCAACCTGCACATCTTTGGACTGTGGGAGGAAACCGGAGCACCCGGAGGAAACCCACGCACACACGGGGAGGACGTGCAGACTCCACACAGACAGTGACCCAGCCGGGAACCGAACCTGGGACCCTGGAGCTGTGAAACAATTGTGCTATCCACAATGCTACCGTGCTGCCCTTAAGAAGGAATTAATCTACACTCCATTATTCTACCCTAATACATGTGCCTATTCAAAAGCCGCTTGAAGGTCCCTAACGTTTCCGACTCAACTACTTCCACAGGCAGTGCATTCCATGCCCCCACTACTCTCTGGGTAAAGAACCTACCTCTGACATCCCCCCTATATCTTCCACTATTTACCTTAAATTTATGTCCCCTTGTAATGGTTTGTTCCACCCGGGGAAAAAGTATCTGTCTGTCTACTCTATCTATTCCCCTGATCATCTTATAAACCTCTATCAAGTCGCCCCTCATCCTTCTCCGTTCTAATGAGAAAAAGCCTAGCACCCTCAACCTTTCCTCGTAAGACCTACTCTCCATTCCAGGCAACATCCTGGTAAATCTCCTTTGCACCTTTTCCAAAGCTTCCACATCCTTCCGAAAATGAGGTGACCAGAACTGTACACAGTACTCCAAATGTGGCCTGACCAAGGTTTTGTACAGCTGCATCATCACCTCACGGCTCTTAAATTCAATCCCTCTGCTAATGAACGCTAGCACACCATAGGCCTTCTTCACAGCTCTATCCACTTGAGTGGCAACTTTCAAAGATCTATGAACATAGACCCCAAGATCTCTCTGCTCCTCTACATTGCCAAGAACCCTACCGTTAACCCTGTATTCCGCATTCATATTTGTCCTTCCAAAATGGACAACCTCACACTTGTCAGGATTAAACTCCATCTGCCACTTCTCAGCCCAGCTTTGCATCCTATCTATGTCTCTTTGAAGCCGACAACAGCACTCCTCACTATCCACAACTCCACCAATCTTCGTATCATCTGCAAATTTACTGACACACCCTTCAACTCCCTCATCCAAGTCGTTAATGAAAATCACAAACAGCAGAGGACCCAGAACTGATCCCTGCGGTACGCCACTGGTAACTGGGCTCCAGGCTGAATATTTGCCATCCACCACCACTCTCTGTCTTCGATCGGTTAGCCAGTCCGTTATCCAACTGGCCAAATTTCCCACTATCCCATGCCTCCTTACTTTCTGCATAAGCCTACCATGGGGAACCTTATCAAATGCCTTACTAAAATCCATGTACACTACATCCACTGCTTTACCTTCAGCCACATGCTTGGTCACCTCCTCAAAGAAGTCAATAAGACTTGCAAGGCAAGACCTACACCTCACAAATCCGTGCTGACTATCCCTAATCAAGCAGTGTCTTTCCAGATGCTCAGAAATCCTATCCCTCAGTACCCTTTCCATTACTATGCCTACCAGCGAAGTAAGACTAACTGGCCTGTAATTCCCAGGGTTATCCCTATTCCCTTTTTTGAACAGGGGCACGACATTCGCCACTCTCCAATCCTCTGGTACCACCCCTGTTGACAGCGAGGACGAAAAGATCATTGCCAACGGCTCTGCAATTTCATTTCTTGCTTCCCATAGAATCCTTGGATATATCCCGTCAGGCCCAGGGGACTTGTCTATCCTCAAGTTTTTCAAAATGCCCAACACATCTTCCTTCCTAACAAGTATCTCCTCGAACTTACCAGTCTGTTTCACACTGTCCTCTCCAACAATATGGCCCCTCTTGTTTGTAAATACTGAAGAAAAATACTTGTTCAAGACCTCTCCTATCTCTTCAGACTCAATACACAATCTCCCGCTACTGTCCTTGATCGGACCTACCCTCGCTCTAGTCATTCTCATATTTCTCACATATGTGCAAAAGGCTTTTCCTTGATCCTACCCGCCAAAGGTTTTTCATGCCCTCTCTTAGCTCTCCTAATCGCTTTCTTCAGTTCCCTCCTGGCTGTCTTGCATCCCTCCAGCGCCCTGTCTGAACCTTGTTTCCTCAGCCTTACATAAATCTCCTTCTTCCTCTTAACAAGACATTCAACCTCTCTTGTCAACCATGGTTCCCTCACTTGACCATCTCTTCCCTGCCTGACAGGGACATATCAAAAACACGCAGTACCTGTTCCTTGAACAAGTTCCACATTTCACTTGTGTCATTCCCTGACAGCCAATGTTCCCAACTTATGCACTTCAATTCTTGTCTGACAGCATTGTATTTACCCTTCCCCCAATTGTAAACCTTGCCCTGTTGCACGCACCTATCCCTCTCCATAACTAAAGTGAAAGTCACAAAATTGTGGTCACTACCTCCAAAATGCTCCCCAACTAACAAATCTATCACTTGCCCTGGTTCATTACCAAGTACCAAATCCAATATGGCCTCCCCTCTGGTCGGAAAATCTACATACTGTGTTAGAAAAGCTTCCTGGACACACTGCACAAACACTACCCCATCCAAACTATTTGAGCTAAAGAGTTTCCACTCAATGTTTGGGAAGTTGAAGTCACCCATGACTACTACCCTGTGACTTCTGCACCTTTCCAAAATCTGTTTCCCAATCTGTTCCTCCACATCTCTGCTGCTATTGGGGGGCCTATAGAAAACTCCCAACAAGGTGACTGCTCCTTTCCTATTTCTGACTTCAACCCATATTACCTCAGTAGGCAGATCCCCCTCAAAGTGCCTTTCTGCAGCTGTTATACTATCTCTAATTAAGAATGCCACCCCCTCCCCCCCCCCCCCCCCCCCCCCCCGCACCTCTTTTACCATCCTCCCTAATCTTGTCGAAACATCTATAACCAGGGACCTCCAACAACCATTTCTGTGTGCTCTGCTGCAGTAACTTGTGGGCAGGCGCAATTTCTCCCCAGGACAACGAGGGCCCGATAAAATTCGTCAAGGGACTCACCGGGAAACTGTTGCCTTGTAGCTAGGTGGTTGCCTCATGCGTAAACTTGGTTAACAGGCTTGAGGAAATGTCCTTTCAGAAGGTCCACGGCCGCGTCATAATCTCGTTCGTCCTCAATCATCGAGTAGACGGCGGTGCCCATGCACGAGTGGAGGATGTGGAGTTTCTGCTCCTTGGTGGGCTGGCTGTCTGTGGTGGAGAGGTAGCTGTTGAAACATGCCAACCAGTGTTTAAAAGTTGCTGACGTGTTTGTAGCGTGCGGCCTGATGCGGAGGCAGTCTGGTTTGATCCGTAGCTCCATTTTAAACTTCTAGTCGATTAAATTGATGTACCATCAATTGGACACGAGTCGAGATGAAGATCCAAACATTAGGCTTTAATCGACTAGTTGTGTGCCCGGCAGTCGACTTACAGAGAAAGGCCGACTGCCGGGTCCTACGGGTTCTTATACCCCGGCTCGTAGACGGGACTACTTGCCTCCCGACCAATCGGTGAGCAGTCACGTGACTAGTCTCAACCAACCAGCCGAGAGGCACATGACTGGCCTGAGCCAATGGGCAGCGAGTGTTCTGCACTAATGGCAGATAGGTACCGTAAACCTCCTAGTCATATCACCACAGCCCCCACAATCTAAAAAGATGTGCTGGTTAGGTGGATTGGCCACGCTAAATTGCCCCTTAATTGGAAAAAAGCAAATTGGATACCCTAAATTTTCTTTCAAAAAAAAATGTGGGGCTGGTTTATACCAGACCTGTGTACATGGGGCTGGTATATATTAGATTGGTGAATTTGTGTTGATGTATATTAGGTGGGTGTATATTGGACTGGCCTATAGGGGCTGTCTATATCGAGTTGTATATGGGATTGATGTATTTCAGACTGATGTAGGTATATGGGTCTGGTATATGTGGTACTGGTGTTAGGATACTGTTGCAAATCCTTTGTCAGTTCTGTGCTTCCTTCTTAACCCCGTCCTGCTGACTGCCTTTAATTTACAACCTTCATGCTAGCACTGAAACACTGAAATATTTGCTTAAACTACAGACTTTAGGCAAACCTGAAACACCCCTGGTTTAATGGACTTGCCCATGACTTTTAGGTTCTGTGGCAGAGCCCATGATGTCAGTTTGATAGACTTGGCAAGCAGCCAATCTGTGAATCTGAAATTCTGAATTATCTCTTCTTGTTGTTTGGGATTGGTGGAGTCATTCAAAATCTTCTGGAAGAAAGGCAGGTCATCTGGAGAGCTCCGTTTTGTCCTCAGTTCTGTAAAGAGTTCAGCCTGGAGGCAGCTGGAAGGCACTCCCTCTCCCTCTTTTGCTCTCTGTCCCTCTGCCAGGCGATTTTAAAACCTCCTTGTCTGATCTGTGAAGGTACGCTTCTTTAAAAGGCACACAGCAGTCAGAATTGTGAAGGGAAATTTCTGGAGTGGAACGTTGCAAGCAGTTTCTCAACCAAGTCTGAGTCTTTAATCCTCTATCTCAATGGCTGGGAAGAACCCAATCTGCGAACAATCTTTATAATACAGCCAAAGTTTCTGTACAGAGATCAGACACTGTAAAATGCTCAGGTTAAAACATCCAGTAATATCTCAGGGAGACGAGGACTCCATCTGGCAGTTGGAGGTCAGAACTGCACCAACCTAAATCTCTTACGTAAACTAATTCCCCAGAGGGTTGCATCGGAGAAGACTGGGGCCTACAAGAGGCCACAACCACAGCACTGAAGATTCATCTCAAATCTTTTCCTTCAATTTCCATTGCTTTGATTCTTCCCCTCACCTTACCATGTGTCTGTCTTGGGTGTACCTGGGTGGAGGGTAGGACGGAGTTTTGGGAATAGATAGACTGGTAGACCATAATACATATACACCAGTCTGATATGCACCAGCCTGACATAGACCAGCCTGATATACACCAGCCCATATACACCAGACCATATACACCAACCTAATGGAGACAATCCCATATACACCAGCCCCGTATGGCACATATATATGCTATATACATATAGACCAGTCCAAAATACACCAGCCTGATATACACCCACCTGATATACGACAGTCCCAATTACATCAATCTGATATATACCTGTATTTCCTTTAGACGTTCATCTTTTATTCTTGTTATGAATAAACAGTTTGTTAATGTTTTATTTATAAATCTGGTGTCTGTAACTCATTGGAGCAGCTCAGGGGTTAAAGATCTCAGGAAAATACACAAATTATTGGTTAATTCACTTATGTTGGGATTCGGGGGTCTGTGGTATATGGGTTGATGTATATCACACTGGTCAATGTCAGACTGGTGGATATTGGGCTGTTTATATGGGGCGTGTGTATATGAGATTGGTATGTATCGGGCTGGTCTATGTCAGGCTGGTGTATATGGTGCTGGTGTAAATCAGACTGGTATATATGGGGCTGGTGTATGTGGGCTGTGGTATATCAGGCAGGTCTATATGGGGCTGGTTTATATAGTGCTGGTCTATATGGGGCTGGTTTTGTGAATGTGAATCTAATTCACTTGTTTCTCAGTCCGGAAGAAACGATCTCGAACACGTCCGTACTTCAGAATATTCTTTATTACGATCGGGGCCGCTCTCTAGGTATTCCAAAGAACCACCTTTCTGAGAGTGCCAAAGTCTTGCTCAAAGCACCTTTCTTTTATATGTTTTTTTAAGGGGTTGTCTCTTACATTCACTTGAGCTGGCCCCAATACAGATTACAGCTTGTTTTTATCAAATGTTTAGTACATGACATGATTGTGGTGAGATAACCACTGTAGTTATGTGTACTGCAGTAGGGGGATGTATGCCTGTACCTGTAATACAGGTTCCTCCGGTCAGCCCCTGCCGGCTAGCTCCGCCCACAGGGAGCTTGTGTATAAATATGTATGAGAGCTGCTCAGACCCTACAATGATTAATTTGTTATTGTCATATTTTCAATACATAATCTTACAGACATTGAGGTAGACATTTTGCGGTTGTCTAGTGGCACAAAAGCGTATAGCAATTTTAGCAAAACACCAGGTGCCCAGCCATGATTTATCAATGGCTCTTACATTGGTTATTACAATAATTCCAATACATGATAAATTACAAACCTTGAGGTTATCTATTGGCATATGATAATGTAGCAGCTTTAGCCTAATTAGTAGCTTAATTGGTAAATGGTAGTTATAATTGCAAGCGGCCTCCATATTTCATATCTCATCATCCGGCCATTCGCCTTGTTTCTCAAGGTTGTGTGGCTTATAGTTGCACTCCCTTACTTTGAACATCCTGCAATGGCTTCAATAACATATTCTTACATACTCGTTTAATTTGTGATGTCCCACCTGGCTCTTTCTGTTTCTGGCTATTAACCCTTGCTTCACATCCTCACTTCCCTGCTTCACATTCTCACTCCCCCCTTTGATCATTCCATGATCACACAGCCCTCAGAAACTTATCCTTGAGAGTCTGAAGAATGCCTCCGGGAACTCTAGCTCTACATCCTCATACACATTCTCGGCACGTGCTAAGTCCTGCGGGTCTAATTGGGAAAGCCGCTGCATCATCTGTGGCATCACAGAAGCACCTAAACGATTACAAAAGCATTTAACACAGGTTATAATAATACACAGCAAAATGCAAATAGCGATAAAGAAAATAAATCCATGAAACAGATAGGTGGTCCAGGAGCTAGACCACAGCCATCCCCAGTCGTCTGAGGAGGACTGGCGGAGTCTCTCTACCCCATCCCGAATGTGGTCCACTAGGTGAGTAATGTTCTCCGAGCTATCAGGGATATAAGTACAGCACTCAGAACCCACCACAGCACATGTACCTCCCTTGCTGGCGAGGAGGTAGTCTAAAGCCATGCGATTCTGTAAGGCAACCGTCCGAACAGCTACTAACTCTGCGCTGAGCTCACTGAGTCCTTCTGCGGTATCATTGGCCACCTGCTCCAATATATCCCGGAGCTGGATGACTTTTTGGAGAGATCTAATACTGCCGAACTGTGGCTAAAGGACAGTAGCTATTGCCTCCCAAGGCACAATGGCCCTAGTGGATCGGGCATGGGGATGGTCGGATAGGTCTGTATAATGGGCAATACCAGGGACTACAAAGCCCATATAGCAAGAATCCGACCAATTTTCCGGCAACCAGGGATATGCTTTATGTCCGCATACAAAATAGGTATCATTGTACGAGCTCAAGTTCCCCTTGGCATCCGTCATCATGATTCGAGTCAGTTCCCCCCTCCAGGGGCCGCCACTAGTCTGGTTCTTCACTGCTGACCAATTAAAGGTGAACAAGCCCTTTTGTGTAAGATTAGTTATGGGTGGTTGCCAAATCAGGGTCTGGTTACATTGGCTGGTACCTACCGGGTGGGTCCCATTGGCATGATCCTTTTTAAAACATATACTGCCTTTTGGAAATTTAGCATACTTGGGGAGGATCAGGTAGGGCGGCTGATGGGTTGCATTAAACTTTGGCCACCACCATCCTTGAAACCTGTTCATATTGAACCCAGCCGACTGCCAATCTATCATATCTTGTGTATCATTATCAGAATCGGTATGATTACGTCGCAAAGCCCATTCTGCAACCTCCTCGATCAAATAGGAAAGAGGGACCAAGGGAACACCCCCATGGGCATGGCTGGGAACATGCGTACATACCCAACAAGAGGAGACATTCAATTTCTTTGCATAAGTATAAGACATAAACAGGAATGAATTTGCAGTCACATGGTGCGTTGCCCGCTTCCTCCTGGTAGGCGGGTTAGTATGGATAGTCTTAGTATGGATAGTCTTATCTGCAGGAACTCGTGGCCTGCTTTTCCTTGTACATCGGTAATCGCTTTTCCTCGTACACCGGTAGTCCCACCAGCAAGCGTAGCGAACGCAGGTCAGGGATCGAGGCTTCTGCTCATCTTGATGAATGGTGGTGGTGCTGTTTTCTACTGTGGTCGTCGTCTGCAAGGTCTCATTTGTGGTTTTGTTGACATAGCTAGAGGTGTCCTTACGATGAAGACGCAGAGATGTATCCTTCCGATAAAGGCGCAGAATCCTTGAGCTGGGTCTACATCGCCGGTCTCGAGCGGTCGCACACAGTAGTGTGCTAGCGAGGATCGTGAGGACAAAAGGCAGTCTCATCCTGTAGTCGAACGATCAGCCACATATACCTAGAACTTGAAATGAGAGTTAGTGATCACGCAAATTTTATAAGTTTACAATGGTGCATGTGAATCCATGCATTACGTCCTTCAATTTTGACTGCTGTGGGGGTAGTTAGGAGAACTTGAAATGGTCCCTCCCAACGTGGTTCCAACCCCTTCCGTGTCCAATTGCGGATCATCACATGGTCTCCCGGTTGTACAATATCGGGACTAACTAAAGGTGGCACTTCCTCTTGCGTGGCACGTACTCGCAAGTGGAGACTCTTTAATACTTTAGTCAAGGCTATTATATAATTAGCCATTTCTGTAGTCATGTGGTGGAACTGAATGTCTCGGGATGTATGACAGTCCCAGGGGGTGCGAAGGGGTCTTCCGTACAAGATTTCAGCGGGGCTCAATCGAGTCTTTCCCGCAGGGGTGGTTCTGATCTGGAAAAGTGCAACAGGTAAAAGTTTGAGCCAGGTGGCTCCGGTCTCTGCTTGTAGCTTAGCAAGTTTGGTTTTCAGAGTCTGGTTAGCTCTTTCCACGATCCCAGCTACCTGGGGTCTGTAGGCGCAGTGTAATTGCTGTTTCATTCCTAGTTGAGTGTAGAATTCTTTATTGATCTGTCCCACAAAGTGAGGTCCATTATCAGAGCTTAAACAATATGGAAGTCCAAATCTTGGTACAATTTCACGCATAAGAACTTTTACTACAGTTGAAGCCTTATTATCTACAGTAGGATAGGCCTCTATCCATTTACTAAACACATCAACAATCACTAATACATGCTTATAACACTGACATCTTTCCAACTCAATGTAGTCCAGTTGCAGGGTCTCAAAGGGACCCTCGGGCAATGGTGTTTTCCCCTGCTCGCAGGGGACAGCCTTCCCAGGGTTATACTGCTGACATAACAAGCAGCGATTGCTAATTCGTTGGGCTATTTCCTGCAGTCTGGGATGCCACCAGGTTTTTAACAAGATATCACCTGTAACGCGAGCACCACAGTGAGTTGCAAAGTGTACACATTCGGCCACCCAGGCTGCCAAAGCATCGGGCATACATGTCTGCCCTGCTGGGGTGACCCACAGCTTACTTTCTTTATCATATGTACATCCCAATTCTTCCCATGACTTTTTATCGCTAGCAGGAGCGTCCTCCTGTAGCTGTATTACGTCAGTAATGGTCGGCATAGGTTTTTCAGAGGGAGACTTGCTTTTTGAGCTTTTAGTCTGGCTCATCATTTTAGGCACCACCATGGCTTTTGACTTTGAGGCTTCTTTTGCTTGGTGGTCTGCCTGCCTATTTCCTTCATCTACTGGAGTTTTTCCTTTCGTATGGGCAGTACACTTTATCACTGCTACCTTTTCTGGGAGCATAAGAGCTTGGAGTAACTGGGTTACTAGCTGCTGATGGGAAATTGGGGTGCCAGCGGATGTTAAGAATCCTCTGTTCTTCCATAATTGTCCGAAATCATGAACGACTCCAAAAGCATATCTGGAGTCTGTATAAATATTGATTTTTTTGTCTGCTCCTAGTGCACATGCGCGTATTAATGCAAATAATTCTGCTTGTTGTCCTGAAAACGGAGTCTCAAATGCTGCTGCCTCTACTGTTTCCCCATGCTGATTAACTATTGCATATCCCGATAGTCTCTCCCCCCTTTCGCCGATGGACGCACTTCCATCGGTGAAAAATGTACAATCTGCCACAGCTAAAGGGGCGTCTGTAAGGTCGTCCCTAACGACAGAGACCTCTCTTAAAAGTTGCAGGCAGTCGTGGGAGGGAGCGCTCTCAGCCAGGGGTGGATTGGAGAGGAAATGTGCTGGGTTGATAGTAGTACAGCGACAAAACTGGAGTTTAGGATTATTCAGAAGAGAAATTTCATATCTATTTTGCCGGGCCATAGTAAGATGCTGTGTCTGTAACTGACCTAATAGGGCTGTGACAGAATGGGAGCTATAGACAGTAATGTCCTGTTGTAGGGTTAAATTAGAAGCTGACTGGAGGCTATTATACATAGCTGCAAGGATCTGAGTACATGAGGGGTAACCAAGAGCTACAGGATCGAGTTTGGAAGAATAGTAGGCAACAGGGCGATGGCGATCGCCGTGTTTCTGCGCGAGAACTGCCGTTGCACAGTCAGAGAGCACTGTACAATAAAGCTGAAACGGGCGATCGTAAAGGGGACGCCCTAAAGCAGGGGCGCTGAGTAGGGCAGACTTAAGGCGCTCGAAAGCTGATTGAGCTTCTGGGGATAAGGAAAAGACGCCCATCTGATTGGTGTAAGGGGTTAAGTGGCGAGTGTCAAGAGTAACATTCGGGATCCACTGGCGGCAGTAGTTAATCATCCCCAACCATTGGCGAACCTGTTTAGCAGTTGTGGGTGGGGGGAAATCACAAATAGGGCGGACCCGGTCCGGGTCTAGGGAACGGGAAGTGGCGGACAAGCGGACACCGAGGAATTTAACATTAGGTTGCGCGATAATCACCTTACTAGGAGAGACAACATAACCAAGGGAGGAAAGATGATTTAAAAGCTGACGGGTTGCGTCAGTACAGCCTTGCTCTGTCGGGCTGGCCACCAGTAAATCATCAACATACTGGACCAGAGTGGAATCACCCTCCAGGTGGAGTGGCTGAAGTTGCTTCTGGAGACAACGGGAAAACAGGGTAGGAGAGTGAATAAAGCCCTGTGGTAGTCGTGTCCAGGTATATTGTTGGCCACCGTAGGTGAAGGCAAAGAGGTATTGACTGGCAGGATCAAGAGGTAGGGCAAAAAACGCGTGTTGTAGATCAACAAGGGAAAAAAATTGAGCATCAGCTGGCACCTGAGCCAGAATATGAGCAGGATTAGGGACTAAGGCGTGAAGTGGTTGTACAATAAGATTAAAAGCACGTAAATCTTGGACAAGCCTATACTGGTCAGGCTTACCAGGTTTGGGAACTGCAAGGATCGGAGTGTTGCAGGGTGACTGACAAGGAACTAGAATGCCTCGCTGGGTGAGCTGTGTAATGAGGCAATCGATGGAGGGCCGAGCTTGAAGCTTAATGGGGTATTGTCGAATGGAAGGGTATTGAGCGCCTGGGAGAAGGGGGATAGTGATGGGCGGTGTGTTAACTAAGCCCACTTCCGATCCCGGCTCTGGGTCACTGTCCGTGTGGAGTTTGCATATTCTCCCCGTGTCTGCGTGGGTTTCGCCCCCACAACCCAAAAATGTGCAGAGTAGGTGGATTGGCCACGCTAAATTGCCCCTTAATTGGAAAAAATAATTGGGTAATCTAAATTTATTTTAAAAAAAACTAAGCCCACTTCATACTGAGTAGTCGCCCAAACATGGGGGTGGACATCAGGTGAACAGTGGCCATGATGGTGGTGAAGCACTGAAGGGCAAAAGAGAGGGACCGAGAAATACGTGATCTGGAGACCCCCAGGGAGCTGCTGTTCTGTACATCGAATAGCAGGATCGGAGGCATCCAGTGCCTGCCTGACCATAGGGCCCAAATCTTTAGCATGATATGGGTGATTAACGTGGCGGGTGACGTGAGGGGCAGTGTATCCAGTTTGCTTCCATAACCAAGACGGAAGATGAGCCGCCTCAGCTATGCCTTGCGGGCCCTTTACTACCGCAGTAAGATTAACCGTAAATGTCTTACCAAGGTCTGGCTGAAAAAAATCGACCAGCTGCGTATCCATGCCAGTTGGATCATAGGCAAGGGTAACATGCAGCTCTGGGTCGGATTGAAGGCGTAAAACCCACCATTGCGGGGTACAGGCGGAGAAAAACTGCCGCGGAAAGGTTGAAGGATGGGCAGTAACACCGTCGTCGCCGCATTTAATCTGAACGCCAAAGGCACATAAGAGGTCACGGGCAAGGAGGTTGCAATCCAAACCGGTGGTGACCACAAAACTATGCTGGATAGTAATCCCATAGAGACTAACGGGAACAGGAATAGAAATGGGATACTCTACAGCCTGGCCCTGGAATCCTAAAAGCTGCTGTGTTTCAGTGGAAAGGGGAAGCTTGAGGGAAGACTGGACAGAGGACATAGTAGCGTCCATAGTAACTAAAAAGGAATAAGTGCGCCCTTGGACGGTCCGGGGTATCAGAGGCTCAGTCCCTGATTTCCCGAGGCGGCAGGGCAGCAGCCGTGCTCAGTACTGCTGAAAGGGGTTATTCAGGGAAAAGATAGTCGTACCTATTCCCCCCGACCCTCGTCCGCGTCCCCGTCCCCCTCCACCACGGCTACCTCCCCCTCTGTTTATGAAACAGTGACGGGCATAGTGGCTGGGCCTGCCGCATCTATAACAAAGGGCATTCTGGGGTGGGGGCTGTTGAGGATAGGGGTGGGGTACAGTCTGGGGACCGTACTGGGGCGGATGTTGAAAAGGGCCTGTCGGCATACCATAGGGTCCTTTTGGGGTTTCGAACGGGGTGTATGGCGGACCGTACGAAGCAGCGCGGGGACCATTAGGATGGGTCAGGTACCCTTGACCCTCAGGGGTCACCCAACCAGGGACACAAAATTGGGGCTCCATCTGATAGCCAGTATTATCAGGGGCTGGAGTCTGCTCATCTTTCTTCATAACATATTCAGCTTTAACCTTAGGCTGTACCTTAGAGGACCCTTCAGTGCTCCCATCTTTCCAATAATATTTAACAGCCCGTGCCATTTGAGTGGGGCTATTGTCAGACCAGTCCATATTATTAGTTTTGATAGCATCAGAAACCTGTGTCAGGAGACAGCTAAGGAGCATGGCGCAATATTGGGGGCTGTTAGCGCCGTTACGGTAATTAACATCACCCGCCTGATTTTTATAATTTTCTTCAAATCGTTCTGAAAATTCATCAGCGCCTTCACCCTTTTTAGGCTTTGTTTCCAAGACTTTAATGATATCGACTGGTTTTTGTAGGGTAGTAGTGAGCGCCTGGTAAATTGCGTCCTGTTGCTGTTGCTGATTGTTATGCAGGGCCAATAGCCCGGCTAGGGTGACAGGAACCAGGAGGTTAGGGTTATGCAGGTGGAGATTATGACGGAACCGAATATGTTCCTCAGGTTTTAAAATCTGTTGGACCAGCGCCCAAAGATCTCTGGTTTCGGTGTTATACACCTGTATGGTGGTGCGGAGGAAATGTATAAACGCAGCTGGAGACTGCTTGCGGTCTGGGATCCCGGCTAGGATTGCCATAATCTCGTTAGGCTTCCAGGGGACAAACACTTGCATTGTTTGTTGAACATTCGGGTTGGGGGGTTGGACAGCTGGGTCGTACCCAGGATTGGGGACCTCTCTCATGGGGAACTGGCCAGGTACAAGTGGTAAAGATGGAGGCGGTGGTGGGAATTCTTCTTGCTGATACTGAACTAATTGCGTGAACCCCATTGGCCCTCCTCCCGGCAATTTAGATCTAGTCCCATACGCCGGTGGCTGGGTGGGTGGCGGAGGTATCGGGAGTGAAGGAGCACTAGGCGGTGGATTAGGCTGCAATGGTGGTGCCTGTGATACTGGTCGGAGCTGTTGCTGGTGCCCCCTGTTACGTCGATCGTGGTAATGGAAAAGGTGTTCCTCATCCCCATCATCTCCGTCATCCCAACCTTGCTTCGCATTACTAGCAGCGGGTGGTATTGGCTTAGCAGGGGTGGATTTATAATTCTGGCATTCCTTTTTAAGGACCTCTACTGTTTTAACCGCCCCTCCTTCTGTTAATTCGATCCCCAATTTTAAGGCATTTGCTTGCCAGCTGGCCAATATTGAAGCGTCTTTCAATTTTTGGCAATAATCGCGCCATAAGGCAATCAATTTCTTAGCGGTGGATCCCCGATTATTTCGCCAGATAACCTGCTGTGCCTCAACCACAATTGGTAAATCCTTTGGCCCCCCCAAGGGCCATTTTCCCTGACCTAGGTTCCTATGTAATTCCCACGACAATTGTCTTAGTTGCTTGGAAGATTCCGGATATTGTTCACACAAGGTTTGAAGCGCGCTTCCACTATCAGAGGTTGTATCTAACGTATTACCCATCTCTACACTATTGGCAGTTAATGATCCTTGCGATTATTGTTAATTTGGTGAAATGGTCCTGGACCACTTTATTCAATCTTGAATTTAAACGGAGTTATCCTGCTCCGTTGCCCAATTCAGGCAGGCTCATCCGTGCCTGCAAGCCTATCTAACTACAAGGTTATAACGTCCTTGTTATAGTTTTAACTTAGGGTTGATCACACACCCTTCTAAAACCTCTTATCGCGGGGCACTTTTAAACAAAAGCAAGGATCATGATAATGCCGAAACCTCTGTTGTGGCTATTAACTACCAGGGCTACCACCCTTCCTTACGACACTAGTCCCTGACTGTGCCCATGGCTATAACTGTAGGGGCCAACTCCCTCCCTTAAACGGGTTCGCCGGACTGACCTGGATTTCGTAGGAGCGTCCCTGAGCACTGGCAGCGGGGCTGAATCGTGAACGGTACAGCGGAGGGGAATACCAAAGTGGCAAAAATTCTACTCACAGTGGTGGCCCAATTCCTCCTTCGCTCCCAAACTCGACCAGTCGCTTACGCCGTCAGCCTCAGCGGAGACTCTTTTGAAATCCCACTTCTGACACCAAATGTGAATGTGAATCTAATTCACTTGTTTCTCAGTCCGGAAGAAACGATCTCGAACACGTCCGTACTTCAGAATATTCTTTATTACGATCGGGGCCGCTCTCTAGGTATTCCAAAGAACCATCTTTCTGAGAGTGCCAAAGTCTTGCTCAAAGCACCTATCTTTTATATGTTTTTTTAAGGGGTTATCTCTTACATTCACTTGAGCTGGCCCCAATACAGATTACAGCTTGTTTTTATCAAATGTTTAGTACATGACATGATTAATTTGTTATTGTCATATATTTTCAATACATAATCTTACAGACATTGAGGTAGACATTTTGCGGTTGTCTAGTGGCACAAAAACGTATAGCAATTTTAGCCAAACACCAGGTGCCCAGCCATGATTTATCAATGGCTCTTACATTGGTTATTACAATAATTCCAATACATGATTTTACAAACCTTGAGGTTATCTATTGGCATATGATAATGTAGCAGCTTTAGCCTAATTAGTAGCTTAATTGGTAAATGGTAGCTATAATTGCAAGCGGCCTCCATATTTCATATCTCATCATCCGGCCATTCGCCTTGTTTCTCAAGGCTGTGTGGCTTATAGTTGCACTCCCTTACTTTGAACATCCTGCAATGGCTTCAATAACATATTCTTACATACTCGTTTAATTTGTGATGTCCCACCTGGCTCTTTCTGTTTCTGGCTATTAACCCTTGCTTCACATCCTCACTTCCCTGCTTCACATTCTCAGTTTATATAGTGCTGGTCTATATGGGGCTGGTGTATATTGAGCTGGTGTTTACGTGGCTGGAATATATGGGCTTGGTGCATATGAGGCTGGTGCATATCGGGCTGATCTATATCAGACTGGTGTATATGGGGCTGTTGTGTTTGAGGGTGGTCTACATGGGCTGGGTATATATTAAGCTGGTGTACATGGGACTAATGTATACGGGGCTGGTATATATCAGATTGGTGTAAATGGGACTGTCGTATATCAGGTGGATGTATATCAGGCTGGTGTATTTTGGACTGGTCTATATGTATATAGCATATATATGTGCCATATGGGGCTGGTGTATATGGGATTGTCTCCATTAGGTTGGTGTATATGGGTTGGTGTATATCAGGCTGGTGCATATCAGGCTGGTCTATATGGGGCTGGTGTATATGTCTGGTGTATATGGGCTGGCGTAAATCAGACTTGTGTATATGGGGTTGGCCTATATCAGGCTGGTGTAAATGGGGCTGGTCTACATCAGGTGGGTGTCTATGGGGTTTGTCTATGTAAGGCTGGTTTATATGGGTTGGCGTATATGGAACTGGTGTATATGAGACTGGTGTAAAACATGCTGGCCTATATGAAGTTTGTGTATATTGAGCTGGTGTTTATGGGGCTGGTGTATAGGGGGTTGGTGTATATGAGTCTGGTGCATAGCGAGCTGATCTATATCAGACTGATGTATATGGGGCTGGTGTATATGAGGTGGTCGAAAAGGGGCTGGTGTATGTTGCACTGGTGTATATGGGGTTAGTGTAATTGAGGCTGGTACATATTGCGCTGGTGTATATGGGGCTGGTGTTTACAGGGCTGTTGTATATGGGGCTGCTGTTCCCAGTCACTTATTTCTTACTGTCAGCAAAGATCAATTGATTCCCGGACCTGATTTTAAAGCTTGGGAAGATTAGAGGGTGAAATGTCTAGTCTGTTTTTCTGTCACTGAGGTGCTGTTTGCATCGAGTCACTCATTTGACCCACTTGAAGCAATCAGGTCCAGACCATTATTGGCTCATTTCTTACAGGTTCACCGGCCAATTCCAGGTCAGACATTTTCACTCTTTGTCCTGTGATTCCTGTTAATTGTTCACTGAAGATTAGAAATGTCTGGCTTGCTTCATTTTATTTAGTATCTTCAGTGAAATTACGAATGTGGACATGTCTGTGATCTGAAACAGGAGAGACTGTATGTCGAAACTTGTTTCTGAATAATTTTGTCAACACCTTGGAGAATTTGTAGTCCTCAGTTGCCATCTAGTGGCTTTAGGAAGAGATCCTTGAATATCTGTGAAGCCACTCCGAAATTATTTTGCAGTTGAATTTCTGCAAGGATTCTCCCTGCTTCCCATTGTAACTTTGGCATAAGATTGGTGGGATTTCTGGAGAAATGGCACCAACAGCACTGTTCAGCTCCTGTCCTTACAAAACCATAGGCTCGATTTACTTTCAGCAATTATCAAGGGATCTGGGACAAGGGACCTGGACTTGGAGATGGTGAGGTGTTAAAGTGACTTGTAAGGAGATCAAGAGAAGTTTCTAACCTCGAGATAAAGTGACACATGGAATAAGATTGGGTCTCGGGCCTCATGAATGTTGCCTCTCAGACATCGCCCCCCATTTGGAGAAAATTAATGTCAGACTGCTTGCCCTTACCTACCAGAAGTCCCAAATATACCAAACTGATAGAGAGGGAAAGCCCAGCTCTTCCATCTGGTCTATCCTGCTCACCGAGTGTTTATGGAGCGAATAGGGATGGTGGCTCTAGGGATGGACGTTCAGGAACCCAGGAGGGAGTACTCCTTCTTCTTGCATGTGTGTAAGGTGTATTCTGGAATCAATTTGTTTGTGGTGAGTCGGACAGTGCTGATGGAGGTGGTAGGGACAGATTATACGGGAATTGTGATTTTGGATCGTGGGCTACACTGACTGGAAGTTAGGCTCAGTTCGGGGCAGGTACAGAGGCCAGGGTGGAGATTGATGACTTTAGGTGGATAAGGCATTTTGTGAAAAGGTAAGACTGGTGACTGGTGATTAATCAGAACAGGGGGAGGGGGCGGTGCTGCCGGCCACGCTATGGGAAGCGTAGAAGATGGTGTTTGAGGTGAGATTATTTTGTTTAAGGCTCACAGGGTCAAGAGGAGGAGGGAGGAGAATAGGCGGCTGCTGGACAAGATATTCGAGGTGGATAGGAGGCACTTGGGGGCCCCCACAAAGGAGATGTTGGTGGAGAGGAAGAGGCTGGATTGAGGGTCATATAGGCCTATCCCTTTGTTAAATACGAACATGAAAGTACTGGTGAAGGTGTTGGTGGGTAAGGTGGAGCGATGTGTGCCAGAGGTGGTCTGAGGATCAAACTGATTTTGTGAAGGGTAGGCTGCTCTCCAGCAACATTAGGAGGCTGTTGAATGTCGCTATGCCTCCGTCAGGAGGGCGGACAACGGAGGTTATTGTATCTATAGATTCAGAGAAGGCCTTTGACCGGGTAGAGTGGAGATACCTGTTCGAAATTCGAGGAAGGTTTGGGTTTGGGCCGAAGTTTGTGGCCTGGATGTGTCATTTGTATGCATCCCCAGTGGCAAGTGTGCGTACAAACAAGATGAGTTCAGCGTGTTTTGGGCTGCACAGGGCAACAAGGCAGGGGTGCCCGCTGTTGCTGTTGTTATTTGGGCTGGCGACTGAGCCCTTGGGGATGACCCTTCAGTGGCCTGCTGAGTGGCGAAGGATTGGGGGTGGGGGGTGTGGTCGTTGTACGCAGACAACTTGCTGTTGTTTGTGTCGGATCCACTGGAGAGTTGGGCAGAATTATGGATCTGCTATAGAGATTTGGGGCCTTTGGGTATAAGCTGAATGTGGGGAAGAGTGAGTTGTTTCCGGTAAATGCAGTAGGGCGGTGGGGCCAATTTGGGGGCACTGCTGTTTAAGGTCGTTAGAGAGAGGTTTAGGTATTTGGGAATTCAGGTGATGAGAGAGTGGGCCACGATGCACATGTGGAATTTGACAGTGTAAGTGGAGGAGGTTAAGGGGTACTTTTAAGAGTTGGGACACTTTGCACTTGACACTGGAAGGGAGGGTGCAGGTGGTAAAGATGAATGTGCTGCCAGGGTACCTGTATATTTTTCAGACCCTCTCGATCTTTCTCCCCAAGGCCTTCTGGACTTCTTCCCGAGGGTGGAGGCACTGATCTCGAAGTTTATATGGGGAGGAAGGTGCCAAAGGTGAAGAGGGCTCTGCTGCAGAGGCTGAAAAAGGCGTTGACGCTCCCGAACCTGCTGTATTATTATTGGGCTGCGAATGTGGAGAAGGTGACGCGATGGTAAAGGTCAGGTTGGAGGAGGAGTCCTGTCGGGGATCCAGTCTGAAGGTCCTGGTGACGGCCCTGTTGCCGTTAGCTCTGGGAAGTATACGGGGAGTCCAGTGGTGCAGTCCACTATCAGGATATGGAACCAGTTAAGTTGGATAAAATGGTGGTGCTGACGCCACTGTGTGGGAAGCACAGGTTTAAGCCGGGGGAGGGGATGGACGGGATGTATGGGAAGTGGAGGGAGGCGAGGTTGGAGCGGGTTAGGGATATGTTCTTGGAGGGGATGTTTGAGGGGCTGGCTGTGCTGCGGTAGAAGTTTGAGCTGCCAAGGGGCAGTAGGTTTATGTAGATGCAGGTGCGGGACTTTGTGCGAAAAAGTGCCGGACTTTCCCCAAGCTACTGGAGTTGCTGAAGCCACTGCTGCTTCATGATGACCTGGGGGAGAGTAGGATTGGGGGTATATATGGCTGGGGGAGCAAGACGGGACTCAGGTGGTGAAGATCAAGGGTAAATGGGAGGAGGAATTGGGGTGGGAAATAGGTTGGGGGTTCTTGTGAGACGATGCATAGGGTGAACTCAATCTCCTCCTGCGCGAGGATGAGCTTGATTCACTTCAATATGGTGCACAGGGTACACATGACTCGAGCGAGGATGAGTGGGTTCTTCCAGGGGGTGGTCGATGGGTGTGAGAGATGCAGGCAGGGGGTCAGCGATTCATGCTCACATGTTTGGGGCTCTGAGAAGCTGGAGAACTATCGGGAGGCGGTGTGTCAGACACTGTCTAGATCTGTTTGAAATCTATCCTACTTTGCACGATGGTAGGGTTACATAACAGAATAGAACAGTACAGCACAGAACAGGCCCTTCGGCCCTCGATGTTGTGCCGAGCAATGATCACCCTACTTAAACCCACGTAACCCGTATCCCAACAATCCCCCCATTAACCTTACACTACGGGCAATTTAGAACGGCCAATCCACCTAACCCGCACATCTTTGGACTGTGGGAGGAAACCGGAGCACCCGGAGGAAACCCACGCACACACAGGGAGGACATGCAGACTCCACACAGACAGTGACCCAGCCGGGAATCGAACCTGGGACCCTGGAGCTGTGAAGCATTGATGCTAACCACCATGCTACCGTGAGGCCCCGTGAGGGTTTCTATTTCACAGGGCTGGGTATATTGTTGCAGTTTTCAGTGCCTAGGTCGATGTCAGCTGGTCTGTCTTACCTTATTCCTTTTTGGTAATGGTTTGGTACAACGGAACGTGCTCGGCCGTTTCAGAGGCAGGTAAGAGGCCACTGTCTTCCTGTGGGTCTAGAGTCACATGTAGGTGAGACCACATAAGGATTTCCTTCCCTATAAGATATTAATGATCCAAATGGGTTCTTACAAAAATCAATGATAGCTTTTTGGTCACCATTACTGAGAGTAGGGCCCAGATTTTCACTCCTGAGATGGGTAGCACAAGTTGGGAAATGGCTCACACACCCCAGTTTTAGGCCCTCCAAACTTCACCCTCTTACACACCATCGAATCTCACCCTCTCCCCATGTCCAGATGCCAACTTACTTCCGACCCATGACCCCTCACCAAGCACCTTTGCCAACTCACTCAATATCCATCATGGGCAGATCTCAGGAACCACTTTGAGATTAAATTAAATAAAGTCATGCCCAACTCTCTTACCAACTAACATGAGATGTATTGGAAATGTGGGCGGGCTTTCTGCATCTGGATCCTGCCCACCATTGGAGATTCTGTGGCGTCTCCATGGTTCTGCAAAAATCTGGGCTCTGCTTTCATTTCCAAATTTTTAAAATTAAAGCATTGAGCGGCAGCACGTGGTGCAGTGGTTAGCATTGCCACCTCACAGCGCCGAGGACCCGGGTTCGATCCTGGCCCCGGGTCACTGTCCATGTGGAGTTTGCACATTCTCCCGTGTCTGTGTAGGTCTTGCCCCAAAAAGGTGTGCAGTGTAGATGAATTAGCGACATTAAATTGCCCCTTAATTGGAAAAAAAAGAATTGGGTACTCTAAATTTGTAAAAAATTAAAGCATTTAGAACAGAAGGTCAGCACCTATCACAGCAGGCTGCTATTCCGGACGCTCACTCCAGAGGAGAATTGGAATGAGCCAGAGGAGAATTGGAATGAGCCAGAGGGGGAGAGGATACAGTGGAGTCAGTGCACCAAGTTGGTGCAAGTGCTTGTTCACAATACTCTCCTTCTGTCAGCAGACAGCAGCTGTGACAACGCAGCTGTGAGCTCAATTATTCAGCACAGATTATCACACTTACTTGCACCTTAGTAGGATGGTAGGAACAGGAGACTATTCAGCTCTAAAACCATGTTGTATCGGAACAGGAGGAGGCCATTCAGCCTCTCAAACCTGTTCCAGAATTCAATTAGAGTATGGCTAATCGGTATCTTACCTCCACCAGCCTGCCTTGATTTCATATCCCTTAATACCCTTGACGAACATAAATATTTCAGTCTTAGATTTGAAATCATCAATTGACCCTGGCCTTAACTGCCTTTGGGGGAGAAGTGTTCCAGATTACCAGTACTCTTGATGTGAAGAAGTCCTTCCTGACATTACTCCTAAAAACAGACTCACAAATTTTAACATTATATCCTTGTTCTAGACCCCCCACCAGAAGAAATATTCTCTCAATCTACCCATCGTCTTAAATGCTTCAATTGGATCATCCCTTAATCTTCTAATTGCATGGTTGGCAGTGCCGTGGCTTAGTTGGTTAAAGCACCTGTCTAGTAAACAGGAGACCCTGGATTCGGATCCCAGCGGTGCCTTTTGGCCCGGGGGCACCGGCCCCCCACTCCTCAATCAGTCTCTCCTAATTGCATGGCAACACAGTAGTTAGCACTGTTGCTTCACAGCTCCAGGGTCCCAGGTTTGATTCCTGGTTTGGGTCACTGTCAGTGTGGAGTCTGCACGTTCTCCCCGCGTTTACGTGGGTTTCCTCTGGGTGCTCCTGTTTCCTCCCACCAATCCCGAATGCATGCTGTTAGGTAATTTGGACATTCTGAATTCTCCCTCTGTGTACCCGAACAGGCACCGAATGTGGCGACCAGGGGCTTTTCATACTAACGTCATTACATTGTAGGGGCAGCAGGGTAGCATGGTGGTTAGCATAAATGCTTCACAGCTCCAGGGTCCCAGGTTCGATTCCCGGCTGGGTCACTGTCTGTGTGGAGTCTGCACGTCCTCCCCCTGTGTGCGTGGGTTTCCTCCGGGTGCTCCGGTTTCCTCCCACAGTCCAAAGATGTGCGGGTTAGGTGGATTGGCCATGCTAAATTGCCCGTAGTGTCCTAATAAAAGTAAGGTTAAGGTGGGGGGTTGTTGGGTTACGGGTATAGGGTGGATACGTGGGTTTGAGTAGGGTGATCATGGCTCGGCACAACATTGAGGGCCGAAGGGCCTGTTCTGTGCTGTACTGTTCTATGTTCTATGTTCTATTGTTGATGTAAGCCGACTTGTGACAATAAAGATTATTATTATTAATTGACCATGGCATACAAGATGTGTTGGGTTCAGTTTCATAATTTTTTACGGTTTTATTTACTGATGAAACCAATGATCCCCGTGGTTACAAATCCAGTAATATAGTCGTTAGGTAACCCACTGGTTTACCCAGAGAACAGTCAGACTCTGCGACTCACTACTATGTGAAGTACATAGAACATAGAACATAGAACAGTACAGCACAGAACAGGCCCTTCGGCCCTCGATGTTGTGCCGAGCAATGACCACCCACTCAAACCCACGCATCCACCCTATACCCGTAACCCAACAACCCCCCACCCCTTAACCCCTTGGTGGGTTAGATGCAAAGGGGGTGGTGGGGGAGGGCGGAAGGAACTTTGTCTGGAGCATAAATTCTGGTATTGGGCTAACTGCCGTTTTGGTGCTGTAAGGCCTATTAAGTCTGGTAACTATCTCAGTGGTGGGAGATTGCTTTGTGCAAATTTGCTGTTGCATTTCGTGCCTGAGAACAGGAACTACATACACTTCAAAGGTTGACTGGGAACTTTGGAGTAGCCTGAGACTGTGAAATAAATTCTAATTCTTTCTTTCATGAGGTCAGTAACAGCAAAGGATTAGCAGTGCTGGCGCTGAAGAAAATGACCATGAAAGCTGCTGGATTGTAGCTGCCATAATCCCACCTCCACACACAATGAGGCCCATAGGGTAACCATTATCGATCTCTGTGGTGAATCACAGTAGCGTAATTTACACTGTATTACACATGTTGTACTATGTCTCTGTAAGCTCGGCACACGAGCAGTTGTGCTGCTCTGCCACTAGGGGGAGATGCACTGGGAGTGTACGGGAGTTTGTACTGGGCTCCACTCACGGCTCCTCCCCCTAACCGGAAGTATAAAGGCTGATGCTGAGAGCCTGCCTGCCAGTTCATCTGGAGTTCATCTCGTCACAGGCAGGCTCTGTTGTAAGACGATTAAAACCACTGTTCACTTCTAACCATGTGTCGCGTGAATTGATGGTCTCATCAATCTCCCCATGGGGCTCGTGGAGTACGAGCTTCCCAGATAGGGGGTAGAGGCCCACACAGCATAGAACGGAGCATAAAGGCAGGGCCGGCATGTTGTTTGGCCCAATGGGGACCGTGATTGTAGATAGTTACTGCCGTGAGCAGCTTATTGTTAAAAGTAAAATAAATCTTCTCCTTCCACCCACTGGCTTTCTTGGTCATTAAAGTTGCAAAGCCTGAACTGGTTCACTCATGTCCGTCAGGGAACCTGCTACCCCTACAATCGCACCACGCAACGTGGGTGACTCTTGGTGACTTCTGAAGTGGCCCAACAAGGCACAATGAGCTGGGCCTAGGGGTAGGAAATAAATCAGTTCTTTCAAGCTCACGTTCCTGAGAACAAGGCAATCTCACTCGGCCATGTGCCGTTTCTGCTCTCCTACTGAGCTGGGGGCGATAGGTGGGCCTGAAGACAAAGCAGTGGCTGCAAACAGATAGGATGTGTAACTGGAAATGCTATGCCTGAGGCAGACCTTTGCTACCAAGCAACAGAAACAGATTGGCTGGAGAGTGGGTGGCCCAATGGAATGCAATCAGCCATAGAAGAGTTGTAAGTAGAGGGGTGTCAGAGCTATCATAAAGCTAATCATGTGGGGAGGGGCCAGGAAGAACAATAAGGAAAAACTGTGATAGAGTGGAAGGCAGTTTAGATGAAAGGACAAAAGGTTTCATGGTACAAAAGAGAGTGGTGACGGATACAGTAAAGAAACAAGAACTGTGTCCAGATGAAGTGTGAATGGCAGCATCGCAGCTGTCAGAATGAAACATGAAGGGATTTTAAAAAACAAACGGAGGCAAAACTCAATCAGCAAAAAGACATCAAACAAGTTATAGGCAGAAGTTATGATCCAACATTGTGGGTGACATGGTGGCGCAGTGGTTAGCACTGCTGCCTCACGGTGCCGAGGACCCGGGTTCGATCCCGGCCTTGGATCACTGTTCCGCCGTCCCACATTCTCACCATCTCTGTGTGGGTCTCAACCCCTCAACCGAAAGATGTGCAGGGCAGGTGGATTGGCTACTCAATTGAGGTAAACCAAAAGAGTAACCAAGGGGCACTGCCTGAACGTATCAAAGATCAATGGAAACTTAAAAACATCAAAGAACAAAGAAAAGTACAGCACAGCAACAGGCCCTTCGGCCCTCCAAGCCTGCGCCGACCATGCTGCCCGACTGAACTAAAATCTTCAACACTTCCGGTGTCCGTATCCCTCTATTCCCATCTGATGAAGACTGCCCTTGTGTTAATATCCTTCCATACACTTAACTGGACAGAAATTTGCTCAACACTTCTCGGGTGCGAAATGAAATTTTATTAGTATCGATTGATTATAAAGAAGGCAAATCTTCTTCTTGTGTTACAAAATCAAATGTTCTGCAGAAGGCTTTATTTGAGATGGTTATATTTAGTAACTTTGGGGCAGCACGGTGGCGCAGTGAGTAGCACTGCTGCCTCATGGCGCCGAGGTCCCAGGTTCGATCCCGGCTCTGGGTCACTGTCCGTGTGGAGTTTGCACATTCTCCCCATGTTTGCGTGGGTTTCGCCCCCACAACCCAAAGATGTGCAGGGTAGGTGGATTGACCACGCTAAATTGCCCCTTAATTGGAAAAAAAAATTAATTTAAATTACTCTAAATTTAAAAAAAATATTTAGTAACTTTTTTTATTTTAAAAATATTTTTATTTTCCATTTTCCCATTTTCTTCAGAATTTACACCCCACCAACTAACAGTAAACGGTAACGAATACAATGTCAATCCCCTTATCAACAACAATGATCCCATTCTCCCGCCACCCCAAACAATGGACCACCTGACAATATAAGCCTCAAATAAAACAAACCCTCCCAAGGTGGGAAAAAAAGATAAGGGAATCAGGAATCGCCTGTGGTCACCATTGACATATACAGTCCACCCCCCCCCCCCCCCCCCCGCCCCCTCTACAATCGATCCAATCCCCGAAAGAGTAGTTAATGACACCCATGAATTGTAGACACTGCCCCCCCACCCAGACTCCTCCCCTCCACTTCCTCTTGTAAACTCCTCCCCCCAACCTCGGTTCCTTCCCCCAACGTTTCACCCAGGCTAGACTCACCAGAACCTGTTCTACCAGGCTCCGATGGCCGCAGCTCCACCTCACTCCCATTCACTGGCCGTCTCCTTCCCCCTTGCCCGGACCCAGGAAAACCAAGAAATCCCCTTTAGCACACAACCCCCGTATACACACCCAAGCCCTAAAGAACCATTATTGCAAATGAAAGTCCCTTCTCTTCCCTTGTCCAAATATATATAGCGTCGACTTATTTAGTACATACATCAACACGCAGTGAAAAAATAAAGTTACATGAGGCTACATCGGTACACAACCAATTCTCAATTCTGCCACAGTCCCTCTACCTTCGCAAACTCCTCCGCTGCTTCCGCCGTCCCAAAATAAAAGTCCTTGGATTTGTAGGTCACCCTCAATCAGGCTGGATATACTCTGCCGCACCTTGCTGATGTACAGTGCCTTCTTCACCTGGCTGAAGGCAGCCCGCCTCGTCAGCTCCACCGTAAAGTCTTGGGGCATGATTCTCCCATTCAGCGGCAGAGTGTCCACGTCATTGGAAACGCCATCACGTTTCACGATGGCGTGAACGAGCCACTGGGAGTACTGATTCTGGCCAGCACTGCGCTGGAGCGGTTCACGCCACTCCAGCCTCCCAACTTGGCGCGAACTGTGCGCCGCGCGATCCATGTATGTGCAGTGGCGCCGGCGTCAACGAGGACATGCACAGTGGCACCGGTGCCAACCCACGCAAAGGTTTTCCATTGTTTGGAATTCCTGGAGCTGGTGCTGAACATAGGGCCTTTCTCAGATTTAAGAATGATTCCTTTTGTCCTGTGTTGAGGTTAACCGTGTCTTTTGATTTTCGGTTACCTTTTAAAAGATCATTCAATGGCTGAGCTATCTGAGTGAAAGAATCAATCCAATTTCTGTGAAAATTACACAGTCCCAAAAAAGATCTCACTTGCTGGACAGTTGTAGGTTCCTTGGCGGCTTTGATGGCAGCTGTTCTATTCTGAGTAAGTTCACTTTTGCCTTTGGATATTTTCTGACCTAAGTAGACAACTTTATGTCCATTAGCACTAAGGTGATCCAAAAGTAAACGTAAGTCTTTTTCGTGATCATCCTCATTAATATATGCTATCAGAATGTCATCTACATACCGGATAATGGTGGAGGGCAGAATAGGCATTTGCCTCAGGTGGTCTTGTAGAGCCATGTGAAAAACCGTAGGGCTATTGTGAAAACCTTGTGGTAGTCTAGTCCATGTGTAGTGTTGCTTTTTTTTAATAAACAATTTTAATGAGGTATTTTTGGCATTACAAACAACAACATTATAAAAACAATGTACAAAGAACAAGAAACATAGTGCAATCACCGACTCCCATCCCGCCAAGACACAGCTAATTGACTCCCTATTCTACACTACCCTAACCCTACCCCCTTGTTGACGATTAATTCTCTGCGAAGAAGTCAATGAATGGTTGCCACCTCCGGGCGAACCCTAACAGTGACCCTCTCAAGGCGAACTTAATCTTCTCTAGGCCGAGAAAGCTCGCCATGTCAGTCCGACGTCGGGGGCTTTGAGTCCCTCCAAGCGAGCAGTTTCCGTCTCCGGGCTACCAGGGAAGCAAAGGCCAGAACATCTGCCTCTTTCTCCTCCTGGATTCCCGGGTCTTCCGACACGCCGAAAATCGCCACCTCTGGACTCAGCACCAACCTTGCTTTCAAAACTATCGACATGACATCCGCAAACCCCTGCCAATATCCCCTAAGTTTTGGACACACCCAGAACATGTGAACATGGTTCGCTGGTCCTCCCGCACATTTTGCACACCTGTCCTCTACCCCAAAGAATCTACTCATCCAGGCCACTGTCATGTGGGCCCGGTGGACCACCTTGAATTGGATCAAGCTGAGCCTGGTGCATGTTGCAGTCGCATTAACTCTGCTCAACGCGTGCGCCCATAAGCCATCCTCTATCTCACCACCAAGCTCCTCCTCCCACTTATGCTTCAGCTCCTCTGTCTGCGTCACCTCCGCCCCCATGAGTTCTTTGTGGATATCCGAGACACTCCTCTCTCCTACCCATCCCCTAGACACTACCCTGTCCTAGATCCCCCTTAGTGGTAGGAGTGGGAAGGATGATACCTGCCTATGCAGAAAGTCCCGCACCTGTAAATATCTAAATTTGTTCCCCCCATGCCAACCCAAACTTCTCCTCCAGCGCCCTCAAGCTAGGGAAGCTCCCTTCCAGGAACAGGTCCCCCACCCTCTCAATTCCCGCCCTTCACCATACTCGAAACCCTCCATCCAAGTTCCCCGGGGCAAACCGGTGATTGTCACATATTGGGGGCCAAACCGACGGTCCCACTGCTCCAACGTACCTCCTCCACTGACCCCAGATTCTCAAGGCTGCCACCACCACAGGGCTGGTGGAGTACCCTGCCGGCGGGAACGGTAGAGAGGTGCCGTTATCAACGCCCCCAGAGTGCTGCCCCTACACAAAGCTGCCTCCATCCGCTCCCAAACCGACCCCGCCGCCAACACGCACTTCCTTAACATGGCTATGTTCACCGTCCAGTAATAATTACTGAAATTAAGTAGGGCATGCCCCCCCAGCCCCTGATTCCGCTCGAGCATCACCTTCTTCACTCATGGAGACTCCCCCCCCCCCCCCCCCCCCCCGGCAACACAAGGCCCAGGATTATTTTGTTAACCCTCTTTAAAAAAGGACAGCGGGATGAAAATTGGGAGACACAATAAGAAAAATCTCGGTAGGACCATCATTTTGACAATGTGTACTGCTGTTGATTGATGGTGAAAGCAAACCACAGCTGTACATACTTAGCTAGTGGTACTGATCAAAAGCCATTCGCCATGTCAATAACTGAAAACCATTGAAGGTCTGGTGTTAACGAGTTAAAGACAGTAGATGGATCTGCCATTAAAGGAGCTTTCCCGACAATGAATTGGTTGGATTTTCTGTAGTCAATAGTCAGGCGCCATGTGCTATTAGCTTTTTTCACAGGCCATACTGGACAGTTTGATGAGCTATGAATTCGCACTAATATTCCCCTTTCTTTAAGTTGTTTCACTATGGGCAATATTCCCTGAATTGTAGTGTTGTTAATAGGGTACTGTTTGGTACAAGGTGGTGCAGATCCAATGAAGGTTACTGGTTCCATTTTTAATAGGCCACAGTCATTTTTGTCTTTAGCCCAAATTGGGTGGTTCTGTATCTCGCTCTTGGTCTAATGGACCAAGTGACTTTTCCATTTTTAAAATTGAGAAGAATTTAGTTGCGATATTATATCCATGCCCACAAGTGCTTGCGTAACCGGACCTACCCAAATTGATGTCGTCAGTTGACGTGATCTAAATTCTAATAACATTGGTTCAGTCCTTCGAAGGGTTAATGAATCTCCCTCTGCTGCAAAAGCTTCAATCTTTCCTGTGTTTAACGGAAACAAATTGGCATAATTTTGTGTAACACAGGTTAACCTCCAAAGAATACAACACTAAGTAATCCTTTAAGGTTTCCTTTTAACATCCAGAAGACTTAAAACACTTTTTACCAGAAACACATCAGGTTAAAGTCACTACTGTTATTAGTTTTAAATCACCAGGATCGATTTATAGTCTTTAGATTACAGAGAGACTCTAATACACCTCCTGGCTGTGACTGCAGCTATCCAGCTCTGAAAATGAAACTAAAACACACCCTGCAGCGAACAGCCTAAAACAAAAGTAAAAAGCTAACAGACAGCCCAGCTCCACTCACTCGCTGACATCACTGCAGTAATAAACACCTATTTCTTAAAGGTACTCTCACTACAGATACTTAAATACACACCCATTTATAAACACCCATTTCTTAAAGGTACTCTCACATGACACCCTGTAACACGCTGATTGGTTTGGGTGAGTTTTAAAACATTTAATTTGATGATTGGGTTGTCAGTTTTCGATATGCAACATTAACTTTGAGTTATCAGCCATGTTGCATCTTAGAATTCTTTTTAAAAAAAAAATTTTTATTCAAATTTTTCAACAAAAATTTTCTCCCAACAATAAAGTGAACAAGGTGTAGAAATAAACAGAAAGAGAAATCCCCCCCCCAATACAAAGCAATAAATTAATAACTTAATAATACAAAAAAGAAGAAAATAGCAAACACACCGTCGCAAAAACAAAAATTACCGTTGTAGTTACTTTTTCAGGTGCGTTAATCTTGTCACTGTCTTCGTCTGAGTCAATTGGTTTATTGTTTTTAACATTCTTTGATCTTGGTGGTGGAATTTTCACTGTACTTATCGGGGTGTTTTCGCTAACTGGAATTGATAGTAGTGCTTAAACAAGGGCCGTCTGTTTTCTGAGCCAAGTTGTGAGCTGTGAGATTGTCTGTTAAAACTTTGCAGTGACCTTTCATGTTGTTCATTTCACTCTCCCAAATACATTGTTCCTCAAGTAACTGGTAATTTTGAGTTTTTAGATCACAAAACCACGAACCCCCCCCGGGTTGCTGCTGAGATTGACCCTCCGCCAGGAAATCGAGAAAGGGCTGCCACTGCCAGAAGAACCCTTGTACCGACCCCCTCAGGGCAAACCTGACCCTCTCCAGCCTGATGAACCCGGCCATGTCATTAATCCAGGCCTCCGGGCTCGGGGGCTATGCGTCCCTCCACTGTAAGGGAATCCTACGCCGGGCTACTAGAGATGCAAAGGCCAGAATGCTGGCCTCTCCCGCCTCCTGCACTCCCGCCTCCGATGCTACCCCAAAGATCGCGAGCCCCCAGCCCGGCTCCACCCTGGACCCAACCGCCTTGGACAAAGTCCCCGCCACCCCCTTCCAAAACCTCTCCAACGCCGGACATGCCCAGAACATGTGGGTGTGGTTTGCCGGGCCTCCCGAACACCTCCCACACCTGTCCTCTCCCCCAAAGAACCGGCTCATCCTGGCCCCAGTCATGTGCGCCCTGTGCAGCACCTTCAGCTGAATTAAACTGAGTTGTGCGCAAGAAGAGGACGAGTTCACCCTCCAAAGGGCATCCGCCCACGTACCATCGTCGATCTCTTCCCCTAGCTCCTCCTCCCACTTCGCTTTCAGCTCTTCCACCGAGGCCTCCTCCTCTTCCTGATAAATTGCCGAGATCCTACCCTCACCAACCCACGTCCCCGAGAGCACCCTATCCTGCATCCTCCTAGGCGGCAGCACCGGGAACTCCGCCACCTGCCGCTTAACAAACGCCCTAATCTGCATATACCTGAAAGCATTCCCAGGGGGGAGGCCCCACTTCCCCTCCAACTCCTCTAAAGTCGCAAACGTCCCATCGAGGAAAAGGTCCCCCATCCGCCTGATGCCTGCCCTATGCCAACTCAAAAACCCACCATCCATTCTCCCTGGTGCAAACCGGTGATTGCCCCGTATCGAGGTCCAAACTGAGGCCTTCACTTCCCCCCTATGCCGCCTCCACTGCCCCCAAATTTTGAGGGAAGCCACCACTACTGGACTCGTAGAATACCTTGCTGGGGGGAGTGGGAGCGGGGCCGTCACCAGTGCCTCCAAACTCGTGCCCACACAGGACGCCACCTCCAACCTCTTCCATGCGGCACCCTCCCCCTCCATCACCCACCTACGTATCATTGCCACATTCGCAGCCCCGTAGTACCCACACAGGTTGGGCAACGCTAACCCACCTACCTCCCTGCCTCGCTCCAGGAATACCCTCCTCACTCTCGGGGTCTTCCGCGCCCACACGAACCCCAGAATACTCTTATTAATCCTCTTAAAAAAAGCCTTCGGAATCAATATGGGGAGGCACTGGAAAAGAAACAAAAACCTCGGGAGCACCATCATCTTAATTGACTGGACCCTACCCGCCAAAGAGATTGGCAGCGCGTCCCAACTCCTGAACTCCTCCTCCATCTGTTCCACCAGCCTCCAAAAGTTTAGCCTATGCAGGGCCCCCCAGCTCCTAGCTATCTGGACCCCAAGATATCTAAAGCTCCTCTCCGCCCTCTTCAACGGGAGCTCTCCTATCTCCCTCTCCTGGTCCCCCAGGTGCAGCACAAACAGCTCACTCTTCCCCACGTTGAGCTTGTAGCCCGAAAAATCCCCAAACTCCCCAAGTATCTTCAACACCTCTGGCATCCCCCCGCCGGATCCGCGATGTACAACAGTAAATCATCCGCGTACAGCGATAACCGGTGCTTCTCCCCACCCCCGCACAATCCCCCTCCAGTTCTTCGAATCCCTCAGCGCCATGGCCAAGGGCTCAATCACTAACGCAAAGAGCAGGGGAGACAAGGGGCACCCCTGCCTCGTCCCCCGGGAAAGCCGAAAGTCCTCCGACCTCCTCCCATTTGTCACCACACTCGCTACCGGGGAGATATACAGCAATCTCACCCAGCTAATGAATCCCTCACCAAACCCAAACCTCCTCAGCACTTCCCACAGGTAGCTCCACTCCACCCTGTCAAAGGCCTTCTCCGCATCCATCGATGCTACTATTTCCGCCTCCCCATCCGCCGACGCCATCATCATAACATTAAGACGCCGCCGTACATTGACATTCAGCTGCCTCCCCTTCACAAACCCCGTTTGGTCCTCATGGATAACCATCGGGACCACATCTTCCACCCTCCTGGACAGTATCTTAGCCAACAACTTTGCATCCACGTTGAGGAGCGAAATCGGCCTGTAAAACCCACACTGGAGGGGGTCCTTATCCCGCTTCAGGATCAATGAGATTATTGCTCTGGACATCGTCGGGGCAGAGCCCCCCTTTCCCTCGCCTCATTCAGGGTCCTCACAAGCAGCGGGCCCAGCAGGTCTGAGAACTTCTTATAAAACTCCACTGGGAACCCGTCAGGTCCCGGTGCTTTCCGTCTGCATGCTCCCCAGCGCCTCCATCAGCTCCTCCAACTCGATTGGGGCCCCCAGACCCTCCACCCGCTCATCCTCCACTCTTGGGAACTCCAGCTTATCCAGAAAGCGGTCCATCCCGCCCGCCTCCCTAGGGGGCACCGCCCGGTACAGCCCCTCGTAAAAGGATCTGAACACCATCTTAGAATTCTTTGTGTATTGGAATGCAAACTCTGCTTTTATCATTGGACTGTTTTGTGCTGAATCCTACAATTTCTTCTTTCGGACAATGGAAAGCTCTTATGAACTATAATGTCAATTTGACCTCCTGCAGAAATGTTGCATTTTGCTTTTACCTCGTTTGCAAACTGTTGCAAATGCTGTGCCTTATTTCTGCAAGCTTTGTGCTTTGCAAACTGATTTTAAATTTGTAGTTTTACAG
Organism: Scyliorhinus canicula; assembly: GCF_902713615.1. Classification (NCBI taxonomy): domain Eukaryota; kingdom Metazoa; phylum Chordata; class Chondrichthyes; order Carcharhiniformes; family Scyliorhinidae; genus Scyliorhinus; species Scyliorhinus canicula. Next base: position 90,741,894 of record NC_052156.1, read on the forward strand.
TGTCATGAAGGAATCCATTTTAAAATTACTTTTAAACTGGGTTTTTAAAATCTATAATCAAGGTTAATTAATGTTCCCTTTTACCTATCAGAAATAGTTGGTTTCCTTCACCATCCTATTCATGTATTTGTCAAGATGCCCCATAAATGTCACTATCGCCCCTGCTTCCACCACCTCCTCCGGCGAGTTCCAGGCGCCCACTACCCTCTGAGTAAAAAAACTTGCCTCGTACATCTATTCTAAACCTTGCCCCTCGCACCTTAAACCTATGCCTCCTAGTAATTGACCCCTCTAGCCTGGGAATAAGTCTCTGACTTCCACTCTGTATGCCCCTCATAATTTTGTAGACCTCTATCAGGTCGCCCCTCAACCTCCATTGTTCCAGTGAGAACAAATCGAGTTTATTCAACCTCTCATCATAGCTTAATGTCCCGGCCAATGACGGCAAGCATGCCGTATGCCTTCTTGACTACCTTCTCCACCTGTGTTGCCCTTTTCAGTGACCTGTGGACCTGTACACCTAGATCTCTGTTACTGTCAAGACTCTTGAGGTTTCTACTATTCACTGTATATTCCTTACCTGTTTTAGACCTTCCAAAATGCATTACCTCACATTTGTTCAGATTAAACTCCATCTGCCATCTCTCCGCTCAAGTCTCCAAAGATCTAAATCCTGCTGCATTCTCTTTTTTAAAAAATAATTTTTATTCAAATTTTTCAACAACAAATTTTCTCTCAACAGTTAAAGTAAACAAGGTGTAAAACTAAACAGAAACAGAAAGAGAAATCCCCCCCAATACAAAGTAATAAATTAATAACTAATAACAATACAGGAAAGAAGAAAATAGCAAACACACCGTCGCAAAAACAAACCCCCTTAACAAATCCCGAACCTCCCCCCCCCGGATGCTGCTGAGACTGACCACCCTCGAACCCTCCGTCAGGAAATCGAGAAAAGGCTGCCACCGCCGGAAGAACCCTTGTAGCGACGCCCTCAGGGCAAACTTAACCTTTTCCAGCCTGATAAACCCGGCCATGTAGTTAATCCAGGCCTCCAGGCTCGGGGGCTTCGCGTCCCTCCACTGTAGGAGTATCCTATGCCGGGCTACTACAGACGCAAAGGCCAGGGTACCGGCCTCTCTCGCCTCCTGCACTCCCGGCTCCGATGCTACCCCAAAGATCGCGAGCCCCCAGCCCGAGCCCACCCTGGACCCGCCACCCCCTTCCAAAACCCCTCCAACGCCGGACATGCCCAAAACATGTGGGTGTGGTTCGCCGGGCCTCCAGAACACCTCCCGCACCTGCCCTCTCCCCCAAAGAACCGGCTCATCCTGGCACCAGTCATATGCGCCCTATGCAGCACCTTCAGCTGAATTAAGCTGAGCCGTGCGCAAGAAGAGGACGAGTTCACCCTCCCTAGGGCATCCGCCCATGTCCCATCGTCAATCTCTTCCCCTAGCTCCTCCTCCCACTTCGCTTTCAGCTCCTCCACCGAGGCCTCTGCCTCTTCCTGCATCATCTGATAAATTGCCGAGATCCTCCCCTCACCGACCCATGTCCCCGAGAGCATCCTGTCCTGCACTATCCCCTGATAACTGAACACCCCATTAATGTCCCTGCCACCCCGCACCAAGTTCCCTCCTGCATCTGTGACTCCCCCTATCTCTCTCGCTGCCTCCCGCTTCCGGAGCTGGTGGGCCAGCATCTGACTTGCCTTCTCCCCGTACTCATATACTGCGCCCTCCTCCACTGCGCCTCTGCCTTCCGGGTGGTCAGTATATCAAACTCCTCTTTGAGACTGTGATGCTTCCTCAAAAGCCCCTTTTCCGGGACATCCGCATACCTCCTATCCACCCTTACCATTTCTTCCACCAGCCTCTCCCTCTCAAACCTCTCCTCCCTCTCCCTGTACGCCCGAATGGATATCAGCTCCCCTCTAAGCACTGCCTTCAGCGCTTCCCAAACCACCCCAACATGCACCTCCCCGTTATCATTGGCTTCCAAATACCCCTCTATACCCCTACGGACCGCACACATACTTCCTCCTCTGCCAGAAGCCCAATATCTAACCTCTACAGCGGGCGCTGATCCTTCCCCTCCCCCAGCTCCAGGTCCACCAAATGCGGAGCATGGTCAGATATGGCTATTGCCGAATACTCCGCCCCCACCACTCTCGGGATTAGCGCCCTGCTGAGAACAAAAAAGTCAATACGGGAATAAGCCTTTTGGACATGGGAGAAAAAGGAGAACTCCCTAACCCCCAGCTTCAAAAACCTCCAAGGGTCTATCCCTCCCATCTGATCCATGAACCCCCTCAGCACCGAGGCCGCCGCCGGCCTCATGCCCGTCCTAGACTTCGAACGATCCAGAGCCGGATCCAACACAGTATTAAAGTCCCCTCCCAAGATCAAGCCCCCCCCCCCCCCCCCCCCCCCCCCCCGTCTCCAGGTCCGGGATCCGGCTCAACATTCGCCGCGTGAAGCCCGCATCGTCCCAGTTGGGGGCGTACACATTAACCAGAACCACCCGCTCCCCCTGAAGTCTACCATTCACCTTTACATATCTACCTGCACTGTCCGCCACCACATTAGACGCAACAAACGTCAAGCTCTTGCCAACTAAGATCGTCACCCCTCGATTCTTCGCAGCAAGCCCCGAGTGAAACACCTGCCCCACCCAGTCTCTTCTCAGCCTCACCTGATCCACCACCTTAAGGTGCGTCTCCTGGAGCATAGCCACCTCCGCTCCCAGCCCCTTCAGGTGTGCCAAGACCCGGGACCGCTTCACCGGTCCATTCAGCCCCCTCACTTTCCATGTGACCACCGAATCTGGGGGGTCTTCTCTCTGCGCTGGTCAGCCATAGCTCTCCCTCGGCTCACCACGTGCCCAGAGAACCCCCCAGGCCCGTTCCCCACAGTGGCAGACCTCCCCCCCCAGCCTCCCCCTTTACCAGCCGGACAAAGGCCCAGGCCTACCCCGGAGAGTCAAAGTAGAGCTGGCGGTCCTTGTAAGTGACCCAAAGGCGAGCCGGCTGTAACAGGCCAAACTTCACCCACTTCCTGTGAAGCACTCCCTTCGCCCGATTGAAACTTGCCCTTCTCTCCGGCACCTCCGCGCTCCAGTCCTGATAGATCCTGATCTCTGCATTCTCCCACTTGCTGCTCCTTTCCTTCTTCACCCATCTCAGCACACACTCACGGTCAACGAAGCGGTGAAAACGGACCAGCACCGCCCCAGGCGGCTCGTTTGGCCTGGGCTTCCTCAACAGCACTCGATGGTCCCCCTCCGGCTCCAAGGGTCCTTGGAACGACCCCGCACCCATTACCAAATTCAGCATCACAACCACGTAGGCCCCCAAATCCGTACCTTCCAGCCCCTCCGGGAGGCCCAGAATACGCAGGTTCTTCCGACGGGAGCAGTTCTCCATCTCCTCCATCCTTGCTAGCCACTTCTTGTGAAGCGCCTCGTGCGACTCCAACTTCACTGCCAGGCCCAGGAATTCGTCCTCGCTCTCTGAGGCCTTTTGCTGTAGCTCCCGGATCTCCGCACCCTGAGCCGTCTGAGTTGCCATGAGCTTGTCCAGCGAGGCCTTAAACGGTTCCAGGATCTCAGCTTTCAGCTCTCTGAAGCAGCGATGGAGCAGCTCCTGCTGCTCCTATCCTGCTGTATTCTCTGACAGTCCTCATCGCTATCCGCAATTCCACCAACCTTTGTGTCGTCTGCAAACTTACTAATCAGACCAGTTACATTTTCCTCCAAATCATTTATATACACATCCTCCCCGTGTGTGCGTGGGTTTCCTCCCACAGTCCAAAGATGTGCAGGTTAGGTGGATTGGCCATGATAAATTGCCCCTAGTGTCCAAAATTGCCCTTAGTGTTGGGTGGGGTTACGGGGTTATGGGGATAGGGTGGAGGTGTTAACCTTGGGTAGGGTGCTCTTTCCAGGAGCCGGTGCAGACTCGATGGGCCGAATGGCCTCCTTCTGCACTGTAAATTCTATGTAAAAAATCTATGTAAAATATACTATGAACAGAAAAGGTCCCAGCACTGATCCCTGCGGAACACCACTGGTCACAACCCTTCAATTAGAAAAGCATCCTTCCATTGCTACTCTCTGCCTTCTATGGCCTTGCCAGTTCTGTATCCATCTTGCCAGCTCACCCCTGATCCCGTGTGACTTCACCTTTTGTACCAGTCTGCCATGAGGGACCTTGTCAAAGGCCTTACTGAAGTCCATACAGACAACATCCACTGCCCTACCTGCCTCAATCATCTAACCATCAAATTAGAGTGCAATTAAAGGGGTCAATAAAGCACCCCAACCCCTGCGGTGCCCATCGGACACTGAAAGCCTCGATGGTGCCCATGGACACTGAAAGCCCCTGCGGTGCCCATCGGACACTGAAAGCCCCTGTGGTGCCCATTGGACACTGAAAGCCTCGATGGTGCCCATGGACACTGAAAGCATCGATGGTGCCCATGGACACTGAAAGCCTTGATGGTGCCCATGGACACTGAAAGCCCCTGTGGTGCCCATCGGACACTGAAAGCCCCTGTGGTGCCCATTGGACACTGAAAGCCTCGATGGTGCCCATGGACACTGAAAGCCCCTGCGGTGCCCATCGGACACTGAAAGCCCCTGCAGTGCCCATCGGACACTGAAAGCCTCGATGGTGCCCATGGACACTGAAAGCCCCTGCAGTGCCCATCGGACACTGAAAGCCTCGATGGTGCCCATGGACACTGAAAGCCCCTGCAGTGCCCATCGGACACTGAAAGCCCCTGTGGTGCCCATTGGACACTGAAAGCACCTGCGGTGCCCATCGGACACTGAAATCCTCGATGGTACCCATCGGACACTGAAATCCTCGACGGTGCCCATCGGACACTGAAAGCTTCGATGGTGCCCATGGACACTGAAAGCTTCGATGGTGCCCATTGGACACTGAAAGCCCCTGCGGTGCCCATTGGACACTGAAAGCTTCGATGGTGCCCATGGACACTGAAAGCCCCTGTGGTGCCCATCGGACACTGAAAGCCCCTGCAGTGCCCATCGGACACTGAAAGCCCCTGTGGTGCCCATTGGACACTGAAAGCTTCGATGGTGCCTCTGGACACTGAAAGCTTCGATGGTGCCCATGGACACTGAAAACCCCTGTGGTGCCCATTGGACACTGAAAGCTTCGATGGTGCCTCTGGACACTGAAAGCTTCGATGGTGCCCATGGACACTGAAAGCTTCGATGGTGCCCATGGACACTGAAAGCCCCTGCGGTGCCCATTGGACACTGAAAGCTTCGATGGTGCCCATGGACACTGAAAGCCCCTGCGGTGCCCATGGACACTGCATGCTCTGTTTCCAGGGACACCCGGCCACAAATGTAGCTGTGGAAGAAAGGCAGACTGTCTGTTTGGATGACCTGTCTGGATCTATAAATGGCGTGCTTCACCAGGCCCAGGTGAAGGTACACCAGGGGTTTCCTGCCCCTCTCCGCAGCGGGTGCCCATAGATCAGGAGCGTGGGGCTGAAATGCAAACAAAACTTCAACAAAAGATTTGTCAGAAAACTATAAAGGGGGTGCAGCCTATAACACGTAATATAGACGTGGTCCACATGGCAGGCTTCTTGGGATTCCGTGAGCCGGTCAATCGGTGAATGTACAGCACTGCTGCATGCGGCAACCTCCACCCAGGTCCCTAAGATTGAGGAGGACTCCTCCATAGAGAGACCTCTAGTGGGGACCTCCGGATGGCAAGACGTGCCATGGTCTTCAAGGCGATGTGCGAAGGTAAGGAGGTGAAGGGTGTGCAGCAGCAGCCCGTACACAGCGGCTCCCGAATGACAGCCACCACTTGGGACTGGGGGGGGGGGGGGGGGGGGGGGGGGGGAGAGCTGCGGCGCGAGGCGATCATGCTCCAGACTTTGAGCAGGTCCTGGTAAAAGACGGGCAGCGCCTGCAGAAGGTAACGAAGACCCTGCAGATCTGTAAACAGGAGCTGCACGTCATAATTCAGGTTGTGCACCTTGCAGAAGAAATACATCGCCAGGGCACACCATTGTGGAGGGGGCTCAACGTTTCAGCATCGCTTGAGGGTCTGAAGGCGGAAAGTCATCACCTCGGTGCGAAGGCACACCAGCACCTGGCTGCCCTCCCTAAGCGGGGGACTCAGAACCTCAGCAGCGACCCAGTGCAGTCTCTTGTCCCAGAAGAACTCTACTAGTATTCTCTGGAGCTTTGTGACAAAGTCAGGGGGAAGGGTCAAAGTGACCAGCTGGTACCACAACATGGAGGCTATTAGCTGGTTTATGATGAGAACTCGACCCCTGTAAGACAGCACTCGGAACAGTCCTGTCCAGCGTCTCAAGCGAGCGGTGACCTTGGTCTCTAGCTCCTGCCAGTTAGCCAGCGAGGATTCCTCAGTCTGGAAAAGATGGACTCCCAAATAGCGGAGGCTGGTCCTTCTTGAGGGGACATGGCTTTAAATTGAGGGGAGATAGATATAGGACAGATGTCAGAGGTAGGTTCTTTACTCAGAGAGTAGTAAGGGCGTGGAATGCCCTGCCTGCAACATTAGTGGACTCGCCAACACTAAACGCATTCAAATGGTCATTGGATAGGCATATGGACGATAAGGGAATAGTGTAGAGGGACTTTAGAGGGGTTTCACAGGTTGGCGCACCATCGAGGGCTGAAGGGCCTGTACTGCGCTGTAATGTTCTATGTTCTATGCTCCAGGTGAAAGGCCTGAGCACCTCTGGGAAGGGGTCCGTCTGCCACGGGCCGACCAGGAGTCTGGAACATTTGGCCCAGTTGATCCTGGCAGAGGATGCGCGGAGTACACAGCCTGGCACCCTCGCATCCTCCGCAGGTCAGCTGGGTCAGTGAACACGAGGAGCACGTCATCAGCATAAGCCGAAAGGACCACTCCAATGCTCGGCCCGCCCAGAAAATGTCCCGACAGCTTCCTCCGCAGGAGGCTCAGGGAAGACTCCACCTAAATAGAATAGAGTTGGCCAGACAAGGGGAAGCCCTGATGCACTCCTCTCCCAAAGCGAAGGGGCGCCGTCAGAGACCCATTAACCTTAACGAGACACTCTGCGGCAGTGTACAGAAGTCGGATCCGGGTGAGGATATGCACCCCGAAACAGCTTGCCAAGTCCTGAATAGATATCCGTGATCCACCCTGTCGAACGGCTTCTCCTGATCAACGGACAGGAAGGCGCTCGACAGACCGGCCCTCTGGGAATGATGGACCAGGTGCTGAGGAGGGAGACCGGTCGCAAGTATCAAGGTGGCGGAGATCCGCCCTCTTTGGCAGCAGGGTAATGATGGCGCTGCGCCACACGAGGGTCATCTCCACGGTCACGATACCTTTCCCCCAGGACCCCCGCATAGTCGCTCCCCAGGACGTTCCACAAAGCCCTGAAGAACTCCATTGTCAGCCTGACCAGCCCTGGAGCTTTGCGCCTGGAATGGCTGTTGAGGTGGCCGGCCAGCTCCTCCATGCTTATAGGGGTATCAAGCCTCCCAGCCGACCTGTGGTAGGTCCTTCCACAAAGCTGTGCAAGCATCATCGCTGGACGGATCCAGGGAGAAAAGGATGCTGAAGAAGCTTTGGATTTGGAACCTGACCTCCTCCGGATCCGAGACAAGGGCCTCTTCACCAGCTAGCAGTGTAAGGAGCTGCTGACGGTCGCCGTGCTTTTTTTCCAGTGAGAAGGGGGAACAACGATCCAGGTCCGTATGCGCTGCAGGACCCGATCAGTTGCAGGTCCTGCAGCGCACCCTTCTTCTCTCTGTACACCAGCCGCAGGGCTGGATCCTCATCATGACTCCATCTCTTTCTCCAACTCCTCGACCCTGGATTTCCACCTCTTTGTCGACCCCCCTCGCATACTCCTGACAGAAGGTACGCATGTGAATCTTGCCTACGTCCCACCATAGCCTCAAAGAGGGGAAGCCTCCCCGCTTCTTTCTCCAGCCAGCCCATAAGCGACACAACGAGCCCTGGAACCGCTTGTCCTCCAGCAGCATAGAGTCATTGATGTTTACAGCATGGAAACAGGGCCATCAGTCCAGCTGGTCCAGTTTCAGTCACTAAGCTGCATTTGGCCCATATCCCTCTATACCCACCCTCCCCATGTAACCGTCCAACTGCTTTTTAAAGGACAAAATTGTACCCGCCTCTACCACTGCCTCTGGCAGCCCGTTCCAGATGCTCACCACCCTCTGTGTGAAGATATTTCCCCTCTGGTCTCTTTTGTATCTCTCCCTTCTCACCTTAAGCTTATGCCCTTTAGTTCGAGACTCCTCTACGTTTGGGAAAAGATGTCGACTATCGACCTTATCGAGGCTCAGAATTTTATAGACCTCTATAAGATCACCCCTAAGCCTCCTACACTCCAGGGAAAAAAGTCCCAGCCTATCCAGCCTCTCCTTATAACTCAGACCATCAAGCCCTGATAGCATCCTCATAAATCTCTTCTGCACTCTTTCTAGTTTAACAATATCTTTCCCATAATAGGGTGACAAGAACTCAACACGTGTGTGGTTTTACCAATGCCTTGTACAACTTCAACAAGACGTCCCAACTCCTGTATTCAATATTCTGACCAATAAAACCTAGCACACTGAATGCCTTCTTCACCACCCTGTCCACCTGCGACTCCACCTTCAAGGAGCTATGAACCTGTACCCCGAGATCTCTTTGTTCTGTAACTCTCCCCAACTCCCTAACATTAACCAAATAGGTCTTGTCCTGATTTGATCTACCAAAATGCATCACCTCACATTTATCCAAATTAAACTCCATCTGCCATTCATCGGCCCACTGGCCCAATTGGTCAAGATCCTGTTGCAATCTTATATAACCTTCTTCATTATCCACTTGTCATCTGCAAACTTACTAACCATGCCTCCTACATTCTCATCCACATCATTAACATATATAACAAATAATGGTGGACCCAGCACCGATCCCTGAGGCACATCACTGGGCACAGGCCTTCAGTTTGAAAAACAACCCTCCACAAACACCCTTTAGCTTCTGTCAGCAAGCCAATTTTGTATCCACTTGGCTACCTCACCCTGGATTTCTGTGAGATTTAACCTATTGTAACAATCCGCCATGCGGTACCTTGTCAAAGGCCATGCTAAGGTCCATGTAGACAATGTCGACTGCACGGCCCGCATCTTCTTGGTTAACCCTTCAAAAAACTTAATCAAATTCGTAAGACATGACTTTCCCTAATTAGACCTTGCAGATTGTTAAAGTGTCAGTATATGGACCGCAACTGACAGCGAGATAGGGCAAGTCCGATCCACACCAGATGTCCAAAGACAGCGCCTGCTGCACAGAGGCCGTTGGGATGCAGGGCAGGTACGCTCTGGAAATGTAGAGGCGATTGTTTCTGGACGCTCCAACCCCAGGCCTCACAAAGATGAAGACGCTGGAGTCAGGATTGAGAGAATGTCAAACGTCCACCAAGTCAAAGAACCCGACCAGGTTCCTTAGCTTCACCACTGCATGAGAATGCTGAGGTGGCCCTTGGCTCCGAGGATGCAATTAAACCCCCCCCCCCCCCTCCCCAGGAGGATGCATTTGTCCGCGGCGAAGGTGCCAAGATGAATGGGCACTTGCTCAAAGAAAGTCGTCAGCTGTTGGCCAACCTGGGGAGCGTAGACATTCACAAAGCAAAGTACCTCGCCCCCTTTGCGGACTGTCAGGTGCAGCAACCGGCCTGGCACTGGCTCCTTGACTCCCAGGATCTCCAGCTGAAAATGTGGGGCCAACAAGATAGCCATCCTGCCTAAACTCGAGGTCAGGTAACTCATGTAGACTCCCCTCCCTCCACTCCAGGAGTCACATGGCTCCGTCTCCAGGAGCGGTGTGGTTTTATTGCAGGAAGCACGCCCTATATTCCTGACCCGGAGGACCAAGTTCTGGAACCTGCGCAGCGCGTCCCTGGTGCCATTGATATTGAGGCTGGTTATGGCCACCTCCATGTCAGCAGTAAGGTACCATCATCACATTTTAGTGCTTGGAGGGAGCAGAGGAGTGCGTGCTTCTCCGCTCTCTCTGGAGTCTGACGAGGAAAGATTTCAGCCAGCGCTGTTCAATCGCGTCCCTGTCTCCTGCCTCTCTAGCACAGGTGCAGGAAGACCTAATGAGCAGCGCTATGTCTGACCACCGGTCAAGGACTAGCTGCACTCAGTTTCGGCACTGCGGTTTCCAAGTAGAAAACCCCGAAGTTCCCCCTTGGGGGGGGGGGGGGGGGGGGTCTCGGTGTCAGGCACGAGGGAGTGCACCGCCCTCGCTACAAGTGGACTCAAAATCATCCCCCATGCTCCTCGCCAAGCAGACGTCCTTTTCAGGGCAGTTGCCGTCTGGGACCGAGTCCTCCGCCACTTTGAGTGTGGCGGACGGCTCAGACCCACCAATCAGCCTGGATCTGCCTTGATCCCACCCCTGGATTGTCGACACAATGGGTTTCTCGTGGGTTCCTCTAGGTGTGTCAGGCCGGTGGGTGGAACGAGCGGCGCTGGACCCGATACCCAACGCTGAGGCGTCAATGGGCCCGGGATGAGGTGGAGTGTCCGCGGGGCAAGGTGTTTCAGTAGCCCCTGTTCTGTGGTGCCGACGGGATCGGGGCGTGTCTGGGGCTGATCCCTTTTTATGGCTCTTGGCAGATGCCGTTCCTCCTCCACACAGGCAGCCGATTTGTCAAAAGGCGCCAGCGTGATGTCCCCACACGGGGATGGCGTGGTAATGTGAGTGGAGGGAGAAGGGGCAGTGATGCCAGTCGTGGCCGCCTTAGTCTCCCTGGTGATTTTGGAGTCAAGGCAATTCTTACGCACATGCCCCACCTTCTTGGATCCATGGCACCGCATGCCATTCGCAGACCAAAAAATATGTTAAGTCTCCCTTTGATGGGAGATTTTGAATCCCCCCTCGAATATGACGACTGGGAGCAAGTGACAGAATTCAAATGTAAAATGACAGGAAGCTTAGGGCTATGCTTGTGGACTGAGCAAAGGTGTTCTGTAAGGCAGTCACCAGTCTGCATTTTGTAATGACTTCAAGAATTGGCTCCACCAGTTAAGTTATAAGAGACAACAGTTTATTCCAACTATAAACAACTATTTACAGCAGTTATTTTCAAACCCAGGTTTGCGACCAGGCAGTTATCAGGAGGGTCGTGGGGCCATACGCCAAGGTGTTCCCGGCCACGGGCATTAATGTCAGCCATCCCGCACATGTGTGTCACCTCAGCAATGCGCAGGCTCGGAGCCCAGCTGGGCAGACTGCCTCCTCTTGGCATCAGCGCACTGGCCCAGGAACAGATATTAAAAAATATTGTGCAATCTTCCTGCTTGGAACAGCTGCAGAGAGGTCATGCACCCAGTACATTGATGCCATGTGATCTGGACACGAGAGTGATTCTTCCACTTGGTTAGCGGCAAACAAGCAACAGGACTAAAGAATTTAAAATGGATCGCTTCGTAATAAGGAAGAGACAACCAGAGAGACAAACAGGCCAGGGTCTCACAACTAAAACCTGCTGGAGAGAGCAGCTCAGTAGAGTCCACAGCAGGACGAAGCAGTGCTGGTGTGAGCTCCAGGGCCTTTGGTCAACAGTCCATAAGGTGGCATGGCAACACAGTGGTTAGCACTGTTGCTTCACAACGCCAGGGTCCCAGGTTATTATTAAGATGAAATCAGAAACAAAGCAGTATAAAGATGATTTTTTAGGGTATGGCTTTATTAATTGTGCCAATGCAAATCAGGATGTGAAGCCCATGTGTGTCATATGCAGGGAAGTACTGGCAAGTGAAAATTTAAAACCCTCAATAACTTCAAAGGCATTTGGCTACAAACCTCTTAGAACATAGAAAAATACAGCACAGAACAGGCCCTTCGGCCCACGATGTTGTGCCGAACCTTTGTCCAAGATTAATCATAGATTATCATCAAATTTACAGTGCAGCAAGAGGCCATTCTGCCCATCGCGTCTGCACCAGCTCTTGGAAAGAGCACCCTACCAAGGTCAACACCTCCACCTTATCCCCATAACCCAGTGACCCCACCCAACACTAAGGGCAATTTTGGACACTTAGGGCAATTTATCATGGTCAATCCACCTAACCTGCACATCTTTAGACTGTGGGAGGAAACCGGAGCACCCGGAGGAAACCCACGCACACGCGGGGAGGATGTACAGACTCCGCACAGACAGTGACCCAAGCCGGAATCAACCCTGGAGCTGTGAAGCAATTGTGCTATCCACAATGCTACCGTGCTGCCCTTAAGAACAAATGAATCTACACTCCATTATCCTACCATAATCCATGTACCTATCCAATAGCCGCTTGAAGGTCCCTAATGTTCCCGACTCAACTACTTCCACTGGCAGTGCATTCCATGCCCCCACTACTCTCTGGGTAAAGAACCTACCTCTGACATCCCCCCTATATCTTCCACCATTCACCTTAAATTTATGTCCCCTTGTAATGGTTTGTTCCCCTGATCATCTATTCCCCTGATCATCTTATAAACGTCTATCAAGTCGCCCCTCATCCTTCTCCGTTCTAATGAGAAAAGGCCGAGCACCCTCAACCTTTCCTCTTAAGACCTTTTCTCCATTCCAGGCAACATCCTGGTAAATCTCCTTTGCACCTTTTCCAAAGCTTCCACATCCTTCCTTAAATGAGGCGACCAGAACTGCACACAGTACTCCAAATGTGGCCGTACCAAGGTTTTGTACAGCTGCATCATCTCCTCACGGCTCTTAAATTCAATCCCTCTGCTAATGAACGCCAGCACACCATAGGCCTTCTTCACAGCTCTATCCACTTGAGTGGCAACTTTCAAAGATCTATGAACATATACCCCAAAATTTCTCTGCTCCTCCATATTGACAAGAACCCTGCCGTTAACCCTGTATTCCACATTCATATTTGTCTTTCCAAAATGGACAACCTCACACTTTTCAGGGTTAAACTCCATCTGCCACTTCTCAGCCCAGCTCTGCATCCTATCTATGTCTTTGCAGCCGACAACAGCCCTCCTCACTATCCACAGCTCCACCAATCTTCGTATCGTCTGCAAATTTACTGACCCACCCTTCAATTCCCTCATCCAAGTCATTAAATGAAAATCACAAACTGGAGAGGACACAGAACTGATCCCTGTGGTACACCACGGGTAACTGGGCTCCAGGCTGAATATTTGCCATCCACAACCACTCTCTGACTTCTATGGTTTGCCAGTTCGTTATCCAACTGGCCAAATTCCCCGCTATCCCATGCCTCCTTACTTTCTGCATATGCCTACCATGGGGAACCTTATCAAATGCCTTACTAAAATCCATGTACACTACATCCACTGCTTTACCTTCATCCACATGCTTGGTCACCTCCTCAAAGAATTCAATAAGACTTGTACGGCAATACCTACCCCTCACAAATCCGTGTTGACTATCCCTAATCAAGCAGTGTCTTTCCAGATGCTCAGAAATCCTATCCCTCAGTACCCTTTCCATTACTTTGCCTACCACCGAAGTAAGGCTAACTGGCTTGTAATTCACAGCGTTATCCTATTTCCTTTTTTGAACAGGGGCACAACATTCGCCACTCTCCAATCCCCTGGTACCACCCCTGTTGACAGTGAGGACGAAAAGATCATTGCCAACGGCTCTGCAATTTCATCTCTTGCTTCCCGTAGAATCCTTGGATATATCCCGTCAGGCCCGGGGGACTTGTCTATCCTCAAGTTTTTCAAAATGCCCAACACATCTTCCTTCCTAATAAGTATCTCCTCGAGCTTACCAGTCTGTTTCACACTGTCCTCTCCAACAACATGGCCCCTCTTGTTTGTAAATACTGAAGAAAAGTACTCGTTCAAGACCTCTCCTATCTCTTCAGACTCAATACACAATCTCCCGCTACTGTCCTTGATCGGACCTACCCTCGCTCTAGTCATTCTCATATTTCTCACATATGTGTCAAAGGCCTTTGGGTTTTTCTTGATCCTACCCGCCAAAGATTTTTCATGCCCTCTCTTAGCTCTCCTAATCCCTTTCTTCAGTTCCCTCCTGGCTATCTTGTATCCCTCCAGCGCCCTGTCTGAACCTTGTTTCCTCAGCCTTACATAAATCTCCGTCTTCCTCTTAACAAGACATTCAACCTCTCTTGTCAACCATGGTTCCCTCACTCGACCATCTCTTCCCTGCCTGACAGGGACATACATATCAAGGACACGTAGGACCTGTTCCTTGAACAAGTTCCACATTTCACTTGTATCCTTCCCTGACAGCCTTTGTTCCCAATTTATGCACTCAATTCTTGTCTGACAGCATCGTATTTACCCTTCCCCCAATTGTAAACTTTGCCCTGTTGCATGCACCTATCCCTCTCCATTACTAAAGTGAAAGTCACAGAATTGTGGTCACTATCTCCAAAATGCTCCCCCACTAACAAATCACTTGCCCTGGTTCATTACCAAGTACCAAATCCAATATGGCCTCCCCTCTGCTCAGACAATCTACATACTGTGTTAGAAAAGCTTCCTGGACACACTGCACAAACACCACCCCATCCAAACTGTTTCATCTAAAGAGTTTCCTCTCAATGTTTGGGAAGTTGAAGTCACCCATGACTTGATTTTTTTCAACGGATGAGCGAGAACTTAAATAGTCAGCTGAAGCAATCTGGGCAGCAATTTGGGCAGCACGGTAGCATGGTGGTTAGCATAAATGCTTCACAGCTCCAGGGTCCCAGGTTCAGTTCCCGGCTGGGTCAGTCTGTGCGGAGTCTGCACGTCCTCCCCGTGTGTGCGTGGGTTTCCTCCGGGTGCTCCGGTTTCCTCCCACAGTCCAAAGATGTGCGGGTTAGGTGGATTGGCCATGCTAAATTGCCCGTAGTGTCCTAAAAAGTAAGGTTAAGGGGGAGGGGGGAGGGGGGGGGTTGTTGGGTTACAGGTATAGGGTGGATACGTGGATTTGAGTAGGGTGATCATTGCTCGGCACAACATCGAGGGCCGAAGGGCCTGTTCTGTTCTATGTTCTAAGTCCTTAGCAGAAATGTAACATTGAATGACAAAGCAAGTTAGATCGTGAGGACCACCTGTTACATAAAATAAGCGAAAATGGTGGGTTGCGAAGGTTGGCCAGTTGGTAAAAGTAGGTCCTGGGCAAAAAGGTTTGAAAAAGATTGATTTACATAATGAATTGAAATGGTCTTTCCATACACAGCTCTCGGGTCCAATGGCTGGGACAATTCCCAACACGTCCCAATGAATTTCCAACTCCTGTCCCTGAATGGACTAGTGAGTCATGTGTCCCCTCCCTCAGCGAGGCTCCCTGAAAGTGAGCAGCAAATACAGTAAACTAAATTGAAAGAAGTACAAGTAAATCGCTGTTTCACTTGGAATGAGTATTTGAGATCTTGGACAGTGAGAAGGGAGGAGGTAAAGGATAGGTGTTGTATCTCTACAATTGCATATAAAGGTGCCATCCCTAAGCAAGAGGGTAGGTTTTATAATCAGATTTCCAGCAATTGCAATATTTTGCTTTTGATTACCAGTATAAATATTTACATAGAAATTTGTCACTGGACATGAGGGTGATGTTTAATCTCGTGGTGTCCTGCTCTACATGTCTTGACACTTTATTCAGGTTTCTCTGTGAAATAATATCGGCAGTGATGCCAAAAGAATTTGAATTGGTGTAATTGCAATACATCCACTATTGCTTGCCTGATGGGCCGCCTTGCATGGGCGGCACGGTAGCACAGTGGTTAGCATTGTTGCTTCACAGCGCCAGGTTCGATTCTCAGCTTGGGTAACTGTGCGGAGTCTGCACATTCTCCCCGTGTCTGCGTGGGTTTCCTCCGGGTGCTCCAGTTTCCTCCCACAAGTCCCGAAAGACGAGCTGTTAGGTAGTTTGGACATCCTGAATTCTCCCAGTGTACCCAAACAGGCACCGGAACGTGGCAACCAGCGCTTTTCACAGTAACTTCATTGCAGTGTTAATGTAAGCCTACTTGTCAATAAAGATTATTATTATTACTATCAGGTCAACAGTTGAGGACTCTGGGGCTGTACTAATTGGAGTTTAGAAGGATGAGGGGGGGATCTTATTGAAACTTACAGGATACTGCGAGGCCTGGATAGAGTAGACGTGGAGAGGATGTTTCCACTTGTAGGAAAAACTAGAACCAAAGGACACCATCTCAGACCAAAGGGACGATCCTTTAAAACAGAGGTGAGGAGGAATTTCTTCAGCCAGAGAGAGTGGTGAATCTGTGGAAATCTTTGCTGCAGAAGGCTGTGGACGCCAAATCACGGAGTGTCTTTAAGACAGAGATAGATAGGTTCTTGATTAATAAGGGGATCAGGGGTTATAGGGAGAAGGCAGTAGAATGGGGATAAGAAAATATTAGCCATGATTGAATGGCGGAGCAGACTCGATAGGCCGAGGGGCCTAATTCTGCTTCTATGTCTTACGGTCTTAATGTATTTACTGTTGGCCCATTTGGTAAAATAAATGGCACCTTTTTGAAGGGTTTGGTACGTTTCGGCGTGGCCAGTTTGGCGTGGCCAGTTCGGCGTAGCCGATTCGACGGAGGAATTTTTCAGCGGAGGGACGTTTCGGCGTCAATTAGTTATAGTCGCAAATGTTTGTGCAGCCCATTTCTTGTATCTTTCCTTCCAGCCGCCTCAGATATCGTGTTTGTGCACCAAACCGGGTCTCTTAAAGAAAGGCACCAACATTAAACCAGTTCGCCAGTGATCTACACTGCTGTCTGACTTTACACAGACGGTGTTACTGAAGATATCGTGTTTGTGCACCAAGCTGGGTCTCTTAAAGAAAGCCGGTGTTACTGAAAGTATTGAAGCAGCTGCCCAGTGATCTACACTGCTGTCTGACTTAACAATTGTGTAAAGTCACAATATCTTCAGTAACACCGGCTGTGTAAAGTCAGACCCGGTTTGGTGCACAAACACGATATCTCAGTAACACCGGCTGTGTAAAGTCACAATATCTTCCAGTAACACCGGCTGTGTAAAGTCAGACCCGGTTTGGTGCACAAACACGATATCTGAGGCGGCTGGAAGGAAAAGATACAAGAAATGGGCTGCACAAACATTTTGCGACTGTAACTAATTTGACGTCCCTCCGCCGAAAAACTCCTCCGCCGAATCGGCCATGCCGAACTGGCCCCGCCGAACGTCCCATCCCCTTTTTGAAGAGGGTGCGGGAACAGAAAATCTGCTGCTGTATGTTTACACATCTCTGAAAGTGGCACAGCAAGTTGATAAGGCGATGTCAAAAACATATAGAATCCTTGGCTTTATTAGGAGAGGTTTAGAACACAAAAAACAAGGAAGTTCTGCTAAACATTTATAAAAACACTGGTTAGACCCCAGGCTGGAGTAGTGTCACAAACTGGTTGCTACACTTTAGGAAAAATGTCACTGGCTTGGATAGGGATTTGTGATTTCAGTTACAGGGGCAGATGAGGGGAATTGGATTTGGTGGCAGTGAAAGCTTCTGGTAATGTGGTTTATAAAAAAAGTGAAACTGTTTCCATGGTCAGCAGGATCAGTAACCACGGGACACGTTTGGCATCTGAAGGCAAAGAAGAGAATAGGCAGCAAGTTATTGTCTGGAATGTAAGAGTAGTGGAAGCAGATTCAATAACAATTTCAAAAAAAAATTGGATGAATACTTGGAAGAGGAAAAAAACTGCTGGGCTTATGAGTGTTCTATAATTTCATGTACGCTTCATCATCTGAATAACCTTTTGTTTCTTGACACTTGTGCAGCTAGTGTTTCAATCTCACAGCAATATACTTAATTACCCCCACACACAGTTTAATGATCTGCTGGAGATTTGCACCACTTTTAAGTGCTGCATTATAACAACCAGATTAATTGGTGCTAGCGACATGCCTGTGGCGTTGTGCTCACTCAGATCCACTGTGCGCTAGGGACAAGTGATTTATCAATTATAACATCTAAGTATTATTCTGCTGCTAAAGGGCAGCCATGTGTGCCTTGGTGCATCACTTTAAGGCTAGTCGCTGTGTCTTGTCCAGCCCATCTAGAGTGTAGGCTGGCTTCCTTCCTTTAACCAAAGTGATATGGCAACCCACATGTGACAGTGTGATACCTGGTGGAGGGGTAGTGGTGGGTGGAGACAGATTGGAGAGTGGACAACCTTCTGGGAATCCTGGTGGGGGATTGGAGTGGAAAGATTAGACATCCATCATGGTGAGGACACGGCTAGGGCCTGGAAATTGTTGAATTGATGGAGGGCATCAGAAGAGTTGTGGTGGTTAGGTGGGGAGAGACTAGACAAGGGGAGGAAAGTAGAGTCAAGTTGGGAAGAAATCAGTTCAATGGGGCAGGGACAACTGAAATGATGGGTCTACCAGACAGTTCTGTCCTTGGGAAGGAGGTAGAAACAGGCAATTTGGGGCAGTGCTGGAAACAAATGTTCGCGGGGGGGGGGGGGGGGGTGTTTATGGTTCAAGGGAGACAGGAAGATCTGTTGGTGACTTGGTGTTAAGTCTGTGCTATGTAGAAGTCAGTAAGCCAGACAACAGCAGCACCATTCTTTTTTAATTAAAACATTTTTTTAAATTCAAGTTTTCACAAATTGTCAACAATAAAAAAAACCCACAAAGAAATAAGAACCCCCCCCCCCCCCCATATACACAAAGAATAAATTAAAGATAAACGGTATGAAAGCAAATATACACACCCAATCAAGAAAAACAAATAAACCCTCATGAACCCCCCCCGGGTTGCTGCTGTTGCTGACTATTGCCTACCGCTCCGCTAGAAAGTCTAGGAACGGTTGCCACTGCCTGAAGAACCCTTGTACCGATCACCTTAAGGCAAACTTGACCCTCTCCAATTTAATAAATCCTGCCATGTTGTTAATCCAGACTCCACGCTTGGGGGCCTCGCATCCTTCCACTGAAGAAGAATCCTTCGCCGGGCTACCAGGGACGCAAAGGCCAGAATACCGGCTTCTTTCGCCTCCTGCACTCCCGGCTCCTCTGCCACCCCAAATATTGCGAGCCCCCAGCTCGGCTCAACCCTGGATCCAACCATCCGTGACATTGTCTCTGCTACCGTGCTACCCGTGACATTGTCTCCCCTCCAAAAGACCTCTAGCGCTGGGCACGCCCAGAACATGTGGGTATGGTTTGCTGGGCTCCCTGAGCACCTAACACATCTGTCCTCTCTCCCAAAGAACCCCGCTCAACCTTGCCCAGGTCATGTGCGCCCTATGCAGCACCTTGAAGCAGCACCATTCTTGTCAACAGGCTTTGTAACAATGTAGTGTTGGACCTTAGAGAACAGAGTGCAGCTGGTTCAGAGCAAAACAGGCCAGCATAAGTGGAGGAGCAAAGAAAGACCGCAGATATAGGAATTAGGCCATTTGGCCTATTGGAGGAACCCACGCAGAAGAAACGGGGACAACGGGGACTCCTCACAGACACACAAGTTCGGAATTCCAGTCCCAGGCACTGTGAGGCAGCGCGAACCACTGTCCCCCTATGCTGCCCAGTTCGGTGCTGCTTTTGTCGGCTTTTAGCTCCAATAGCAGGTTACAACATTCCATTTCAAAAGGCAATTTAAAACTCCAATCAAGCTCTGCCTGAAGCAAAATCCATTTTGAGTGTTAACATTTACTTTCAGTACCAGTTAAGCACCATTAGTGGTGGCATAGTGAGAATCCTTACAAAGATAAATGACCTGTCACATAACACTTGTGAAATCACAGGTTTGTTATGGAGCAGAAGGTAGCCATTTGGCCCATTGTTTCTGCACTGGCTCTCCAAACAAGCATCATGACTTGGTGCCATTCCCCTCTCCTTATCCCCATACCCAACACTTGCAATTGTGTACTTTGAGCCAATTAAGATCAACAAGGCCATAATGCAGGAATCCACTTCAATGCAAGAAAAAGCATTAATGCTCATCTAAATCTAACAAGACATTTCAAACCCCTGTCCCAGGTTGACATCTATTGCTGGGACTGGGAAGGTAACCTTATTGCCCACCCCCCTTTCAGTGAGTGCCCAGCACAGCCTAAACATGTTAATATATGCCAGGATGGAAGAGTAATCCAGTCCTATATAGGATATAATGTTACCTCTATTCTTGGCCCCGAATGCTCTGATTTTCTTTCTGGATCCAAACTATAGTTCTTGCCTTAGCTGTATCCCCTCCCCCCAACCCAACAGCCTGTCTCCCCCCCCCCCCCCCCCACAAACCCATCCAACCAATCTTCTCTTATGTACATAAAAACTAGCAGGAGTCGGCAATTCAATCCCTCGAGTTCACTCCGCCATTCAATACGATTATGGCTGATCTCTCCTCCTCGGCTCAATCCATTTTCATGCCCTTTCTCCATAACCCCTTCAACACATTACTAATTAAAATCTCTCTATATCCTGCTTCAACTACTTCGCTGGGAGACAAATTAAGAAGCCATTGAGAAATTCTCCCTCCCCAAACTGGGAAAATGGAAACAATGGGATTCCCGAAAATGTTAGGCAGAAGAGCAGGCTAGTACAGCGCGTGCCCACAGCAATATAAAAATCATAGCACGACTAGAACCTAGTGGCTACTAGCCTTCAACCCACCCACCAGCGTGAAACCAATTTCAGGGCAGTGACAGTATACAACAGTTTACTCGAGTCCCACCCTCAGCCAACTGCTCTGGGTACAAAAGGCTGAACTCCCCTCAGTGGAGACTGTGATGATGGTGCCGTGAAAGGCCAAGGGAGATGGAAGTTCTTTCTTTGTTCAAGATGGTCATTATCTTTCAGTTGTGGTGTGAATCTCAGCCTTAATGTTATCCAGGTTTTGTTGCTACACACCGAGGGATTACCGATCTGAGGTTTAACAGGCAATGAAAGACCAAGCAAAGAATTGGATGTTTCCTAAATGTATTTATTTTATACATAACTGTGACAACTGGGAGGTAACACTGTCAAACACAGATCACAAGGATACAGTATGCTCATGCCCAAAGATTCCTGAAGAGAGTCTACCATTGAAGAAACAGTTGCACAATAGAAATACAGTGAAAAAAAACCCACTGAAACTACTTTGAATAAATTAGTAATATAACAAAACAATTCCTCTGTCTGTTCGGAGCTGAGGGGTTTTTCTGTCTGGTTTAATGTGCAGAAATTCAAAATGTCCCTACATTTCTGCAAGATAGTTGTAGTAAACTATCAAGAGCCAATTGAGGCTTTAACAACACCAGAGAACAAGGGGAAAAAACTGTTCAGCCTCATCCTTCAATGGCCACCCCACTTTCCATTATGGAGTACCACATCAAAGCTGCAGTATCCTTTCTGATCAGGTTGCCTCAGCTCTAGGTGCATCAATTGGGCACAACATTCACTGGAAAAGGATATTACACCACACCCTGCTTCTTCACAGCGCAATATTCTGACTGCCATTCCCCAAGATGGCAGTAATGATAAGGAACGCCACGAGGGGCAACATTAAGAAAATGCGGTTAAGAAATCAGAGATTAGCAGATCATACAAGCAGATTTCATATCCTGCAGAAAAATAAATTTGGCAGCAGTGGGGGGGGGGGGGGGGGAGTGGGGAACACCCCATGATCTACACAGACATCAACAGGCATTTTAAACCCTACCTGCCTTGGAAAATCCAGTGGAGAGTTCGAGTGAGATTCTGTTGGGTTGTCATTCTGTAGATCGGCCCCATATATTTGGACGTTGTGCAAAACGACAAAGTTTGAAGAATCTAAACAGATTTCTAAACAACCTACCTGGATTGGGCTATTCTTCACACTAGGTAGTTCACTGTGTGCCATAGACGTATCTTTAAATTGTGCCTCTCTGGCCAGGCAGCTCAGGGGTTCAGCCTACCCAACATTCCACTCAACCCAGGGGTGAATTATTGCAGGACATCTCCACCATTTACAAGAACCTGGGGCCGACGAGATGCTCATTCACAATTGAGGACTTCCACAATCAGTGAAGTTAATGCTCTAAGGGCTGATAGAGCACCAAGTGCTCCATGATCCTGGGAAAACCTTATGCCATTTCCATTCCTTCCTGATTCTCTTTAACTGGCCCTCATGTTTTAAAATAGCTGTGCTTTCCCTCCCTCCCCCAAACGTCAACTTTGCACTGATGTTTCTCTTTGCAGAAAATAACTAAAAAGGAAATTGGAATCAACGTTTTAAAAAGTTCAGAATTGGGCTTTCTGGGCCCATCAGCCTCCGTTATCATAGATGCTCCTCAGTAAGGTGCTGCCAGAGATACAAAGAACCCAAAAAGATGGACACAGCTCAGAAATAGAAGTGATCTTTAACTCATTTGAATAGTTTTGAAAAAGTCTTTAAATAACTAAGATTACAACAATTTTAATGTTTTTTAAAAAAACCAGGGTAGCCTGTACGTTACAAACTTGAGGGCCGAATTACTCCACTAAATACATTTCATTCACTGTCAGTGTCTCAAGAGCGTCATCCTGCTCCAGGGCGGTTTAAAACGTAATCGCCTGTGACAGGTCTGTACAGTGCTTCTCAGAATTGGATTTATTAAGAAGCAAGATTGAGGGCTGCAGAGATATTTAACAACACTGCTTTGATTATTCCTCCCCCTCAGAGGTTAGAAAAGATGATCATGTGACTGGAGTGGGAAGAATGTGCTAAGTGGTTATTTGTGAATGGGAACCTGAGCCATTCAGAAACCGCTGCACTGCTAGAATAAATACTGTATTTATTAAATAATCTTCACTTAACTAAGCTTATGAGTAACTAGCAAACCAATCATAATACCTGAATGTTTAATTAAACTCCTCTCAGTTAGCCATGTTGGTCCCCATCCACATATGCCCCTGAAGATAAAACAAATTAAAAAACAATTCTGAGATTCTAAAAAATCACTAATTTCCCCTGACAACTTTATCCCACCTGGACCTCCAGTGTCTTCAATGTCCTTAATTTGAAATGAACTATTTCCAGATATTTGATTCTAGGTACTGTGAGCCTTGATGCACATGTGCTGGTGGACTCGAATCATCTTCGCTGATGCTTGGTCCCAACTACAGAGCTATAACTCACAGCATGCTGCATTAAACTGTCAGCTCCAGGTCAAAGCAATGGTGTGATGCTCACAGCAATGTTCCTCCCTCTCTGCCAAAGCGCTGTGCACTGTTCTCTTTTCCGGAATGTAATGGCAATGAATTGAACTTTTGGGTGCAAAAGGCAATGAATTGAACTTTTTGTCCCAGCATGCAGTAGTGATCCTCCAATTGAGAGTGCTACTGCCACTTGCCCGTTGTCTTTTCTACTGGCCTAATCAGGGCATTGGAATAATTATAGTATAGGAAACTGTTTTTGAATGTCTACAGGCTGTTCCACAAAGAAAGCAGGTGCTTAGTTCCTGTGGGAAGGGGTGTTATATGGGATGGGCACAGCCCTGGTCATTAAGCACTGCAACCTCGACATTTCACATCTATTGAATAGCACACAGCCTCTTTCAGAAGTATCCTGATAACAATAAATAACTTTGGATTCAGGGCGACCTTTGGGTGAGAAGTAGAGTGAATTAAAGACAGGGACCTTTGCAGATGCACACAAACAAATTTAATATTCTGTGCATCTTATTAATTGCTCTGATACAATGTTTGTTAATTTTGATTTTTTTAATTCATGTGATTCAGAGGCATTTAAAGATGCGCCAAGAAATTTAGATTATATTTTCAGTGAAATCTATTGGATAAAATTTGTGCATCTGGCCATATGTCCAATGTGCCCATAGGGATGAATGTCAGGAGGGATGAAAAGTCATTCATTCAATTCATTTACTTCTGCCTACCACACATGAACACCCCTCACTGCTCTGTTCAATGGGCATCTCACATTAACTATGGGAATCACCAAGCGGGATCCATTTGCTGGAAATGAAGCCACTGGAGTGCATTATGGTCCAATCATTTGGTCAAACGGGGGTCAATGTGAATCAGTAAAGATTTTCACAACTGTTCACAAGTATTCCTTTAACTGGGAACTTATCCAGAGGCCCCCTCCGGCAGATGCCACAGGCTCGTGCACCTCTTTTGGTGTGCGTCATGTATTTACTTGTGCTCTATGTACAATTAACCCTGTCACAGCACCCAGCCGAGGGATACTGGTTATAGTTTATAACCAACTGGCAGGGTCAGAATAATACCAGGAGCTTGCTAATAAAACCTTGCTCATGACCCTAAAGAGCAAGAGTGTGGAATTATAAATCTACTTTCCCCTTGGAAGCTTGGGTGTGCAACTGTTTGTTGCTAGGGGAAGGAAAAATGACATCTTCCAATCGCACACACCCATTTTCTTGGATGCAAGTAGACGCAATACAGTGTGCAAAGTGTGCTGTAAGTTCACAATAAAATACTTACACGTGGGTTTTTGAATTCAAACTTAGAATTTTGAGAAGGGAGCACTCTAGGGGTTGGTTAATCGGACTCATCAGTTTCATACTTTCTAACGTGGCCACTTGGGTCAATGCTCCAGGCCACCAGCTCGCCTCACTTTGGAGAAATGCCTACAGGTTTCAGCTTTTCTCGTACGAGTCACTCAAAGCAGATACTGCAGCTTAAAGGGATAGACCTCATTCTGTAAACCAGAGCTCCCAGTACTTCATGATCTAGACTGGAACATACACTTCGATAAACAAAAATAAAGATTTGAGATCAACGTAACAAAATAGCAATCTTAAAATTACACAGTAGAATTAGTTTGAAACTCATAACTACTGCAAGTACTTGTAAGCAAAAATGTGTAAAGTCAACATATTATAAACGAAAGGATGGCAACATAAGAGCTTTATATTAGGAACAGCTAACAGGCCAGTTTTTATAAACACACCTGCATTATGTCAATGTGCTTTCCTACAAATTACTAAATGTCTCCACTGAATCAGCAGGACATATATCTGTAACTATACGAACAACAGGTAAAAGCCATGTCTTTCTGGGAAGAGCAATGGGAAATGATTTCCACACTTCCATTACTTCTTGTTGCATTCACTGGAAGTCCGTGACAGTCTTATTTATTTTCTGTCTGCTCACATATCCAGTGTTGAAAGGAAAGATTGCGTTAGCTTGGAGAAGAGCCTTGCTTTGCGATACTTGTATCTAACACCCGTACGAAGCTCTAACCTTCTGACGCACAGTCCTTTACAGTAATCCAGCGTTGGTCCGTGATCCGACTCT
This sequence comes from Scyliorhinus canicula, assembly GCF_902713615.1. Classification (NCBI taxonomy): domain Eukaryota; kingdom Metazoa; phylum Chordata; class Chondrichthyes; order Carcharhiniformes; family Scyliorhinidae; genus Scyliorhinus; species Scyliorhinus canicula. The sequence goes on from NC_052156.1 coordinate 90,767,170, forward strand.
TGAATGCTACTCTGATCTGTCTTCCGAAGAATGTGCAACAGCCTTCCAAGGAACAGGCGGGCCACAGGCTCTGTGCATTAAATCGCTGGCACAGTGAGAGATTAACCCTGGCAAGGTATCTGAAGGGAATAATATTCAAAGGACGAAATGAAATTCAAAACAAACCCTCACACCTGTCAGCTAAAGAACCTGAGTGCTAAATTATGGAGTTCTTCACACATTCAGGTGGTCGTAAATGAGGAAATTTGTCCCCGCATTTACAAATATACAGCAATTCATGCAGCCTCGGTCTTTGGGTGCAGTTTGAGAAATTACCTGGCCTGCTTGCTGCTTGGTACCGAGTGGGTACCCCCTTTTCCCCCACGTTGGCACCTGCCACTATAAGACAGGCCTCAGTAAGTGAATGGCATTGCTCCTTTTACAAGATGCATTAGTGTCAGTACAGGCAGTGCTGCTCCACGTGGCTGGTAAAAGTTTTAGACATTGGGATATAACAAACAGTTCGAACAACAAACTCGCTTTCTTTTGTCTAGCAATTTGCCAGAAGTTGAGAGTATTTTTTTCTGTGGCGTCATCGCTGCGATGAGTATCAGAGTAAGCAGTCTTAAGTATGTGCTTGAGAGGAGAGGTCAGCACCTATCCCTCCCGATTAATAGGTAAAGAAATCAGAACAGTTTGGAATATGCTACTGATTCTGGAGTTGAATCTCTTCCAGGATACTAATGAGATTCTCCAGTCCAAAGATATAACCTGTGTCAGGCCCATCGTGCACAGTTTTGGTCATCCCGAAACCCCCTTGAATGTGCTGTGGGCAAAGTCCTATCATTCGCACGTCAATTTTGGGCAGGTCCTGGCTGCTGGTCGAGGAGGAAGATGAGGATGGCGAGGAACTGGCTGCTCTCCTGCAGGCTGTCTTGGTTCATTGCCCTGTGATTTGTGTCGATAGTCTGCCTTCCGTTCCTTTCCATCGTAGATAATCACAAAGAGCTGGAGTAGAAGGCGGTAAGAAGCTTGCTTCTCCAGAACCTCTTTGAGGGTGCGGAGTTTCTGCAGAATGCCATCGAACAAGTCCACACGCAGGTACCTGCCATTGTGCAGAAATTGATAGATAGCTTTGCCAAACCTTCGATGGAAAGGCTACGACCATAGTACTTGTTTCCTGCATACATATGCCCTGAGTCTAACCTGATATACCTGAAAAGACAAACATAACTGGTAAGAATGGCCTCTTGGACAACATTTTACAGCATAAATAAACTGGCCGTTAGTATCCGGAAATGCTCGGCATTCTTTTCAACTGTTGAATTTCCTACCTACAAATACTATTCCGCAATATACATCCGTCCCACAACCTAGGGTTTGTTTGTAACTCCATTGCAAAGAATTGTAATTCACTCTTGTGAACAGTTTAATGATTTGAGTGAAGATTGAAAAGGGAATACGGAGGCAGACAGTGCGTGCAATCAGTAAAAATAATTAGTTAGAAACGGTCCTGTAGAGAGGAATGACCATCTACAATGTGAGGGAACTATATCAGTAGAGAATATAGGCAGTAATGCAGAACTTTGGGGAAACAGTTACGTGCCACTGCATGAAAGAGCTGTATATCATTAGAGATAGAGACGGTAATAAAGGACACCAATGGAATGGTTACTGTGTACAGGAGATGATTATCAGTAAAGAAACAGGCAGCAACACAAGGCGAGGGGTACTGAATAACAAAATGATAAAGATAAGATCCTGCTTACATTAACACTGCAATTGAAGTTACTGTGAAAAAGGGAAGTGAATAAACACTGGTCCAAAAAGTGCACTTCCTTTGGCTGCGTCATTCAGGATTCATTGTAGAATTGGATGTTGTTATGGGAGAGGTGGTTTTCAGAACCCCAAAATGTATCATGGAGTGCAACCAACCCCCACCTTTAATGGATTGTTGCTTTTGAAGCACACGGCTTGCCTCCCCAGGTGTAGTGTTACAATTATGGACACGTGGTTTTAAAAACAAAACAATGTTTATTCCATGAACTCAAATTAACCTTTCAAATAAAACATTGGATCTCTTAACACCCCTTACTTCAAAGATAACCCTGAAAATAATACAACACTACCCAATCCTGCAAACTGTTCCTTTACACATCCAAAAGACCTTAACAACTCCTTCAAACAGAAACAGATCCTTCAAACAGAAGTACATTAGATTTATATTCAATACCGAGACCTTTTACAATTCCGATTTCACCAAAGGATTAAGAGATATTCCTTCATGGTAGAGATCACCAGCAATGCAGCTCACAGCCACACCCAAGCTTTCTTCAAACTGAAAGTAAAACTCCCAAAAAGCAGAAGTGAGCTCTGCTCCCCCCCCCCCCCCCCCGCCTGCGACATCACTTCAGTAATATGATCAGCTTCATTTCTTAAGGTACATTTCTAAAACATCCAATTCGTAAAGGCACTCTTAATGACAATGTGAAGAACTGGAATGTGAAAGAAGGAACTGGCCAGTGAAGGGAGTATGCTTTTGGAATCTCCCCATGCCTCTTCTCTCCTGCAAGTTTAGTTTATGCTAGGTTATAGTCTCACAAACTCTAACAGCTTCTCAATACTTCCCTTCAACAGCTGCTATGTGACTTAAACATGGTTATAGGATAACACAATAAATGGGAGGATATCGAGAGGAGTAAAGGAAGTGAGGCATCTTGGAGTGAATGTCCACAGATTCCTGAAGATAGCTGGATACGTTGACAAAGTAGTTAAGAAGGCATATGGAATCCTTTTATTTATTAGCTTGAGACGTAGAACACAAGATTAGCGAAGACTGTATAAAACATTAGTGAGGCCATAACCTCAATAATGTATACAGTTCTGGTTAGCTCAATACAGAAAGGATGTGATTGCATTAAGGGTGGGTACAGAGGAGATTTACCAGGGTGTTTCCAGGACTAGAAATTGCATAGCTATGAACAGATTGGATATGCTGGGTATGTCCTCCTGTTCTCCTTGGAACAAGAGGCAGCTGAGAGGAGATTTGATTTATATGTACCAAATTGGTGAGGGACCTGGATATAGAGTGGGAAGGGAAGGCCTTTTTACTTTAGCAGAGACGTCAGTGACAAAGGGGGTTTATTAAATGATTGGTAGAAAGAATATTTCAAAGCAGTTGGTAGTAGGGGTTTGGAATTAAGTGCCAGAAAGGGCGGTTGGTTAGAGGCAGAAACACTCAATTAATTTAAAAAAGATGCCTGGATGGGCAACACGGTGGTGCAAGTGGTTAGCATGGTTGCCTCACTGCTCAGAGGGTCGCAGGTTCGATCCCGCCACTGGGTCACTGTCCGTGTGGAGTTTGCACATTCTCCCCGTGTTGCGTGGGTTTTCGCCCCCACAACCCAAAAGATGTGCAGGATATGTGGATTGGCCACGCTAATTGCCCCTTAATTGGAAAAAAAGATGCCTGGATTTGCACCTGGAGACCCATAACCTGCAGATTATGGACCAAATACTGGAAGGTGGAGTTAGGCTGGGTGGCTTGTTTTTTCGGCTGATGCAGAAAAGTGGCCTCTTCTGTGCCATGAACTTTCAATTGTTTCTATGGTTTGCAATATGAACAAACACAATTTTTTCATCTCTTAGTATCCATTTTCTAGCACAGTTGAATAATGATTTGGAGTGGATCCTTGCTAGTGTTTCCTGTCAGAGGACACCCGGCCAACCAGTCGCAGTCATCTCCAATCTATTTGTTGAAAAATCTTCCTGATAGGAGTCAGAGTCTTGATTGTGATCTCTTCCCACTGCCATGGTTCAGCTCGAATTACTGTGCAAGAAATCATATATTCTTTCTCATCTGATATACCTCAAAAGACCATCTCTCAGTCAACTTCTATCTTCAGTGTGAAGCCAATGTTTCCTTACCCTTTCCTCAAAAGACTCTGACACTAGGGATCAAACCCATGGCTTTGGTTTCATCTGACTGCAGCCCTCCAATGAGTCAGTGACCAGTGCTGACAGAGAGGGGCAAAGTATGGTCTGACTAGGACAGTTTTATCGTTATTTCCTCTGAGGTTCGACTGCGTTTTCGTTCCTTTGAGGATTGTTGTTCTGCTGTGACTGGACTTGTTCAGCACCATGTCCAAAATACCTAGGTATCTTCCAATTTCTTACCCACTCCACTTATTTGCCCATCTGCAGTGCTTATAACTTTATACAGAATTTCACAAGAAAGGAATGCATTTCTCTAGCACCTTTTTGATCTCACAATGTTCAGTCAATTAAATAATTTTGAAGTCTTGCTAGCAGCAAATTTGCTCTGAGACTAATGACCAAGAAATCAGTTTTTAAAAAAAATATAATAAATATAAAATTGATGGATGAACATTGGCCAAGACACCAGGCAAACTTTCCTTTTAGTCTTCAAATTGGAGAATCAAAACGATGAACAGGAGTTTGGTTTATAGAACTAGAAGGATAGAATTTAAAGGAAAGATGTTTTATTATAGCTGCGCAAAACCCTGGTTAGACCATATCTGGAATACTGCATACAGTTCTGGGTATGGCACCTTAGAATATATTAGCCTTGGAAGGAATGCAGTACAGACACAGCAGAATATCACCAGGAATACAAAGTTGACATTATAAGATAATGTATATTCTCTGGAATACAGATCAGGGGTGATTTGATTTGATGATTTTTTTTAAAAAAAAGGAGTTTGAACTGTATTTTTCAGTTGGCAGAAGTCTAGGACAAAGGGACATATCTGGGAATCAGAACATAGCCAGTCAGGAGAGAAGTGAGAAAAGGCAGAGTGGTAGAAGTGTGCAACACTGCCACAAATGCAGCAAGATACTAGGCTTAATTAATAAGTTCAAATCTGAGATTTTGTAGGTTTTTGCTTGTCAAGATTATAAAAAATGTTTGGAGTCAAGGCAGGCGGATGGGATACCGAGCTTCCCTGATCTCCGTAAATGGTGTGGACCATGCTCGAGGGACTGAATGACTTACTCGTGTTGTAATTTTCCTAAAGGCAGCAGGGGGGTTTTGCATCCACTTAAGCAGGCTCACAGGGCCTACAATTTACTATTTCAACCACTTCTTAAATGTTGCATTGAAATAACTGCCTAGATTAGATGCTAAGGTCCTGTGATGGGACTGGAACAAGAAACCTGTGATTGAAAGGTGAGTGTGCTACCAACTGAGCCAAGCTGACACTGTTCTGCTATTGTTTTAACCACATATTTTATCCAAGTCATCTTCTAGTTTCCAACTGGCCTCCTCAAATTCAGACCTTCCTCGTTTAGTACTGCCTGCAAATTTGAAGAGTGCATTGTGTTGATGAATCTGTCATTTAATGTAAATTAGTGAGAACACTGAACATGTCACCTCAGCCTTTCTCCAACCCAACATTCCCAAACTTTAAAAAAAAATTTAGAGTACCCAATTATTTTTTCCAATTAAGGGCCAATTTAGAATGGCCAATCTACCTATCCTGCACATCTTTGGGCTTGTGGGGGTGAAACCCACGCAGACACGGGGAGAATGTGCAAACTCCACACGGATAGTGACCCAGGGCCGGGATTCGAACCCGGGTCCTCAGCGCCGTAGGCAGCAATGCTAACCACTGTGCCACCATGCTGCCCCCGCATTCCCCAAACTTATTTAATAAGTTCCTGGTGTGTTTCATACTTCAGCCAATTTCTCATCCATTCAACAGTTTGAACTCCCTGATAAGACACCGAGTTAAGTTCTTTCCAGTGCAGATTTAAACAAAATAATTTACCTTTTACAGAATGTGTAAAATGCAGACTACATTTTATTATTTGAAATTGGTCACTTACCTGCATTCCACACACTCGCACACCCAGTGCTCCTGATGTACTCAATTCACATTTCTTCATCTGACGTGCTGCCTTCTCCTCAGATGCATCATCTCCATGTTGCCTGGTCCCCATCTTTAGGTCCAGAATACAAGGATACCCAAACTGATGAACCACATTTTCGAGAAGCAGAAACTCTGAGGAGCTTTGTTAAGGAATGTCTTTCAGAAGCCACTGAGCCCAATCCTAACGTAACAGGTACAAGTAGCATAGTGGCCATGTTACTGGACTAGTCCCCCAGAGGCCTGGACTAGTGATCAGGGGAGATGCCACAATACTCAGGCAGCTCATTTATTGTTGGAGCTTCATCCATGCCTTTTGTTGCCTGTGGCCTTGAATATTCAATATTCTCTGGGCCAGACTTCCATCTTCCACACCCCATGATATGAGCTTATAAAACTCCATGTGGCCTGTATTCTAACTGGCATCAATTCCCATTCACTCATTGCCCTGTGCGCGTGACCTACATTAACTCTTGGTTCAGCAACGCTAAATTTTCCAAGTTCCAATTCATGGTTCCAAACCCCTCCATTGCCGTGCTCATTGCTATCTCAGTAATCTTCTCCAGTCCTACAACTTTCCAAGATCTCGGTGCTCCTCAAGTTCTGGCCTCTCTGTGCATCCCTGGTTTTAATTGCTCAATCAATGGAAGTTGGGCTTTCAGTTGCATAAGGAAAAACGAATGACATACCTAACCAAGAGGTCACAGGTTTGACTGCCAATTTTGACAGAATTAGCAACATCAATTAAAGTAATGGAAGATTTAAGAACATTCACTTCAGCACCAGTTGTCTAGGCATAGGAGGGAAGAATCAAGATTTCCTGACTATTATCCTGCCATGTAGGCATTGACTGCATGACCTTCCCCATCCAATGTTCATACAAAACTGATTGGCCACCTTTGACGCAGTACTGGAAGGTGGCTGGACCATAGAAATGATTCCTGTCCTATGTTGGCCCACTGAAGGAACAATTCACCTGGTGCCACTCCCCTGCTTCGTCCAAGCAGCTCTACAACTATTTCCTTTTCGGGTAACAATTCAATTCCTTTTTGAATGCCTGAATTTCTCCCACCACCTCTTGGGCAGTGCACCTCAGATCTGAAACACTTCTGCATGAAAGCTTGCTCTTATGTCATCATTGCATCTTTGCCAATTCCAGTAAATCTAACCTTTCACCAATGGGAACAGATTCCCCCTATCTACTCAGTGATTCTGAGTATCTCTCAATCTGCTCTTCTCCAAAGAGAGCAGTCCCAAACTTCTCCAATCTTTCTGTGTAACTGATGCTCTTTCATCCCCTGGAACCATTCTCATAAGTCTTTTCTACACTTTATTGCCATCACATCCTTCCTGAAGTGTGGTGCCCATTGGACTATCTTCCATTTTAGGCTCAACCAGTGTTTTACACAGGTTTACATAAACTCCTGGCTTTTGTACACCATACTGCTATTGAAAAAAATGCAGGACCCTGTATACTTCATTGCTTGCCATCTTCACTGATTTGTGAAAAAATATTCCAGGTCCGTCTGCTCCTGCACCCAGTTTAGAAGAGTACCTTTTAGTGTATACTTTCGCTCTGCATTCTTCAGACCAAAATTAATCACTTCACACTTGTCCGCATTAAATGTCATTTGCGACTTGTGTACTCTTTTTAAAGTTCCACACTCTCCTCCTCATGATTCACTAGACTTCTAAGTTTTATATCAAACATTTAAAAGTGTGCCCTGTACAACAAGGTCTAGGTCATTATTATAGATCAGGGAAGGAAGGGTCCAAACACCAATTCCTAGGACAGCACGGTAGCACAGTTGCTTCACAGCTCCAGGGTCCCAGGTTCGATTCCTGGTTTGGGTCACTGTCTGTGCAGAGTCTGCATGTTCACACAGTGTCTGCGTGGGTTTCCTCCAGGTGCTTCCGGTTTCCTCCCACAGTAGGTGGATTGGCCATGCTAAATTGCCCTCAGTGTCCAAAAATGTTAAGGGGATTACTGGGTTACAGGGATAGGGTGGAGGCTTGGGCTTGAGTAGGGTGATCTTTCCAAGGGCCGATGCAGACTCGATGGGCAGAATGGCCTTCCTCTGCCACTGTAGATTCTATGATTCAGTATAACCTTTCTCCAGTCCGAAAAATAGCCATTAACTACTACTCTTTGTTTCCCGTCAGTCAATTTTGTAACCGTGTTGTTATTGTACCTTTTATGCCATGAGCTCTAACTTTGTTCACTATTCTGTCATGCAGTACTGTATCAAATGCCTTTTTGACATCAATCAACAGCATTACCCTCATCAACATCTCTATTACCTCTTCAAAAAGCTTTCACTCGCAAGATAGGTAAACCCGATTTTCTCATAACAATCCATGTTGGCTTTCCTTAATTAAATTAAATTTTCCCAAGTAACTATCAATTTTGTTCTGAACCGTTTCTGAAAGTGTTTGGCAGAACAGAGGTAAACTGACTGGCCTGTGTTGCAGGGATAACCATTACACCTATTTTTGAATAGTTGTGTAACGTTCGCAATTCTCCAGTCCTCTGGCAACACTCCTTAAAAATTATGGCCTGTACCCTTTTTCTATTCTGACTTCTTTCAATATTCTTGGATGCATCGCATCCAGTCCCGGTGCTCAAATCAAGTGCAGACAGCCTATTCAATACCGTCTCTTTATTGATTAAGCCCTTCAGTTGCCTCAGTCCTAAACCTTTGGCAGCACGGTAGCACAAGTGGATAGCACTGTGGCTTCACAGCTCCAGGGTCCCAGGTTCGATTCCCAGCTGGGTCACTGTCTGTGCGGATTTTGCAAGTTGTCCCCGGTTCTGCGTGGGTTTCCTCCGGGTGCTCCGGTTTCCTCCCACAGTCAAAGATGTGCAGGTTAGGTGGATTAGCCATGATAAATTGCCCTTAGTGGCCAAAAAGGTTGGGGGTTATTGGGTTATGGGGATAGGGTGGAAGTGAGGGCTCAAGTGGGTCGGTGCAGACATCGATGGGCCAAATGGCCTCCTTCTGCACTGTATGTTCTATGTCTATGTCTAACTTCCCTCTCTACTTCTCCACTCCTCTCTTTCTTTAAGATACTGCTTAAAATCTACATCTTTTAACCAAGCTTTTTGTCATCAGATCTAGTATCTTATGAACCTCATGTAAATTTTGTCTGATAATACTGATATGAAGTGCCATGGGACATCTTCCCGTGTGAATACAAGTGGCAGTTTTTATTTAAAAAAAGTTGATTTATTGAAGTTTTACATTTTAATAAATGCAACAAAAACAAAAGAATGATACAGCACAGCAAGCAAAAAAAGGCTAAACATAGATGGGCACAGGAATATAACTGGGTCAATACAATCATTAGCCATAACTTGATACCTCTAAAAGCCGCACCAGTTTAGGGAGAATAGGATAAAGCCAGGAAAACATGGTAAAACGGTGCAGCAACTGCCTGTAATTACCAATAAAGTTCAGATAAATTTTCACACCCGAATAAACAAGGATACGAGACCTGGCAGTAGCCCTGCAGGAACCAATCATGGAATACTTATACCCAGCCCTTTTTTTTAGAAAAAGGAAACGACTTGACACGATCAGCCACCTCCAGCCCTTCACAATGGGCATCAAGAACAGAATAATATATTGGATTTGGTTTGATTTATTATCGTCACATGTATTAGTATACAGTGAAAAGTATTGTTTCTTGCATGCTATGCAGACAACACACACTGAACATGGGGAAGGAAGGAGAGACTACAGAATGTAATATTACAGTCATAGCTAGGGTGTAGAGAAAAGATCAACTTAATACGAGGTAGGTCCATTCAAAAGTCTGGCGGCAGCAGGGAAGAAGCGGTTCTTGAGTCGGTTGGTACGTGACTTCAAACTTTTGTATCTTTTTCCTGATGGAAGAAGGTGGAAGAGTGTATGTCCAGGATGTGTGGGGCCTTAATTATGCTGGTTGCCTTGCTGATGAATTGTAGACAGAGTCAATGGATGGGAGGCTGGTTAGCACAGTTGCTTCACAGCTCCAGGGTCCCAGATTCAATTCCCGGCTTGGGTCACTGTCTGTGCGGAGTTTGCACTTACTCCCTGTGTCTGCGTGGGTTTCCTCTGGGTGCTCCGGTTTCCTCCCACAGTCCAAAGATGTGCAGGGCAGGCGGATTGACCATGTTAAATTGCCTTAGTGTACAAAAAGGTTGGGTGGGGTGGAGGTGTAGGCTTGGGTATGGTTCACTTTCCAAGAGCCAGTGCAGACTCAATGGGCCAAATGGCCTCCTTCTGCACTGTACATTCTATGACTCTATGGGTTCTGCGATAGACTGGGCTACATTCACGACTTTTGCAGTTTCCTGCCGTCTTGGGCAGAGCAGGAACCATAGCAAGCTGTGATACAACCAGAAAGAGTGCTTTCTATGGTGCATCTGTAAAAGTTGGTGAGAGTCGCAGCTGACATGCCAAATTTCCTCAGTCTTCTGAGAAAGTAGTCGTTGGTGGGCTTTCTTAACTATAATGTCGGCATGGGGGCGGGGGGGAAGAGACCAGGACAGGTTGTTGGTAATCTGGACATCTAAAAACCAGAAGCTCTCGACCCTTTCTACTTCGCTCCCATTGATGTAGACAGGGACATGCTCGTCTCTACGCTTCCGGAAGTCGATAACAATCACCTTCGTACTTTTTAAAATATAAATTTAGAGTAGCCAATTCATTTTTTCCAATTAAGGGACAATTTAGCGTGGCCAATCCACCTAGCCTGCACTTCTTTTTGGGTTGTGGGCGCGAAACCGGGGAGAATGTGCAAACTCCACACGGATATGACCCAGAACTGGGATCGAACCTCGGCGCCATGAGGCAGCAGGACTAGACCCACTGCGCCACGGTGCTGCCCTCACCTTCGTATTGTTGACATCGAGGGAGAGATTATCTCCCTCAATGGGGAGGCTCTGGGACCCTCCCGACACCCGCCCGTGACCCACCTGCGGGTCGCGCCCCCAAGTTTGACAATGCCTGATCTAGAAAATAGGTCCAGGAGGCAAAATATTCTGGGGTTGCCAGAGGAGATGGAGGGCCCAATGCCCAAGGAGTACTTTGGGGGCATGTTCAGCAAGATGGTGGGAGGAGGGTGGTTTCACATCCCCTCTTGTTGGACCGAGCCATCGTACACGTCAGCCGAGGTCTCCTCCTAAAGATCCACCACTTAACAAAGCTAGGTGGGTAGTGCAGGTCTTTCATTCGGGTTTCGATGTTAGGGCCAGGGGTGCAGCAATTTTAATTAATAAAAGGGTTCAGCTTTTGGGAAAGAGTGCATGTTTCCTGGTTAACTCCCCAGGAGGAGAGCCCAACTGGGGATGTTACCATTTCACCATGCCAAGATAAGCTTTCATTATCTAGGGATCTGGGCGCCCACAGCTGGGCCCCACTTCATAAATTATATTACTCCAGTCTGCTGGTGATATTAAGCTAGGCTTGCAGAGGTGGAACAACCTACCCCATTCTTGGCAGGTAGGGTTCAGACAATTAAAATGAATCTGCTCTCGAGATTTTAGCTTCTCTTTGTGTCTTTCCATTTTCTCCCCCCATATCCTTTTTTATTGAGGTCAACAAATTTATATTTTATTTTATTTGGATGGGTAGGACTCCCAGAATCTGTGGGGTTCTGCTCTAAAGGGCTTGGCCCTTCCCAATTTTTTGTTTTATTATTGGACAGCCAATAAATATTGTTGCTGTTTAGCGATCCTGGGTCCATATTGGGACAAATGGAAGTGCGCTCCTGCACTAGCTCTCGTCTTCGTTCAATAGTTACTGCACCGTTGCCTTTTTCTACTGTAAGATTTTCCTCCGAGAATTTGGAAGCAGTTTAAGCAGCATTTCAGCCTCCATTCCTTGCCTTCACTAGCCCCCATATGTAATAATCACCTTTACCTACCAGCTGGTTTAGACTAAACGTTTACATTTTTGGAAGGGTCAGTTTGAAGACCTGTTCGTGATGGGGAGGTTTGCTAGTTTTAAGGAGTTAGCTGAGAAATTCCAGCTGCCCAGTTCCAGTCTTTAGGTACTTCCAAATGCACGATTTATCGAGTAAAGTTCTTCCTTCCACTCCTTTGGCCACCCTCTTACCCGATGAAGATGATTCTGTCTTTGGCTAAGCCTGATGCGAGGTCTAAGTTGGACCTATATGGTCACATCCTTTCAATGGATTCTGCTCCGTTGAGTTGTGTGACGGCGAAATAGGAGGACGAATTGGGTCCCATTCTTAATGGCAAGCTGTGGAGTGAGGACCTTTACAGGGTCAAGTGCACGTCTTAATTTGCTCGGCCGAGTCTGATTCATTTTAAGGTTTGGCATACGACGCACTTAACAAAGGCTAGGTTGAGCAGGTTCTTCCTTAGGGTTGAGGATAAGCGTGAGCGGTGTTCTTGTGGGCTGGCTAACCATACGCATATTTTCCGGTCCTGTCCCAAGTGGATAGGTTTTTGTTCAACACCATGTTGGAGATTCTCCTTGTAGATTTGGATCAGTGTCTGCTGGTGGCCACATTTGGGGTGTCAGATTCGGGTGAAGGCAGATGTCCTCCCCTTTGCCTTGTTGATAGTACAGAGGTGAATTTTACTTGGGTTAGGTCTTCGACTTCGCAGTTCCTCTGCTTGGCTGGGTGACCCAATGCCATTTCTGTATTTGGAGGTCAATTCACCATCGGGGGTGGATGGAGAGATTCTACCTAAGGTGGCAGCCATTTATTTCCTTTTTTAAGGAGTGAGTCACCGTCAGCTTTTAGAGGGTTGTGTGTGTGTTTGCCTTTTTAAAAATTTCCCTTCTATTGTACTTTTCTGTTTGTTTCATTACTCTGATTATTATAAAAATTTCTTAATGAACATACTTTAAGAAAAGGAGTAGTCGATTCTGAAGGTTGTATGAGGATTTCAGTAAATTTGCTGAGCTTGGGGCGATGTTACAGAAGTGGAAATAGATAGCTTTTGTTAAGATATGGAATCAAAAATACAGCTTAGAAGGGCAGCAGGGTAGCACAGTGGTTAGCACTGTTGCTTCACAGCACCAGGGTCCCAGGTTCGTTTCCCGGCTTGGGTCACTGTCTGTGCGAAATTCTCCCTGTGTCTGCGTGGGTTTCCTACGGGTGCTCTGGTTTGCCCCCACAAGTCCCAAAAGACGTGCTGTTAGGTGAATTGGACATTCTGAATTCTCCCTCAACGTACCCAATCAGGTGCCGGAATATGGCGACTAGGGGCTTGTCGCAGTAACTTCATTGCAGTGTTAATGCATGTTACACGTTTAGCTGCTGTAGTATACTCAAAAGGTTCTGCTGCTTTTCCACAAAACAACTTTAATTTCCTTCAACAGACTTTGCACAAAACTCTAACATCACATCACCTGACACAAGAGTCACCTGAAGCCCCTTTACGTATCAGTGTCAATTACTGGATGCTTAACATAAATGAGACAACTAATTGGAATGTCTCTTAACCCATTATTTAACAATGCATGCCTACTTGTGACAATAAAGATTATTAATTGGGTGCCGAGACTGCACAAGGGAGCTGGGTCTAGGTCCAGAATGTCACAAGAGTTTTGAGACTTGGTCAGGAAGGAGCATTGAAAGGTGATCTTAGAGCAGAGGAAGGCTCAAAGAAATAATAAAAATCTATTGCCAGAATCACAGGGAAAACTATAACCAGACATGAGAATTCTTTATATTTCAGCAATGTGGCACTTAATATTAATGCGGCATCAAATGTATTTTCTATCAATACACAACTAACTGGGAGTGACTGAAGATTTATAAAGCAGCCGAGATGAAATCCACAGTTCCAAATGCGTATGTGAATTAGTGAACAGCTCAGAGTGTATACATTGGGCAGCAGGGCGGTTACCACTTCTGCCTCACAGCGCCAGGGACCTGGCTTCAAATCCGACCTTGGGTGACTGTGTGAAGTTTGCATGTTCTCCCAGTGTCTGTGTGGGTTTCCTCCCACAGCCCAAAGATGTGCAGGCTAGGTGGACTGGCAATGCTAAATTGCCCCTTAGTGTCCTTAAGGTCAGATGGGTTATGGATTTGGGCTGGAGGGTGGGGGAGCTTCCCATTTTCATTTTCAATTTGCAATAGGACCAAGGGAAATATACAAGGTGGTTTCTCATTGTTTTGCTTAAAAGGAAATACAAGTCCTCCTCATAAAAGGGCAGGGCCAACTGGTTCCTGTGGTCCCTGCTAAATTCAGTGCAACCAGTTACACACCATAAAATGCAAGGCAGCTGCTAGCAATTGAATGTTTGTGTTAATGGAATTGGCTTCAAATACGAGATACACACAGCCAGTCACCATCTGTGAAGCAGAATATGACACTTAGAACATAGAACAGTACAGCACAGAACAGGCCCATCGGCCCTCGATGTTGTGCCGAGCAATGATCACCCTACTCAAACCCATGTATCCACCCTATACCCGTAACCCAACAACCACCCCCTTAACCTTACTTTTTAGGAAACTACGGGCAATTTAGCATGGCCAATCCACCTAACCCGCACATCTTTGGACTGTGGGAGGAAACCGGAGCACCCGGAGGAAACCCACGCACACACGGGGAGGACGTGCAGACTCCGCACAGACAGTGACCCAGCCGGGAATCGAACCTGGGACCCTGGAGCATTGAAGCATTTATGCTAACCACCATGCTACCGTGCGGCCCCTTGCGGTGGACTTGCGGTGTGAAACGCATCAGAGTACACACATGAAGCATGTTACTTCTCAGACACTGGTTGACGTGCTGTGCATTTACAACATCCTCTGTCCAAGACACCAATGCCTAGTATGTTTATGGATGTAGGTGTGAGCAAGCAAACCTCATCTTACCTTTGACCTAGTGCACAGTGTTTCAAAGAGCTAGAAAGATTTCACCAACCACTTGTGGGATTCCCAAATATCAATTGTTGCTATCAGTACCTGAAAATAGCACAGGAATCCTTTGGTTTTGAGCATTAAAACAGTCTAAAAAGGATCACAAAGAGCAAGGACATGCTGATCCATTGTTTAAATTACAACAACAGCAGTGCTGTGCAAAATGTACTTGAAATCATTGGAATTTAATTAGTTAATTACATTCAGGGAAAAGAATTCCCGACTATCCTTAGAAAAAGATAAATACTTATATCCGGCCACTATAAAATTGGAGTCCCCAGAGATCAGCTAATGGACCAACTTTCCATTTTGTGCATATAGAATCTCTGAGGGGATAGAAAGCAGAATGTAGGTGGCACAGTGATTAGCACTGCCACCTCACAGCTCCAGGGTCCCGGGTTCAATTCCAGCCTTAGGTGGCTGTATTTGTAGAGTTTTCATGTTCTCCCAGTGTCTGCATGGATTTCCTCCGCATGCTCTGGTATCTTCCCACAGTCCAAAGAGGTGCAGGTTAGGTAGATTGACTGTGCTAAATTGCCCCTTAATGTCCAGGGATTTTCAGTTTAGGTGGGGTTACGGGGATAGGGCGGGGGAGTGGGCCTAGGTAGGGTTCTCTTTCAGGGGTCGGTACAGATTCGATGGCCTGACACTGTAGGAATTATATGTTTCTAATTGCTAAATTTGATAGTATGATAGCAAAACGCCCAGCAGCGTAAATTATAATGTAACTTGTGTCAAACATTAGAAATTAAAAAGTTAGCAGCAATGCCTTAACCTAACAGCAAAGCAGCTCAAGTGAAGTGATCCAAGAAACCATGTCCAGGGCAGCACGGTGGCACAGTGGTTAGCATTGCTGCCTATGGCGCTGAGGACCCGGGTTCGAATCCCGGCCCTGGGTCACTGTCGATGAGGAGTTTGCACATTCTCCCCGTGTCTGCGTGGGTTTCACCCCCACAACCCAAAAGATGTGCAGGATAGGTGGATTGGCCATGTTAAATTGCCCCTTAATTGGAAAAAATAATTGGGTACTCTAAATTTATAAAAAAAAAGAAACCATGTCCAAATAGCACCCCTTTACCACCACATGCAGGGGCTGTTGGATCTTGCCATGGTCCTTTTTCCTTGTCAAGGAAACAACCCCCTTGGCGAGTTGTGGGACAAGTGCTCATGGTCAGCAGTTTGTGCTTTAGTCCAAACCTGCGACAGCCCCACAAATTCTGAGACACTAAAATTAACATGCCATATATGGTCTATTAAACATGAAGTGGATACTTTTCTGGGTGTATTTTAAACACTACTCGGAAACAAAGTCAGGAAGCACCCCCCCCCCCCCCCCCCCCCCCCCCGCAACCACAAGGAGTATAAATCTAGAAGATTCAGCTCCAAAATGCTGTGCCTGCTAGATCAGTTTAAAGTTGCAAAGCTGAGATTGATAAATTGTTGTTAAGTAACAGCATTAAAGGATATGGGGCAAAAGTGAGGAAATGCAGTTGAGGTACAGATTGATCATATTCTAATTAAATGCTGGAACTGGTTCGAGAGGCTGAAAGGTCTATTCCCGTCCCTATGTTCTGGTAGATATAATGCATTATAATACAATCAAAACTGATGTACAATGGAGTTAACATGGACTACATAATGCAGCAGTAAACAGTACATCTACATATTGGGTGGGGCAAGGAAAAGTGTGACACTAGACGTTAACCATCTCTCTCCAAGGGTGAGGTTCATGATGACACTGGCATTTCCCCCAGGTAAACCATTGTGTTCAGCCCTCATCGGAAACTTCATTCCCCTCCTCAGTTACCGTCTCAGGTGAATGGAACATTCACAATTTCAGTTGAACTTCTGTCCCTTTATCCTCTCCCATTTCTACCACAATAGAAATATATCAAAGTTACAAAACAGAAAAAAAAGAATATTATTCCGAACCAGACCACGTCAGAATTTAGACTGCAAGCAAGCAGTTTTGAAGCATTTCCCCACCCTGTTCTCACACACAGACAACCCTTTTCCTTTACCCAGCTTTGCAATCCAAACTTGTTTGTTGTCAGTTTGTCTCCCGATATGCAGAAATATCTCGCTAAATTGCCTGCAGCATCCTTAGCCCACCTGGCACTCCCATGTCTCTGTCCACTCGACGTAATCATTCCAATGTTCTCCTGGTCAGCCTCCCATCTGCAAACTTAAGCTCATCCAAAACCCTCCTGTCCATATTCTATCCTGCACTCAGTCCTGCTCATCCACCACTTTGATGGTTCTTTGGTTCCCATAAATTTATAATTTGCATCCCTGCCTATTGCAGGGCATAACTCCCTCCAGTCTCTTTACCCCCAACCCTTCGAAATGTTCAGGTCTTCTGACCTAAACCTCTTGTGGCTTTCCTCCACCTTGCCTTTGCCTTCTGCTTCCTTCACCTCGCTCACTGGAATTCCCCCCCTATACCTTCTCTCTCCTGTCCTCTTCAAAGTCCATCAGTTGGACCAAGCTTGTAGTCACCACTCCTAATCTCTCTTTAGATCTGCCCACCTCGAGTATCTTTCGACATTTGAATGCTCTATATAAATGCAGGTTTTTATTGGTATGCGGTACCGGTGCAGCCGTACCAATTCATCTGGAGATTCAGGAGCACTGTACGTTTCTGTTCAGATTTAGCGAGGTGCTATAGCAATATTAGACTGTGCTAAATAAAGAGGAGAGGATGGCAAGCAGGGCTGTCACAATGTTGACCACAGTACATTACGAGCATGTCTGAGTAAAGGATACTGTAGAGTTTCCGGTCCTTTGATTCCGAGCGCATGCGACTCAGCTGCTGCTTATGGCAACGTAGACTCCATGGGTTGAAGCTGATCTTCTCCGAAATCAGTGCACTATTACTATCTAGCATTTGGAAGGGAATGTCCGATGGAACCTGCAGCTCCACCCTTGGACTCTTCATTTCCTGAGTGCTGTGGGAAAGTTAGAGAGGAAATAAACAGGATGAAGAAGGGAACAAGAGTCATTTTACAGAGCAGTTACACATATTCACAGATGGCAGGATGGGATTGGAGACTTACTTAAGCACACGGACCTGAATGTAGCCACACTGCAATTCAATACTTCAATAGATAGGCAACAGCATCTTGGTGTACTAATTTGCATGTTTTTCTAGTCCCAACCAAAAGGCAGTGCCATATTTTACTGGTAACCGTCTATTTTTGTTTATTGGGAGCCCACTTTGAGAAATACACATTCACTATAAAGATTAATATTTTAAAAAACAATAAACCCCATTTCCTTTTACATCCAAAGTTGACAACATCTAAAATCTAGGATTTGAAAAGGTGTGTGATGTGGAAAATATCAAGCTTATAACATCAGCAGTGAGTGTTAAGGAATGAGAGCTACTTTTCAAAAACCAAGCTGATAGAAAATGAAAACACGCAGCCCCAAGGTTCTGGGCAGCATTCACATCATTCCATCCTCATTAATACCAAAGCAATAGTCTGCTGCATCTGAAGTTGCGTATCACTGGCAGCAGGAATGTGCTAATTTATACTCACTGCAAAGGGCCTTTCTACTATAGAGTGCCCAGGTTGTGTCTCTCACAGTGTGCAAGCTGGTACCAACACAATGACGAGTACTTGTGACATGGGTAACTGGCACATTTTCTACCCAGAGTTTCAATTACCTTCACAGTACGTGGGCAATTGATATCACATGTCGCTGTTTGGCACCAGTCACGACATCCCTGCAGCAATGCAAACACATGCAATATCAGAAATACACACTAACAGAAATCAGAATCACCCACCCATTAGTGTCAATTCAGCCAACCAGTCAGAATTGTGTACTTTCAAATAGACACTTTGACCTGATCCCAATAAGGGTAATGCAGAACAAAGTGGATTCAAGGCACCATCAGAAGACTTGAGTTTCTCAAATGGCATCTGTGAATTCACTCCTAGATTTAAAGAAGCTGTTCCTATTAAATCCTCAATCATGCTGTCAAGTTGAGAGTTCCCTTCAAACAGCCATCAGTGGCTTGCTCTGTATTCAGTATCAAGGAACCAACAGAGCACAGGCATTCCTCCACAAGAGGGCTGTGGCCATCCTCAGTGAACCACAGCTAAGAGTTTCTAAGACTTCTCTAAAGTGAACTAAACAAATGACTCAGAGCTTCGACTGAATCAGACTAATTCAATCTGCTACACTCAGTAAATGGTACAAAATGCCTTCAGTTCAATGTTTAAATTGTACTGAAAACAGGTCGACTCAACTGTCAATCTTAGCAAGTACCAGCAGTTTTACTAGGTTTTAGCAAGCTATGTAGCAGCTGCTACTGGGGAAGCAAACAGAAGTCAGAGTTCTCACTCTGGGTGGGATCTTCAGGCTGTTCATGCCAGCAGGATCTTCCGTCCCGCCACAGTGCTTCTTCACATGATGAATTCAATGGGAATTCAATGGGAAATCCTATGGACAGCAACGAAAATCCTGTCCCCGGCCAGTCACCAAGAAACATGCCACGTGGAGGCCAGAGAATCTTGCTCACAGAGCAGGGCGGCATGAGGCACAGTGGTTAGCACTGGGACTGCAGCGCTGAGGACCCGGGTTCGAATCCCAGCTCTGGGTCACTGTCCGTGTGGAGTTTGCACATTCTCCCCGTGTCTGTGTGCGTTTCACCTCACAACCCAAAGATGTGCAGGTTAGGTGGACTGGCCACGCTAAACTGCCCCTTAATTGGAAAAAAAATAATTGGGTACTCTAAATTTATTTTAAAAAAAGAATATACAGAGAAATCATAATTTAGAGACCAATTTGTTTTTAAATAAATTTAGAATACACAATTCATTTTTTCCAATTAAGGGGCAATGTAGCGTTGCCAATCCACCTAACCTTCTAACCTTTTTGGTCACTAAGGGCAATTTAACATGGCCAATCCACCTAACCTGCACACCTTTGGACTGTGGGAGAAAACTGGAGCACCCGGAGGAAACCCACGCCGACACAGGGAGAACGTGCAGACTCTGCACAGTGACCCAGCGGGGAATTAAACCTGGGACCCTGGCGCTGTGAAGCCACAGTGCTATCCACTTGTGATAGCACGGTATCCACATCTTTGGTTTGTGGGTACGAGACCCACGCAAACACAGGTAGAATGTGCAAACACTATACGGACAGAGACCCAGGGCCGGGATTGAACCTGTGACCACTGCACCAACGTGCTTTCCAGAAACCCACTTGTATCCACCAACACTGCAACCCAGGCGAATGGTCTACACCCAACAGTAGTGCACTTCCAAATGATGTAATGACAGGCCTGTGCCCACCAGTATTGTACCACCCAGTGTTTCACAGTGATAGATTTGTACTCACTCACTAGAGCTGTACCTTACAGATGCACTGACAGGTCTGTACACACAAGTTCTGTAACCTAATATATCCACCAGTACTTTATACCAGTGTCATAGTGACAGACCTGTACCCACTATTGCTGTACCATGTTATACAGTGACTGACCTATATCCACCAACTACCCCAATGGCAGACAATGATAGACATGTACCCACCAGTACTGTATTGCATTGCTATAGAAACATAGAAAACTGGAGCAGGTGGCCATTTGAGCCTGCTCCGCCATTCATTATCATGATGTGGAGATGCCGGCGTTGGACTGGGGTGAGCACAGTAAGAAGTCTTACAACACCAGGTTAAAGTCCAACAGGTTTGTTTCAAACACTAGCTTTCGGAGCACTGCTCCTTCCTCAGGTGAACCTCAGTGCTCCGAAAGCTAGTGTTTGAAACAAACCTGTTGGACTTTAACCTGGTGTTGTAAGACTTTTTACTATATTCATTATCATGGCTGATCATCCAACTCAATAGCCTAATTCCCCATATCCTTTGATCCCCTTCGCCCCAAGTGCCATCTAACTGTGATATTATACAGCGATAGACTTGTACACACCAATTCTGGACCTCCAAGTGTTGTACGATGACAGCCCTGTCTGAGATTCTAAGGACCTGTTCATAGGTTTACTGATAATTGGTCTTCAAGTTTTCGAAATTAGTAGGTTAAAGAATGCTGCATGATATTGAAGGTTATTTCAGCGAGGGAGAGAAACTGAATGTGAAACATCAAACTATAGCTAAGTGGTTGTGGGAGTGGTCTAGTTCCAACAATGCCTGTAGAAAACCAATGCCATGGATAGAGGGGGATCAGGAAAGGCAATAGATACTTAGCAGAGACCATGTGAAAGTGAAGGATGAGAATGGATTAGTGAATAAGATTTTCAGATTAGAAAGGGAGCAGGAAGCAGCACCAACATCATCAGTCATGTAATGAAGGAAGAGATCAGGGTATTGATCTACGAGTGTTCCACAAATACTATGAAAAGTTTAATCAGTTAGTTTCTGTGAAATAAACAAAGAGATTCAATAGAAGTATCCAACCTGAAACATTCCAAATGCTCATTCCTCCTCTACATGTTTCCAGGGTCTGATTTGTGCAGTAACTTTTGGGTATGTGACCCATTCCTTGTCCAGGTCCAGACTTGGAAATCTTTCTACTTCCACTTCATTCCCATTTGTTCGCAAAATTGTTTAAAAAAAATAAATTTAGAGTACCCAATTCCTTTTTTCCAATTAAGGGGAAATTTAGCGTGGCCAATCCACCTAGCCTACACATCTTTGGGTTGTGGGGGCGAAACCCACGCAAACACTAGGAGAATGTGCAAACTCCACACGGACAGTGACCCAGAGCCGAGATAGAACCTGGGACCTCGACGCTGTGAGGCAGCAGTGCTAACTTCTGCGCCACCGTGCTGCCCAGTCAAAATTGTTATATTTATAATGCATTTTCTCTGATTTATCGAGACCATAGAATCGGAGTGTAGAAGGAGGCCATTCGCCCATCGAGTCTGCACCAACCGGCTTTCCGCTCACCGTCGACCTGGGAAAATAGTCATCGTACCAAAGACCCGAAAGACATACTGCAAGAAATGTCATTGGCACCAGCTCCCAAGGTTACCCAGTATAAGGGAAAGGATTCCCTATATGCACAGGGTAAGTGACGCTATGACAGAAAGCAGAGTGGTTATGTTGGACAGACAAAGCCTATATTTCAGAAATAGGCAAAGACCACAAAGATGATTGTGCTGAAACTGGAGTGCTTGGAACTGAGACTGGAGTGCGTCCAACTGTCGGTCAAAGAGAATGCTGGCCATCAAGAGATGCAAGCACTTTGAGCTCAGAGGAGATAAGAAAAGGAAGGGTCAAGTCATCCAGTTCTAAACTGCATTTGTGTATTTTTGAGTACCAATTCACAATAAAATTCATCAAAGATTTAAAAAAAATAAAAGTCTGCGTGAACCCTCTGAAAGAGCACCCTCACCCAGGCCCACTTGCCCGCAACCCCATCACTCCACATAATCTCTGGACACTAAGGGGCAATTTAGCATGGCCAATCCACCTAGCATGCACATCTTTGGACTGTGGGATGAAACCGGAGCACCCGGAAGAAACCCACGCAGGCACGAGGAGAATGCTCAAACTCCACATAGACAGATGGCCATGGTCGGAATCGAGCCCGGGTCCCTGGCATTGTGATGAACAGTGCTAACCACTGTGCCACCCACGATGACCGTTGATTTTCCCAAGCACTTTTCCCACATCTGTTCCGTGCTGGTTAACCCCATTAATCATTCCTCTGTGATAGTTAACAACCCGGACTCTGATACACCTGTTCTGTCCACCCTCTGTTGTTTGTTGTAAGTAGCCTAACCTCAGTTGTCACTTGTCTTGAAGGCCTACACCCAAAATGTTAATCGATTTTATCTTTTCAAATGTTGTTGGACCTGTTGCATTTTCTGAAACTTTCCCCTTCTACTTCAGATTTACAGCACCAATCCACAATTGCACAGCATCCTATTTTTCATGGTTCAAGTGGCCACAGTAGGACAATTGAAAATACCCACCTAAACCCTCCCATACAATTTTAATGAATTAAACTGCATAATAGAACTGTGCAGAAATCCTGGTGTAATATTCAATACTGGTCTCTGTTCTGTGTCTCAGAAACATTCCATATGTCATTTTATTTGAAATAAGTGCTGACTAAACAAACAGTTATTAACAGTACATTCATCAGAAATGTCCCTTCTAACAATAGCATAGGAACAATATTGCCAAGGCTTAAACACATAATCCAGTTCGACACCTCAGTGCAGTATTGAGTGTGCTTCACTGTTGGCTTTGCTGCCTTCCAGATGACGTGTTAGACTGAGGTCTAATCTGCTTACTTGGGTGAATGCAAAAGATCACATGGTCCTAAAATGATATGTGGTTCTCATGTACTGGCCAATATTCATCTCCCAACCAGAGAATTTTGTTTCAGCATTGTTAGTTATGATCTCATTTCTGCTTTTGGGGTCTTACTGTGAGCAAATTTACCACTATGTTTCCTGTAACAGTAACTATACTTCAGTAATAAGTGCTTGATTTGGCTGTAAACGCCTCGAGCTATCCTGAAGATCGTGAAAGGCACCAAATACTGCAAGTCCTTTCCTCATACTATTCCAACTGGGTCTCTCCTCACAATTTCAAAACATGGCAACAGTAAACAGGTAGTTTTAAAATTGGGAGATCTTATCTCCTAGAATCTGAAACATTCTAGGTTAGCAGGGTGAGGGAGTGGGGCTTGCTAGTTTGCTCTTGCAGACAGCCAGCATGGGCATGAAGGGCTGACTATTTATTCTTTCACCACCATTGGCTGTACTAAATATTATCAGAGTTTAAGGAGGCAGAAAGTAAATAGCGCCTCATGGAGATTAAAGAAAATTGTCACACTTATGGACAAGAAGTTACCTGTATAAAAGATAATCAGTTTGTGTGGGACATCAAACATTGTACTAAGCAAATAATAATGTTAATCATTGAAATTCATTGCAAATCTTACATCACAAGCGTTTGCAGGATTGTTTTCCACCACCTCAACAGTCAACTGAAGACAGCTATCCCAATATAGACCAATCTTTCTTAGATGCAAACGCTATTGTAGAATAAGCAGATTATTTCTCAATAGCCAGGCAGCGTATTGATCACCTCTACCTTTCAAGCAACTACGGTGTGGACGTCAATATTGCTGGCTGCCCGTTGAGTCACTAGAAATTGTTCTGAAAGTCAGATCCAAGTCAGCAAGTTTACATGCATTAATATTTCAATTGGCGAATGTGACTGGATCATATTCACTAAAACACTGACTGCCTGCCCCCCATGAAATAAACAGCTATCTTTAGCCAGTGCAAAAACAAAACACCACAAATGTTGGAAATCTGAAATAGAAACAGAAAATGCTGGAAACACTCAGCAGGCCCGGTACTATCTGTGAAGAGTAGAGTTAAGATTTCAGGTCTGTGACCATTATTCTCTAGTTTGGTATACATTTTATTTCTCCACTGCCTTCCATGCTGCACACAGCTAAATAAAGTCAATTTTAAAAATATATATATACTTTTATTGAAGAGTTTTCATTTATAATAGACAAGCAAAATACAATAACATGGAGAAACGGAACATTAAAAAAAACAGAACCAACTATACAAAACCCACCAAGGAAAGAAACACTCTTCCTCCGTCATTGAGAACAAAGAACTAACACCCCCACCTAACAACTGATAGTGATTAATTCTTTAAAGTCAGAAATTAATGGCTGCCATCTCAGGAAGAACTCCTCGGCCCCCCCACGGAGTACTTGACCTTCTCCAGATGTAGAAATTCCACCAGAATTGGTAAACCAACCAGACCGAGGCACTGGGCAGAGCAGCAGATCTCCATCCTAGCAGAACTTGCCTCCGGGCTAGCAACATAGAACATACAGTGCAGGAGGAGGCCATTCGGCCCCATCGAGTCTGCACTGACCCACTTAAGCCTTCACTTCCACCCTAGCCCTTGTGATACCGTGCTGCCCCCATCAGCGAGGTAAAGGCAAGAACATCCGTCTTCACCCCGTCTCCCCAGCGAGTCCGATACACTGAAAACGGCCAGGTGATATAATGGGCACCAAAGGGCAAAATGGCCACCAAAGAGCAAAATGCAGGACAAATTTAAAACACATTACTCTGTATATTGGAACGAGAAACAAATCATAGAATGGTCGCAGCACAAAAATAAGGTTGTTCAGCCCTTCATACCCATGCTAGTGCTCTTCAAGAGCAAGCCCCACCCTTGTCACTCTATCCTCATAGCCCTGGTCTCCACATTATCTCCACAATAGTATCAGGCCGATCCCAACTACGTAAAAACTAAACACATTTTCCTCACAGGTTAACATTGGCTCTTTTGCAATGTACTTTAAATATGATTCTGAAATTTAGTGCATGATGGAGCTAACTTCAGCACATTGCCTTTTTGACAAAGTAATTACATTAAGGGCATAATGCGTAGACAAAATTCACTCCAGTTGGTAAACATTGTGTAGCACTTTTAAAAAATAAATTCAGAGTACCCAATTCATTTTTCCCCAATTAAGGGGCAATTTAATGTGGCTAATTCACCTACCCTGCACATCTTTGGGTTGTGGGGGCGAAAACCACGCAAACACAGGGAGAATATGCAACACGGATAGTGACCCAGAGCCGGGATAGAACCTGGGACCTCAGCGCCATGAGGCAGCAATGCTAACCATTGCGCCACTGTGTTGCCAACATTGTGTAGTACTAAGCCATAAAGGTCATGGGGAGATGGTGGCACAGTGGAAATGTGCCCATTACCCCAGGGTAATACTCTGGAGATATGGCTTCTAATCCCAGAAAATATAGTAAAATATAAATTCAATAAATTAGTCAAATAAAAAATATGGACTAAAATTAGTCTTGGTAATAGTGAGCATCACGGATTGTTCATAAAAATCCATTGGCTCAATAATGTCCTTCAGGGAAGGAAATTTG
Organism: Scyliorhinus canicula; assembly: GCF_902713615.1. Lineage (NCBI taxonomy): Eukaryota > Metazoa > Chordata > Chondrichthyes > Carcharhiniformes > Scyliorhinidae > Scyliorhinus > Scyliorhinus canicula. The sequence goes on from NC_052156.1 coordinate 90,792,851, forward strand.
CCATCCTTACCTGGTCTGGCCTACATGTGACTCTAGAGTATAGAACGGTTGACTCATAATGCTGGTATTGAGAGCAGAATGGAGCAGCGGAAGCTTGGTGGGCCCATAATGCTGGCATTGCCAGAGATACCCAAGTCCCATGAAAGAATAAATTCTAAAAACCCATGTGGATGTAATTCCTAGTCTGTGTTACAATTGCTAATCCGAGCCCTGACAATTTACTTCAGTCCCGAAATGGTGAGAAAAGAATTTTGCAAGGGCTTGCACCTAGACTGCTACTCAATAAGACCAGCTGGACACAGTGTGCACAGGCAGTAAGTGAGGGCAAGATCGGACTCATCTACAGCCATGCACATAGTTGAATTGCACAACAGCACTCAATCTGCATACGGGGAGAATGGTCATTTCTGGAGGCACAGGAGTACAGTTGGCATCTTTGAAATTTGGTTTTCAGGAAGCAAGATGAAATTGGAGGGAGATTTTAAAAGTTATTGGATAATTTTTCTGGACAAAATTAAATTCACAAACTAAGGTTGAGTAGATTAGGATTGTTTTCGTTGGAAAGACGGAGGTTGAGGGGGGACCTGACTGAGGTCTACAAAATTATGAGAGATATGGACAGGGTGGATAGCAACAAGCTTTTTCCAAGATTGGGGTGTCAATTACAAGGGGTCACGATTTCAAGGTGAGAGGGGGAAAGTTTGAAAATGAAAATCGCTTATTGTCACGAGTAGGCTTCAATGAAGTTACTGTGAAAAGCCCCTAGTCGCCACATTCCGGCGCCTGTCCGGGGAGGCTGGTACGGGAATCGAACCGTGCTGCTGGCCTGCTTTAAAAGCCAGCAATTTAGCTCGGTGAGCTAAACCAGCCCCTGTTTAAGGGAGATGTGCGTGGAAAGTTTTTTATGCAGAGGGTGGTGGGTGCCTGGAATGCTTTGCCAGCGGAGGTGGTAGAGGCGGGCACGATAGCATCATTTAAGATGCATTTGGACAGATATATGAACGGGCAGGGAACAGAGGGAAGTAGACCTTGGAAAATAGGGGACAGGTTTAGATAAAGGATCTGGATCGGCGCAGGCTGGGAGGGCCGAAGGGCCTGTTCCTGTGCTGTAATTTTCTTTGTTCTTTGTTCTAAAGCAGTTCTCGTGGAATTGTATTTCATTTATAATAATAATGAAATATTTATAATGATCTTTATTATTGTCACAAGTAAGATTACATTAACACTGCAATGATGTTACTGAATTGCCTCTTAATGAATCCTTCTCCGGGTTACAAAGGATGGCAGTAATCCCATGCATTTTGTTACAGACAAGGTGAGAGAGACCGACTGAAATCCCTGTTCCCTTCCCAACTGTATGTAAACCAGTAATTTTTTGCAAGGAAGATGTGTGTGAGCACATGTGGACACAATTTGAATTAGCTCATTATTCACGATTGTTTGGTTCTGGAAAACACGCTGCAGGCTTAGTGAAGAAGAGGGTTTAGTTACATTTAGCAGCCAGAATCATGTACCAAAGTGGTTTTCCGAATTGCCTTGAAGAGACAGATTTTCTTCAGGTAGCAATGATAGTCCTTGAAGTTTTGGCATCAGGAGGTCAGTTTGTTGTTGGTCGACCCGAAAAGGGAACAGGCATGGAGACCATACGATGTTAAAAGTCTCTGGTCCTCAAGGCTCAAATGTTACTGCCCTTTCTGCTGCTCCAGTGTCTCTGCAGGCAGCACTTAAAGATTAAAAAAGGAAACTATTGAGGCTTCCCTACCATGTGGCATCTCACTGTTCCCTTTTCCACATGCGTGATCGGTCTTAAGTTTATTGTCTGAAAACATTCACCCTCAGGGAGGTTAAACACTCACTGTCTTTGTTTCAGAAAGACCCATTCAATTCAGGAATTTCTCTCGTTAGTCTCAGGATATGGGGAGTTGACACCTCTTTTGTCCTTGTGAGACAGGGTGCCAGTTTTTGAAGTTGTATGTCAGGTCAGAAATCTTTCAGCGGTCAGCTCTTGAAACACATATTGTCTATTTTAATAAGTAAAGTCAGTTCCAAAAGATTTCATTGAGTAAAGTTCATATTTAAACAGTTATGAATTTGACATGCCTTTACTGGGCATGACACCTTTGTTTAATAATATGTAATAATTTTTCAAATGCACGGCTGAAGATTGATGTCAAAATGTACAATGGGATATGCATGGCACCTCAATGCAAGGGAAATTAAGTGAGTTTTTTTAAAAGAACAAATTAATTGCATATTTAGGGGCTGTTTAGCACAGGGCTAAATCGCTGGCTTTGAAAGCAGACCAAGCAGGCCAGCAGCACAGTTCGATTTCCGTAACAGCCTCCCCGAACAGGCGCCGGAATGTGGCGACTAGGGGCTTTTCACAGTAACTTCATTGAAGCCTACTCGTGACAATAAGCGATTTTCATTTCATTTCATTTGTCTATCATTGGTGGACTTATTGATCAAAGAACAGAAGTACCAGGCCTGTTGTGGAGACCCAAAGGGCTAACATCACAATAGGCCCTGATTATTTATCCAGATCTGTGGCAAAGGCGTTCAACAGGCTTAAATCAAGTTCCCCTCCAAGTCACTCACCATCCTGACTTGGAAATATATCGCCATTCCTTCACTGTTGCTGGGTCAAAATCCTAGAACTCCCTCCCATGGACTGCAGTGGTTCAAGGAGGTAGCTCACCAAAACCCCATCAAAGGCAATGAAGGATGGGCTACAAATGCTGGCCTAACCAACGTAGCCCACAAATGAATAAAGAAAAAAAAAGCCTGGTCTGTAACAATATACAACAGGGAAGAATCAAAGCACTTCCGTCGCCCGAGGGCTGGATAACAAAGGTTAGCTCCATTCTCTTGCTACAAATGCTGTCAGACGTTCTGAGGTTGTCCAGCATTTTCTGTTTTTGTAACAAAGGATCATCAGCTTGAAACCTGGTTGGGATGTTTTATTGTGCTAAATCTCTAAATAAAGTTATTGTTATTCATTGTAATACTGTCGTCAACCTCAAATCAGGTACTTCTGCTCATCCAATAATGAAGCAACCATTCATGGTGCACAGAATGGTCTCCATGAGCAAGTCTGCACACGTCGACGAACTGGCTCTACTCTTGGCGTTGCTAATCCTAAACACTTGCCTTGCCATCTACCTCTCTCCTTGGCCACCCAATGTTATTCTCTGCCGTATTTCCTCCAATGTCCTCTTATATTGTTTAAGCTGCCCTGGCTTGAATAGTGGGTGCATTTTAGAACCAACTACAAGCTACCTGCTGGTTTAAAGTGTCTCTCAACATCTCCTGACTGTGCCTCATTTCTCAGTGAGCAATGGAACTTTGGCTTCTGACTTCTCTGGGGATCAAGAACATATTTCAGCACCGGAGTAAATCGGAGGATCAGCTGCTGCGTCACTAATTTGTAGTCTAATTGTTTACATTTAAAAAAATATATTTTTCATTCTTCTCCTTTTCACATTTTCTCCCAACTTTACACCCACCAACAATAAACAATAATCAGTAACAAATATGCCAATCCCTGTATCAATAACAACAATCCCATCCTCCCACCAAACCCCAAACATTAGCCCGCATGTTCACACAAACAAATGACAAAAAGGAATTAGGGATCACCCATAGTCACCATTAACACACACAACCCCCCCCCCACAATTAATGTTCGATGTTATCCAGTTCTTGAAAGTGCATGATGAATGCCCATGAATCGTAGAACCCCTCCATCCTTCTCCTCAGTTCAAACGTAACCTCCTCAAGAGTCAAGAATTCCAACAGGTCCCCCAGCCACGCCAGGGACAGAGTGGAGAGGCTGCTCTCCAACCTATCAGGATCCGCCTTCGGGCAATCAACGAGGCAAAGGCTACAACATCTGCCTCCGCACCCGTTTCCAACCCTGGGTGGTCCGACACCCTGAATATGGCCTCCCGGAGGCCCAGTTTCACGTGCACCACTTTAGAAATTACCCTAAAAACCTCCTTCCAGTAATCCCCTAGCTTTGGACAGGACCAAAACATATGAACGTGATTAGGCTCCCCCCACCCCCCCCCCACCCACCCAACCCCCACACACAACGTTCACTCACATCTTCTACTTCTTCAAACAATCGGATCATCCTCGCCCTTGTGAGGTGTGCTCTGTATACCACCTTCAGCTGTATCAGCCCCAACCTCGCGCACGAGGTGGAGGCATTCATTCTCCGGAGCACCTCACACCAGAACCCCTCCTCCATATCCTCTCCCAACTCTTCCTCCCACTTTGCTTTGATCCCTTCCAGTGGTGCCTTCTCCTCTTCCAAAATAGCTCCATAAACCGCTGACACTACCCCTTCTCCAGTCCCCCTGTCGTCAGCACCCCATCCAGCAATGTGGAGGCCGGCTCCACCGGGAAGCTCTGTATCTCCTTTCTGGCAAAATCTCAAACCTGCACGTATCTAAACATTTCCCCCTGCTCCAGCCCATACTTCGCTTCCAGCTCCTTCAATCCTGCAAACCGACCCTAAGAAACAAATCTTTTAGTGTCTTAATCCCCTTCTCTGCCCATTTCCTAAAAATTTCCATCCCACCTCCCTGGTTCAAATCTGTGGTTCCCCCGAATCGGCATTTCCCTTGACATTGCCCCCAACCTGATGTTTTGGCACAACTGCCTCCAAATTCTCAATGAAGCTATTATTCCCAGACTCCCTGAGTATTTCCCCGGAGCTATCGGGAGTGGCGCTGTTGCTAGTGCTTTCAATCCCGACTCCCTGCAGAAACTCTCCTCCGTTCTGACCCACTGGCAATTAACCCCTCTGACCCAGCTCCACATTCGCTGCCCAGGACTAATACATCAGGTTCGGAAGACCCAAACCCCCTGCCTGCTTTCCCCTCTGTAGCAGCACCTTTCTAACTCTGGCCACCGTCCCTCCCCAATATGAACGAAGTAATCCTTCCTTCAATCTCTCCTTTGGCAGGATAATCGGCAGGCATTGAAAAATAAACAGAAATCGCGGTAACACGTACATTTTAACCGCCTGTGCCCGACCCACCAGTGACAGAGGGAGACCATCCCACCTTGCCAGATCAGCTTTCACTCTCCGCACCAAACTAGAAATGTTGTACCTGCGGAGCCCCCCCACTCCTGGGCAACCTGCACCCCCAGATACCTAAAGTGAGTCTCTGCCCTACGGAATGGCAGCCCCCCCAAAAGAGCTGCCTCCCTCTCATGAACCCATGAATCTCTGTTCTTCACCTATCACCTTCGGTTGGCAATCCTTCAGCCTTCCCGCCAGTACTTTCGCCAATGCTTTTGCGTCCACATTCAGAAGTGATATGGGCCTATACGACCCACACTCCGTCGGGTACTTATCTTTTTTTAGCAACAGGGAAATCGATGCCTGCCCCAAAGTTTGTGACAACACCCACTTCCCTACCGCCTCTTCAAACATGCCCACCATCAAGGGTGCCAGCTTATCCTTGTTTTTGTTTGATAATATTCCACCGGAAACCCATCCGGCCCTGCCACCTTCCCCAACTGCATCTTCCCAATCGCATCTTTTATCTCCTGCTCCAGTATTGCTCCTTCTAATGTAGCCCTGTCCCCCTCCGCTAACCTCGGGTACTCTAACCCATCTAGAAATTCCTGCATCTCCCAGTCTCCCCAGGGTAGCTCCGACTTGTACAACCTCTCATAAAATTCCTCAAAACCTTCTTAATCATATTCGGAGCCACCACCAACTTCCCTGCCCTATCCCTCACCTGAACAATTTCCCTTACCGCTGCCTCCCTCCGGAGCTGACCTGCTAACATACCTGCCTTATTTCCATGTTTGTAAACTGCACCCCTTGCTCGTCTCAGTTGGCGCACCGTCTTCCTGGTAGATAGTCGGTCAAATTTCGCCTGTAGTTCCTTCCTCTTTTCCAGCTTTGCTGGGTCCCCATCTTCTGCATAACTCCTATTTACCTCCAACATCTCATCTATTACCCTCTGCCACTCCAACCTCTCCTCTTTGTCCACCCTGACCTTAAATGAAATCACCTCACCCCTCACCACCGCCTTTAGAGCCTCCCAAACAACTGCCTTCGACACCTCACCCGGACAGTTGAAACCTACATATTCCTCAATTACCTTTTCAATTTTGTCACAGATCCCTGATCCCCGAAAAGTCCCACATCTAAATTTCCGCCCCGGCCTCTGCACTACCCCCTTCTCCAGTACCATATCCACCCAATGCAGAGCATGATCTGACACTGTAATTGCAGAGTATTCCGACACCTTAACCCCAGCCAGCAAAGTCTTCCCCACCACGAAAAAGTCGATCCGCGAATATACCTTATGGACTGCAGAGAAAAATGAGTACTCCCGTTCCCTCGGGTGCAGAAGCCTCCAATGTGCACCCCTCCCATTTCCACCATTAGCCCAGCCAACTCCTTCGCCCCCATTGATGGGACCAGCGAGCGAGGCCGTGACCTGTCCAACCTTGGCTCCTGCACCATTCCAGTCCCCCCCCCCAACTATCAGTTTGCTTGTGTCCAAGTCGGGATGGCCCCAAACTCCTTTGCGAATCCCACATCGTCCCAATTGGGTCCGTATACACTTAACAGTGCCACTAACCTCCCCTTCAGTGCCCCTGTCACAATCACATATCTATCCCCCTGATCTGCCACCACCGTCTCCATCTGGAAGCGTACTCTTTTGCTGATCATTACCGCTACCCATCGAGCCCTTCCGTCAAATCCAGAGTGAAACACCTGACTAACCCTTTCTAAGTCTCACCTGGTCTTTCACCCTCAGGTGAGTCTCCTGCAGCATTGCTACATCGGCTTTCAAACTTTTAAGATGCGCAAGCACCCTTTACTCCAATTGTTTAAATTTTAAGCAACTTTGTGCAGTTTACAGTTCGTTCTCCAAGTTTGCTGTTACCGGCTAAGTATGAAATACTGATTTCAGGTGTCAGCTTCAGTCTGGCTCCTGGTCAGAAATTCACACTCCTGGCCTGAAGTACATTTGTTCACCACTTCGATATCATATCATATACTCCAATTTTACTCCCATTCTCTGCCAAGCAGCCGATTCTGCACATCATCAGCATCTTCTTTCCACGGAAATACCTGTCGCATTGCATCCTCCGATATTTTACCCTTAAACGTCTGGTCCAAAGATGTGCAGATTAAGTGGATTGGCCATGATAAAATTTCCACTTAGTGTCCAGGGATCAGTAGATTATATGGGGTTACAGTGATATGGCAGAGCTTGGACCTTCTTTAAGAGGCTCAGAGCAGATCTGAAGGGCCAAATGGTCTACCTCTGCACGGTGGGATTCTATGACTCTCTCACAAAGAACATACATACCTACAGTGCAGGAGGAGGCCATTTGGCCCAACAAGTCGGCACCGACCTTACTTCTACCCTATCCCCGTAACCCAATAACCCCTCCTAACCTTTCTGGACACGAAGGGCAATTTGGTATGTCCAATCCACCTAACCTGCACGTCTTTGGACTGTGGGAAGAAACCGGAGCACCCGGAGAAAACCCACACAGAGACGGGGAGAACGTGCAGACTCCGCACAGACAATGACCCAGCGGGGAATCGAACCTGGGACCCTGGCGCTGTGAAGCCACGGTGCTAGCCACTGTGCTGCCCTCAACCGTCACACCTGTCTTCTCTGAATCAAGACAACACTTTGTAGGATGCTTCATGCATATTCTCCTGTTCCTTACATTAGCCTTATCCTACCACAGGACTGCTAACTTTAACTCTGAACACCTTTAGACTGTCTCCTCAAAATTCCCTGTTGACATATCTATCCCAACATGACTATGTTATAGGGCTCATGCAATTTGAGTTTTTCCTGATCGCATGACTGTTTTGGCTGCTGCTCCAAATCCCAAACCATCACTCCTATTCCCAAACTTATTTAAATTCCTCCTTTTCTTGTTAGATTTTCTCGACTCCAGATCCTGTTGCCATGTCTCTTTTAATTTCTCCCTCCTGAGGCTGCACTGCAAAACATCCCATCAGGCAGTGATGTAATGAAATGAAATGAAATGAAATGAAATGAAAATCACTTATCGTCACGAGTAGGCTTCAATGAAGTTACTGTGAAAAGCCCCTAGTCGCCACATTCCGGCGCCTGTCCGGGGAGGCTGGTATGGGAATCGAACCGTGCTGCTGGCCTGCTTTAAAAGCCAGCGATTTAGCCTGGTGAGCTCGTGGGAATAACTGAGATGCCAAAGCTCTAAAAATATCGAATGGCCATATAATTTTTTTAATTCACTATTCCATTATTTTCTTATGCACTAACCATTTGAGTCCCCAAACATCAGTAAAGCTATGCTCCGTTTTCCTACCACAGTCCAAAGATGTGAAGGTTAGGTGGATTGGTCATGATAAATTGTCCCTTAGTGTTCAAAAGGTTAGGTGGGGTTATTGGGATATGGGGATAGAGTGGGTTGTGGGCCTTGGTAGGGTGTTCTTTGAGAGGGTCAGTGCAGACAAGATGGGCCAAATTGCCTCCTTCTGCACTGTGATTGTATGAATCCTTCAAGCACTCTTTGACCTTCCTACTCTCCTGCCACAAAGTCCGATACAACAACTCAGCATTCTTATGTTCAAATCCCTCCATGGCTTTTCCCCACCGTACAAACCTTTGAGAAAACGGTGTTCATCCAATTCTGGCCTCTTGTGCACCCCGATTTCCTTTGCTTCACCCATGAACTGGAATTTTCACCCTAAATCTCTTTGCCGCTTCTCCTTTAAAAAGTTCCTTAAAACCAACCGTTTCCAAGCTATTGGTCACCTATCCTAGAGTCACCTTACGTGTCTTGGTGACAGGTTTTGTTTGATACCACTCCTGTGAAGTACCTTGGGATATTTTACTGCTTTAAAGGCACTATATAAATGCATCTTATTGTTATCTTTCAAATGAGCTTGAAATCATTATGATTAGGTCTAAGAATAACTGCAACATTTTAAGCACCATAAAAAAAAATGCAGGTTGTTGTGAATGATTGACTTTAAAACCTGCTTCTCTTCATCGGGCAAATTTGGAAGGAATCAAAACATTAAGACAGGGTCAAAAAAAGTAGTCATTAACATAGTCCAGTTCTGATGAAAGGTCACAGACTTGAAAAGTTAACCCTGTTTCTCTCTCTATAGATGCTGCCAGAGCTGCTGAATATTTCCGGCATATTTTGTGTTTTTATTTAAGTCCAGTCAATAAGCTGTTCTGTTTGCAGTCACACATGAATTTTAAACACACATCTCCAGCCTGCAATTTGATGTTGCTCATGACGGAATGAACAACTGCTTTATCAAAACACCAGACGCCAGCTGTGAAGAGAAAATTGTTTACCCTAACACAATTCTGATTAACTCTCTATGCTAGAGTCTTCAAAGAGCAATATATCTCTCGCTAACTGTTTAAAAAAATCAGAACAGATATGGATCATATAATGCAATGATAATTACTATGCCCCAGATTCAGCTGTAGTCTTTGGCACACTTTGTAGTTTTATGAGCTAATTTTATGGTCAATTCATGGGATTCAGTGTTCCCTTTTCCGGCAGTCCAACAGAAGGCAAAAAAATATGTTATTTGGTCTCAGCCCACAGAAGAAATAAAAGGGTCCTATTAAAAATAGAACTGTTGGTCCTATTGTGGTCTTCTCCGAAACAACTGCACACTGATGTGCCCGAGACCAGGAGCGCACTGCATGGAGAAAAACACAAATACAGCTGCCCTCCACACTTCACTTCGAGTCACTGTGATAACTATGCAGAGATATGTGACGGAGGTCAGGAGCTGCATGTATAAGAAATTGCAGTATTCGTCTGGCTTCCAAAATTGCAGCATCTCCGAGTGCTCCGATCAATCAAACTATTGTTAGAACATGCCCTCTGAATGAGGTTATGAACACTATCCACACTGAAGCACATTTACCCGCATATTGAAACCACTCTGCTTACCTCTCTGCATTGTCAGAATCATCCTTCTGAATCAGGTTCTCACTGCCACTAGTTGACCGGTAAAGGCTTCTCCGTGAATGTTTCCTGCGAGGTTGCTCCCTTTCTGGAATCTCATCTTGCTCTAAATTTTCACTTTCCACATACGGGTACGCGACCAGGTTAATGTAACCATCACGACCTCCTTCGAAACATACCAACACAACACCTGGATAGGAATAGCACAACATTTAAACAAGCTAAGTTCAGTTGTACAAATTATCCCACTATCAATTACACAATTTCGTATTTGGGAATTCTACAAATGTTAGCAATCCTTGCCTATTCACCACCTCATAACGCAGCAACACCAATTCAATAACCTTTCTATTGGGAAATGGAATTCTGCTGCTGTAGCAACACAAGCAGCATCCGAATCCACTTTCTCAATTCTAATTTTTTTGAGAAGGTAATACATTTGAATATATCTACATTTGAAGTATAAGATGACAATCTTTGCTTTTAGTAAAGACAAAATACTAATGCTGGAAAACTTTCAGGTCAAGAAGCATCTTTTGAGAGAGAAAGCAGCAATGGGATTTGCCACTGCATACACTTCACCTTCTGAGGCTTCCCAGTGAGTTAAGCACGTTCAGATGCTGTTCTGCTTCAGCTTCCAGAAGAAGAAAGCATTGTAATACACAAAGGAACTTTAACCTCATATCATAGCACCTCACTGGATAACTAATGCTCGCCTCAAGCTGGGAAGTCTTCAGTCAGGTGCTGTCCTGCCATAGCCTGCTTGCTTTAACGGATGCTTGGAGCCGAGAGAGTTTACTCACAACAGAGGATTGTTAATCGATGTACCAGGCAAGACAAAATTAACAAATAAGATACCAGTCTTTTGCATTGCAATCTGGAATATAAGGACCATGCACCCTGGCCTCACTGATGACCTTTCACAAGCTGGGGACATGGACAAGACATTCGTGATTGAGCCTTGTACATTTTTGTCAATGTGGAAATTGTTACACTGCAAGAAGCGAGACCCACTCAAAGTGGATCCCTTAAAGAGAAATTCTACAGTTTTCTGGCAGGGAAACCCAGGAGGTAGCATGTGAGCTACTGGGTTTCACGGTTAAAAAAAAGCTCTACCAGGATGATTGGACCACCATGGAAGATTCAGGCAGACGTCTTACGCTCGTCAACCAGCACAGGCCCAGTTAACCCCATGTGAATATATCCCCTGACACTCGCCTCTAGCCCAGGTCTCAAGGTCAATTCTATGAGGCATTGCACACTGCTCTCAGCAGAATTCCCAGCATTGAGCGACTATACCTTCTAGGGAACTTTATTGCAGTGTTAATGTAAGCCTACTTGTGCCAATAAAGATTATTCTTTCTTTAAAGTTTTTTTATTCAACAGATTTTCACCATACAAAAACAACCTCGACCAAACAAAAAAATCCCCAACCCCCCTCAACAATCAACGGTAACCAACTCTCGAAAGTGCATGACGAATAAATCCCAACAATTGTAGAACCCCTCCTTCACCCACTTCAGCTTGAACTTCACCTTCTCAGGCGTCAAAAACTCCAGCATATCACACCGTCATGCCAAGGCACAGGGTGGAAAAGCTGACCTTCACCCTAACATGACCTGCCCACGAGCAATCAGCGAGGCGAAGGCTAAGACAAAGGCTGCCCCCGCACCTGCCTGCAACTTGGACCGGTCCGACACCCCGAATGTGGCTTCCAGGGACCGGGCTCCACATCCACATGCAAAACCCCCGAGATTGCAGGGAACACTTGGTACTCTATGGGTACACTCATGCAGTGTAATGTAATCCTACTTGTGACAATAATAAAGATTATTATACTTGCTAGTTCGGTGGCCCCTGCCCAGGCTCCTCTCCTCCCAATCCCCTCCCCCATAACCCAGTCCCAGAAAAACAAACAAAACCAATGCAACACTGAGCCCTAGAAAACCACCTTAACTCTTATTAAAGCCCAATATACTAGTCACCAACTCTACATAAATATAATCTACCCTCCCCCGTTTAACCAACCCAAAACCCAAGCGATCCCCCCACCAAATACAAAACAAGAAACAACAAAGAGAGATAAAGACAAAGCACAATCCCCATCCTCAGTTCGGCCTTCACGAATGCCTCCCCTGCCTCTACAGTCTCGAAGTAGAAATCCCTCGAGTTGTTCTTCAGCCTCAACTTCACCAGGTAAATCACACCAAAGACCACACTGTTGCTGTACAGTGCCGCCTTCACCCTTCTAAGGGCTTCCGTCTTCTTGACAGTTCCATTGTCAAATCTTGGTACATTTGAATACGAACGCCTTTCCACTTCACACCTTTTCTTTGCCCAACTCAAGACCTTCTCCTTAACATTAAACTTATGGAAGCAAATTATAACTGTCCTTGTGGCTCATTTGCTTCCGGATTTGCCCTGAGCGACCAATATGCCCTATCCAGCTCATATGCGAGGGTTCTTCTCCCTCCCCCAACAAACCTTTGCAAAATACTTGATTGGCCTTGTGCCCTCCACCCCATCTGACAGGCCCACGATCCGTAGGTTTAGCCTCTGCCACCATCCGCAGTTCCTTGCCCATCAAGGTGAACTAGTCACTATGCTGCGACCAGACCTCCTCCACCCATTCAGCTTCGCTCCTTGCTCCTGTACCTCGGCCGATGTCTTCAACACTGCTGCCTTCACCGGGCAAATCACCTCCTCTACCCACTCATTCATCGCAGCCATCATCTCCCTCCGCAGCACCGCCATACGTTTGGTGAACAGCCTCTCAAATTCTCCGACCAGCACCTCAGTCAGAGTTTCCACTGTGGGGACATGGCCCCACCCAGCGATCAGTCTATGCCATCTCTCTTCTGTCAGGCTCACCCGCTCACCTGAAGGTGGACTTTCACTCGCCCCCTTCTTCTGGGTCTTCGACATCTCCCACCTTCCTTATACCTTCCTGCACCGCCCCCAAAACCAGGCATTAAAGTCCAGAAACCATAGCCTTGAGCAGGAGTCACCCAACCTGCGACCTCCACCAACATGCCATCATCGGAAGTCCCCAGGATAAAGACTTCTTTACGTGGACTTCAGCATGCATGTTGCCTTGGTCATATGAGATGAATGGAGAACAGCTACATTCTAGGAAACCAGCTGGATGACCAGCTTGCAAATCACCCGCGTCTATGTACAATGGACTGCAAGAAAGGCCTCCATTTGACTGGGAAGTCCTTGATGTTGACTGGAGTGTCTGGAGACAAGCAGTCAGAAAGGGTGTTGAAAAAGAAAAAAAGACCAGCTGTCTTTTGTTTGTTTACCTGTGTTTGTTTAATTTGTTCATGGGACGTGGACATCGCAGATTGGGCCAGCATTTATTGCCCATCTCTAATTGCCCTTGAGGGGCAGTTAAGAGTGAACCTTGTTGCTGTGGATCAAAAGGCACAGACAAGGTAAGGATGACAGATTTCCTTCCCTAAAGGACATTAGTGAACCAGATAGATTTTTATAGCAATTGACAATGAACACCATTGCACTTTTAATTTGTGACTAAAGGTATTAACAGCAATGCTATGAGGCAGAACCCATTCAGCAATAACCTGCTCAGGCTGTGTTCTAGAGCAGAGTTCCAACAGAGGAATTCAGCTCCTGACCTCAGGCCTGGACAAGAGAGCTGTGCGCGGGGGGTTAAGTGGATTGGCCAGGTTAGGGTGGAGGCGTAGGTTTACATAGGGTGCTCTTTCCAAGGATCGATGCAGACTTAATGGGCCGAATGGCCTCTTTCTGCACTATAAATTCCACTATTTTTATTGAATTCAAATTTCACCATCTGCAGTGGCAGGATTTGAACCTGGTTCCCAGAGCATCACTCTGGGTCTCTGGTTTCACTAGTCCAGTGACAATACCAGCATGCCACCGCTGTTTTATCCCCCTTCTTAAATAATAGCATCACATTAGCTGTCCTCCAGTCCTCTGGCACCTCTCCTGTAGCCAGAGAGGATTAGGAAATTAGCATCATGGTATGGTACGATTGAGTGTGCCTCCACTGTGTACAGAGCGGCAGGCGCCCAGCAGTCTCCTCAGTCTGCGATGCACATTCCTCAGACTAGAGTTGCAACTCGCAACAAAAAATAGAGTGCAAAAGATGGCCTAGGTGACAGTCAATGTAGCAATTCTTTACTTTCTGACAGTATAAAAACATCCTTCAAAGCAACTGGTTGCAATGAACATGTGTGATTTAACAGTTTCGTTCAACATATAATTTGTAAACAGGTCTTTATAATCAGTTCCCCATGTGTAGAGAGCTATTAATATCACTGTTTATACAAAGCTGCTTTTGTCACAGCCAGAGTCTGAACAGGAAAGGTCACCGTGTTTTCAATCTGAGATAATTCAGCCAACACCCAGAATCTGGCAGTTTACCATCTTCGTCGGCAGCCACACAAATATCAACAGCTACTTGAATTTGAAGAAATTGCAGCTGCTTGTGCTGTGCAATGTTCATTCTTTCAAGTACAGTTTACAAGCTTTGGCATGAGCAGCTTCCTTCACAGTGATCAGATTAGCTTTGAATCAAGTACACTTGGGGAAATTTATCTTGAATGCCTTTTCCTGCTAGCAAGGACAAAGTTAGACTTTTTATAAAAGGTACTAAAATCATTGTCCAATAACACATGTTTGGGAAGTTTCAATGTGTAAAATTAAACTTTTTCACTTCTCTTAGAGGTTTTAAAGCTGGTGTGTCCTTTAAAGTTATATGTTTTCTGCAGATAGGTACAGATTCAAGTCAAATTAGAGACTAATTACTATTATTAGGAGGAAAATTTGTTGATTGCCAGGTGCTTGTAAAGTTCCAGCTTCTGGTCAAAAAAAGCCAGCATGTAATGACTGCATTAGTTTAAAAAAAAAGAAATTGTTTCTGGCACAGCAAAGTGTGACAATTGTACAATGGATGAATCGCTTCATAATATAGCTACAGCGTGTTTCAAGATATCACACAGCACTTAGCGTCATCAGCAGGTTGGATACAGATGACAAGAATGCGCAATTATATTCCACAGCTCCACTTGTTCCCACACTTGCCTGTCTTTTTAAAATTTTAAAAAATAAATTTAGAGTGCCCAATTCTTTTTTTCCAATTAAGGGGCAATTTAACATGACCAATCTACCTATCCTGCACATCTTTGGGTTGTGGGGGTGACCCACGCAGACAAGGGGAGAATGTGCAAACTCCACACTTGAGAGTGACCCGGGGCCGGGATCGAACCCGGGTCCTCGGAGCAGAGAGGCAGAAGTACTAACCACTTGTGTGTCTTTTATTCACTTCCCATTCAACTTTTCTGGTACACAGACTCACCATCTCCAGCTGTGTCCTTGTGGGTAGTAATTTTTCATTCCACCAAAGAAAATTCAGGAATGCATACTCCTACTGTAAAATTCTTTGGGCTGTAAAATGCTCTTGCTTGGACAAGGGTCATTCTGTTCATTATTTCAGCATTGCTCACAATCTTCTCTCAGATGACTGATGAGTCACGAGGATAAGACAGTTCCCTATTCTCATTCCAAGACGTATCTGTTCGCCACAACCCATTAAGCCAGGGGTGGGCAAACTACGGCCCGCGGGCCGCATGCGGCCCGCCAAAGGTATTTCTGCGGCCCAACAAGTCATTAAAAAAAAAAAAAAAAATTTTTAAAAAAAAAATTTTTTTTTAAACATTTTTTTTTAAGGTTAAAATGGGGGGGGGGCTGTTGGGTTACTTACTGGTATAGGGTGGATACGTTGACTTGAGTAGGGTGATCATTGCTCGGCACAACGTCGAGGGCCGAAGGGCCTGTTCTGTGCTGTACTGTTCTATGTTCTATATGAGGCGCCCAGAATCATAACCAGGTGAAGTAATTATTTTACTTAATATACTATGCGGCCCTTTGTGAATTGTGAATTTCTGAATGTGGCCCTTGCACGGAAAAGTTTGCCCACCCCTGCATTAAGCCAAAGTAATCTCATTTACATAACCCAGTTTACCAATGCCACCGCCTTTCTTACACACATTTTGACCTCTTCATCATCTGTCCTTTCTTCCCCCATCCTTCGGTCCTGCCCTAAAGCTATGCCATAATTTTGATTTTTGAGAAGTCTTTTCTTCATGAAGACGCGAGGCTCTGGCAGGAAAAATGGTAACCAAACAATGAGGTGCCTTTACAGAAGAGATAATTCAAGTACAGACAAAAAATATTCCCATGAAGGAGAAAGGTAAGGCAAACAAATCCAGAGTTGCCTGGATGATGAAAGACATAGATTAAGAG
Organism: Scyliorhinus canicula; assembly: GCF_902713615.1. Lineage (NCBI taxonomy): Eukaryota > Metazoa > Chordata > Chondrichthyes > Carcharhiniformes > Scyliorhinidae > Scyliorhinus > Scyliorhinus canicula. The sequence goes on from NC_052156.1 coordinate 90,809,120, forward strand.
GAAGCAGAAAAGTTTGCTCAAGATAGATGTCAGGTGGATAATACAATTGAAAACCAGGCTGAATATAGAAGGTTCAGAGGGGAATTGAAAAAGCAATTTGGAGAAGCAAAAAGTGAGTCTGAGAATAGTCTGGCTGCTTACACAATGCAGAATCCAAAACCAGCAGAGGGCAGCAGAGCAGAGCTACTGATCAGCTGTTCTGGGGAAATTTGCATACGTGCAGTGCGGTCAGCCTAAGTTGAAGGTGAACCTGCGAAGAAGACCCAAGGAGTTTGAGTAAAGGCAAGCAACCAGCAGAGGGCAGCAGAGCAGAGCTACTGATCAGCTGTTCTGGGGAAATTTGCATACGTGCAGTGCGGTCAGCCTAAGTTGAAGGTGGTTTGTGGAGGGGCTGTTGGCAAGTGACAGTTAAACCCGAAACACTTTGTGAGTGTTTCCCACCCTACCTCCTCCTCTAACCAACCCCCCCACCCCACGGTGGTTGGGAAGCGGGAGCAGGGGCCTGTCGTGAAGGTGAGGGAGTGCCTTTAAATTTGCTTACCTTTCAGCGGGATCAGGGTTTGAGGTAATATCAGGTAAGCTCTTCCTTTCTTTTCCTTTTTCTTGTTTTTTTTTAATCTAGAGGGGATGTCAGGGAAGGCAGTACAATGCTCCTCCTGCAGAATGTTTGAGGTGAGGGACGCCGTCAGTGTCCCTGCTGATTTCATCTGTGGGAAGTGCACCCAACTCCAGCTCCTCAAAAACCGTGTTAGGGACCTGGAGCTTGAGCTGGATGAACTTCGGATCATTCGGGAGGCAGAGGGGGTCATAGATAGGAGCTTCAGGGAAGTAGTTACACCAAAGACTGGAGATAGATGGGTAACTGTAAGAGGGACTGGGAAGAAGCAGTCAGTGCAGGGACCCCCTGCGGTCGTTCCCCTGAGTAACAAGTATACCGTTTTGGATACTTGTGGGGGGGACGACTTACCAGGGGTAAGCCATGGGGTACGGGCCTCTGGCACGGAGTCTGTCCCTGTTGCTCAGAAGGGAAGGGGGGAAAGGAGTAGAACATTAGTAATTGGGGACTCAATAGTCAGGGGCACAGATAGGAGATTTTGTGGGAGCGAGAGAGACTCACGTTTGGTATGTTGCCTCCCAGGTGCAAGGGTACGTGATGTCTCGGATCGTGTTTTCCGGGTCCTTAAGGGGGAGGGGGAGCAGCCCCAAGTCGTAGTCCACATTGGCACTAACGACATAGGTAGGAAAGGGGACAAGGATGTCAGGCAGGCCTTTAGGGAGCTAGGATGGAAGCTCAGAGCGAGAACAAACAGAGTTGTTATCTCTGGGTTGTTGCCCGTGCCACGTGATAGTGAGATGAGGAATAGGGAGAGAGAGCAATTAAACACGTGGCTACAGGGATGGTGCAGGCGGGAGGGATTCAGATTTCTGGATAACTGGGGCTCTTTCTGGGGAAGGTGGGACCTCTATAGACAGGATGGTCTACATCTGAACCTGAGGGGCACCAATATCCTGGGGGGGAGATTTGTTAGTACTCTTTGGGGGGGTTTAAACTAATTCAGCAGGGGCATGGGAACCTGGATTGTAGTTTTGGGGTGCGAGAGATTGAGAGTAGAGAGGTCAGGAGTACAGTTTTGACTTCGCAGGAGGGCGGCAGTGTTCAGGTCTGTGGTTTGAAGTGTGTCTATTTCAATGCCAGGAGTATACGAAATAAGGTAGGGGAACTGGCAGCATGGGTAGGTACCTGGGACTTCGATGTTGTGGCCATTTCAGAGACATGGATAGAGCAGGGACAGGAATGGTTGTTGCAGGTTCCGGGGTTTAGGTGCTTTAGTAAGGTCAGAGAAGGGGGCAAAAGAGGGGGAGGTGTGGCGCTGCTAGTCAAGGACAGTATTACGGTGGTAGAAAGGATGCAAGATGGGGACTCTTCTTCCGAGGTAGTATGGGCTGAGGTTAGAAACAGGAAAGGAGAGGTCACCCTGTTGGGAGTTTTCTATAGGCCACCTAATAGTTCTAGAGATGTAGAGGAAAGGATGGCGAAGATGATTCTGGAAAAGAGCGAAAGTAACAGGGTAGTTGTTATGGGAGACTTTAACTTTCCAAATATTGACTGGAAAAGATATAGTTCGAGTACATTGGATGGGTCGTTCTTTGTACAATGTGTGCAGGAGGGTTTTCTGACACAATATGTTGACAGGCCAACAAGAGGTGAGGCCACTTTGGATTTGGTTTTGGGTAATGAACCAGGCCAGGTGTTAGATCTGGAGGTAGGTGAACACTTTGGAGACAGTGACCACAATTCGGTGACCTTTACGTTAGTGATGGAAAGGGATAAGTATACCCCGCAGAGCAAGAGTTATAGCTGGGGGAAGGGCAATTATGATGCCATTAGACATGACTTAGGATGTGTTGGTTGGAGAAGTAGGCTGCAAGGGTTGGGTACACTGGATATGTGGAGCTTGTTCAAGGAACAGCTATTGCATGTTCTTGATAAGTACGTACCAGTCAGGCAGGGAGGAAGGGGTCGAGCGAGGGAACCGTGGTTTACCAAAGAAGTGGAATCTCTTGTTAAGAGGAAGAAGGAGGCCTATGTGAAGATGAGGCGTGAAGTTTCAGTTGGGGCGCTTGATAGTTACAAGGAAGCGAGGAAGGATCTAAAGAGAGAGCTGAGACGAGCAAGGAGGGGACATGAGAAGTCTTTGGCAGGTAGGATCAAGGAAAACCCAAAAGCTTTCTATAGGTATGTCAGGAATAAAAGAATGACTAGGGTAAGAGTAGGGCCAGTCAAGGACAGTGGTGGGAAGTTGTGTGTGGAGGCTGAGGAGATAAGCGAGATACTAAATGAATACTTTTCGTCAGTATTCACTCAAGAAAAAGATAATATTGTGGAGAAGAATGCTGAGACCCAGGCTATTAGAATAGATGGCATTGAGGTGCGTAGGGAAGAAGTGTTGGCAATTCTGGACAAGGTGAAAATAGATAAGTCCCCGGGGCCGGATGGGATTTATCCTAGGATTCTCTGGGAAGCCAGGGAAGAGATTGCTGAGCCTTTGGCTTTGATTTTTAGGTCATCATTGGCTACAGGAATAGTGCCAGAGGACTGGAGGATAGCAAATGTGGTCCCTTTGTTCAAGAAGGGGAGTAGAGATAACCCCGGTAACTATAGGCCGGTGAGCCTAACGTCTGTGGTGGGTAAAGTCTTGGAGAGGATTATAAAAGATACGATTTATAATCATCTAGATAGGAATAATATGATTAGGGATAGTCAGCATGGTTTTGTGAAGGGTAGGTCATGCCTCACAAACCTTATCGAGTTCTTTGAGAAGGTGACTGAACAGGTAGACGAGGGTAGAGCAGTTGATGTGGTGTATATGGATTTCAGTAAAGCGTTTGCTAAGGTTCCCCACGGTCGGCTATTGCAGAAAATACGGAGGCTGGGGATTGAGGGTGATTTAGAGATGTGGATCAGAAATTGGCTAGTTGAAAGAAGACAGAGAGTGGTAGTTGATGGGAAATGTTCAGAATGGAGTTCAGTTACGAGTGGCGTACCACAAGGATCTGTTCTGGGGCCGTTGCTGTTTGTCATTTTTATAAATGACCTAGAGGAGGGCGCAGAAGGATGGGTGAGTAAATTTGCAGACGACACTAAAGTCGGTGGAGTTGTAGACAGTGCGGAAGGATGTTGCAGGTTACAGAGGGACATAGATAAGCTGCAGAGCTGGGCTGAGAGGTGGCAAATGGAGTTTAATGTGGAGAAGTGTGAGGTGATTCACTTTGGAAAGAATAACAGGAATGCGGAATATTTGGCTAATGGTAAAATTCTTGGTAGTGTGGATGAGCAGAGGGATCTCGGTGTCCATGTACATAGATCCCTGAAAGTTGCCACCCAGGTTGATAGGGTTGTGAAGAAGGCCTATGGTGTGTTGGCCTTTATTGGTAGAGGGATTGAGTTCCGGAGCCATGAGGTCATGATGCAGCTGTACCAAACTCTGGTACGGCCGCATTTGGAGTATTGCGTACAGTTCTGGTCGCCTCATTATAGGAAGGACGTGGAAGCTTTGGAACGGGTGCAGAGGAGATTTACCAGGATGTTGCCTGGTATGGAGGGAAAATCTTATGAGGAAAGGCTGATGGACTTGAGGTTGTTTTCGTTAGAGAGAAGAAGGTTAAGAGGTGACTTAATAGAGGCATACAAAATGATCAGAGGGTTAGATAGGGTGGACAGCGAGAGCCTTCTCCCGCGGATGGAGGTGGCTAGCACGAGGGGACATAGCCTTAAATTGAGGGGTAATAGATATAGGACAGAGGTCAGAGGTGGGTTTTTTACGCAAAGAGTGGTGAGGCCGTGGAATGCCCTACCTGCAACAGTAGTGAACTCGCCAACATTGAGGGCATTTAAAAATTTATTGGATAAGCATATGGATGATAAGGGCATAGTGTAGGTTAGATGGCCTTTAGTTTTTTTTTTCCATGTCGGTGCAACATCGAGGGCCGAAGGGCCTGTACTGCGCTGTATCGTTCTATGTTCTATGTTCTATGTTCTTCCACAGGCATAATAAGAGGAATGGATTAGGGATTAAAATGGAAGATTGACACATGGAGACAGGAATGGTGGGTGAAGTATTAAATTAATATTTTGCATCTGCCTTTAGCAAGGAAGAAACTGCTGTCTAGTTTGCGATGAAAAGGAGGTAAGCTAGCAGCACGAGAAGAGGAACATGCAGCGGAAGATCCTCTCCATCCTGGGGCTGCCGCACCGGCCGCGGCCGCACTCGGCAAGCAGAACTTGGCGCCACTCTTCATGCTCGACCTGTACAATGCCATGTCCACTGGAGGAGGAGGGGGAGAGGAGGAGGAGGCGAGGGCTTCTCGCCCCGCTACTGAGCTGTGTTCACCACGCAGAGCCCGCCGCTGGCCAGCCTGCAGGACAGCACCTTCCTCAACCGCGCCGACATGGTCATGAGTTTTGTTAACTTGGTTGAGCACGATAAAAGCTTTGCTCTCTACCAACCGCATCAGCAGGAGTATAAATTTAACCTGTCCCGGATTCCGGAGGGAGAGGCTGTCACTGCTGCAGAGTTTTGTATTTTTAAGGAATGGGTGAGAGGTCGTTTCGAGAATGAAACTTTTGAGATCAGCATCTACCAGGTGCTCCACGAGCGCATGAACAGCGACACAGATTTGTTCCTGTTGGATACCCGGGTGGTTTGGGTCTCGGAAGAAGGCTGGCAGGTTTTTGACATCACTGCTGCAAGCAATCTATGGGTGATGAGCCCACACCACAACCCTGGACTCCAGCTGCATGTGCAGACCTTGGATGGTCAAAGCATCAACCCCAAACTGGCAGGCCTCGTTGGGTAGCATGGGCCGCATGACAAACAACCCTTTATGGTGGTTTTCTTCAAAGTCAGTGAGGTGCACATTCGAACAACACGGTCGGCTACCAATAAACGCAGGCACCAAGGCCGCACCAAATCTGCAACAGTTCAAGAGTCACCCAGAGCAAGAAGCTTAACTGAATACAACACCAGCGACCAACGACAGGCTTGCAAAAAGCATGAACTCTATGTCAGCTTTCGGGACTTGGGATGGCAGGAGTGGATAATAGCACCAGAAGGATACGCAGCGTATTACTGTGATGGAGAGTGCTCATTTCCTCTAAATGCAGACATGAATGCCACAAACCATGCAATTGTACAGACACTGGTCCATCTCATGAACCCAGAATACATTCCAAAACCATGCTGTGCTCCCACCAAGCTGAATGCAATTTGTGTCCTTTTCTTCGATGACAGCTCGAATGTTATATTGAAAAAGTACAGGAACATGGTGGTCAGAGCCTGTGGCTGCCATTAAAAGGACAAGGAGCTTTTCATCCTGACGACATGAGACTACTGGAAAGTAACTGCATCCTCAATACATAGCGATATAAATCCCTGGAGCAATACCTCTGTAAATAATGTTTACAATTTGTTTTTGTTTTTTTAAAAAAGGTTTCTACTTAAAAAGGCTTTTGTAATATATTTTGTACATAGTTTTCATAAAAATGTAATTTATTTGTTTTGGGGGATTTTATTTTGGTAACTAGGGGCTATTATGATGACGAGAGTAGTCACTGGGTTTTTAGCGCTGGACAATGCAGTGTGTGAGATTCAGAGGAAACTGCTTTGCACCTTCAAACACGAACCTTAGGAAAAGCTGAGAGACCACCTCATCACAGCCCCTAGTTTGGACAGGCTCTCTGCACATTACCTTTTTATACATAGAACAGAGAACGATACAGCGCAGTACAGGCCCTTCGGCCCACGATGTTGCACCGACATGGGAAGTCAAAAACTAAAGGCCATCTAACCTACACTATGCCATTATCATCCATATGCTTATCCAATAAACTTTTAAATGCCCTCAATGTTGGCGAGGTCACTACTGTTGCAGGTAGGGCATTCCACGGCCTCACCACTCTTTGTGTAAAAAACCTACCTCTGAAACCTATACGACACACTGTGGACAATCATTTTCTTAAGAAATTTTATTAGAAATTGCCAAGTAGTGGAAACTATTGACATAGTATCACATTTTGTTTAATGATTCTTTATACAAAAAAGCTAAGTGCCAACCACACACACACACACATTTACTGCCCCCCTACCCTCTTGGAGAACAATCCAAATTCTCCATACACACACATGCTAATAATAAACAATGTTAAAAATTCAAGTGGTTTTCTTGTGCTGTTTGCTCACTCAATTTGCATGAATAACGAAACGGTTATGGATCTTTGGGCTTGCGTTCTCAAGCACTCGAGGAAGTGCTTCGACGACGGCTGCGACTTACTCAACTATCTGGCTTGTGTGACGCTTTAATTTTGAAATTGTCCGATTTTAAAAATTGGCATCAATGTAAAAAATGACCTCTTTCAACCACTTTCTATAGTGCATGGTTTTTTAAAAACAAAAGGAAAATTCATTCATTAAATTGAACAGAGAGCAGTGTGTTCAACTTCTAAATCAAAAGGGAATGCAACATGTAAAAGAGTATAAAACAAGGCAACGCTATCAAAAAAAAAAGAAAAGGAGGTAGCTCAGACGAAGGCTTTAAAATGAACTAAGTGGTATCGGAAAGGCTATCTTGACAAGGAATCATGACCGGATGAAGTGCATCCAAGGGTACTGAAGGAAGTCAGAGTGGAAATTGCAGAGGCACTGGTTAGAATCATAGAATTTACAGGACAGAAGAGGCCATTCGGCCCATCGAGTCTACACCGGCCCCTGAAAGAGCAACCTACCTAAGCCTACACCTCCACCCTATCCCCCGCAACCCCACCTAACTTTCGGACACTGTGGGGCAATTTTAGCGTGACCAATCTACCTAACCCGAACATCTTTGGACTGTGGGAGAAAACCAACGCAGACACAGGGAGAACGTGCAGACTCTGCACAGACAGTGACCAAGCGGGGAATCGAACCCGGGTCCCTGACGCTGTGAAACAACAGTACTAATCACTGTGCTACCATTAGAATGTTCCAATCTTCTTTATACTGGGGATAGTGCTAGAAGAATTGCAACTGTTACATAAGAACATAAGAACAAGGAGCAGGAGTAGGCCATCTGGCCCCTCGAGCCTGCTCCGCCATTCAATGAGATCATGGCTGATCTTTTGTGGACTCAGCTCCACTTTCTGGCCCGAACACCATAACCCTTAATCCCATTATTCTTCAAAAAACTATCTATCTTTACCTTAAAACATGTAATGAAGGAGCCTCAACTGCTTCACTGGGCAAGGAATTCCATAGATTCACAACCCTTTGGGTGAAGAAGTTCCTCCTAAACTCAGTCCTAAAGTTACATCCATCCTTGTTCAAAATAGGATGTAAAGATAAACTCAGCAATCACAGGTCAGTCAATTAAACCTTGGTGATAGGGCAGCACTGTGGCAGCACTGCAGTCTCACGGCACCGAGGTCCCAGGTTCGATACCGGCTCTGGGTCACTTTCCATGTGGAGTTTGCATATTCTCCTCGTGTTTGCATGGGCTTCACCCCCCACAACCCAAAGATGTGCAAGGTAGGTGGATTGAACACGCTAAATTGCCCCTTAATTGTAAAAGCGCGAATTGGGTACTCTAAGTTTATAAAACAAAACAAAAAATTAAACCTTGGTGATAAGAAGCTTTAGAAATGATAATTAGGGGCAAAATGAATAGTTACTAGAGCAAATGCTGTTTGATTAAGCAAAGTTGGCATGGATTAGTTATGGGCGATCACGTTTAACTAACTCGCTGGAACTTTGTGATGCGGTAATAGGGGAGGTTAATGAGTGTAATGCTGTTGGGATGTGATGTACATGAATTTCCAAAAGTATTGGACAGTGTTGCATAACACGTTGCGAATTAGAGCTCATGGAATAACGGTAACAGTAATATGGATACAGAATTGGCTGAGGGACAGGAAACAGGGTATGGTGAACAGTTGATTTTCATCTTGAAAGGTTTCTCGTGAAGTTCTCCAAGGGTTGGTGTTAAAACTCCTGCTTGTCCTAATATATATCAATGGCCAGGCCTGTGTATACAGGACACAACTTCAACATTTGCAGTCGATACAAAATTTGAACATTTGCTGAACCATCAGGAGTATAGAACTTCAAAAGGACATAGGTAGATTTTGAGGATAATTTGAGAGCATGGGCATGTTCTGAAAGACAAAGGACGCAATTTGACAACCGTGTTGCGCCAGGCTAGATCATGGGAGAGGTCCAAATCGGGAACCGTAACGGGTGCCGAGCGGATTGCAATCTAACGGGCCTACTCCTGTTGGCGGGATCCTGATCCCACCTAGACATGGCGCGCAGATCATCGAGGCCAATTAAGGACAATCTCCTTCTCATTAGAATTTAGAACAGTACAGCACAGAACAGGCCCTTCAGCCCTCAATGTTGTGCCGAGCAATGATCACCCTACTCAAACTCACGTATCCACCCTATACCCGTAACCCAACAACTCCCCCTTAACCTTACTTTTTAGGACACTACGGGCAATTTAGCATGGCCAATCCACCTAACCCGCACATCTTTGGACTGTGGGAGGAAACCGGAGCACCCGGAGGAAACCCACGCACACACGGGGAGGACGTGCAGACTCCGCACAGACAGTGACCCAGCCGGGAATCGAACCTGGGACCCTGGAGCTGTGAAGCATTGATGCTAACCACCATGCTACCATGCTGCCCCATTAGTGAGATAGAAGCCTGATTTAGTAGCCTCCCATGACCTAACCAGCTCTCCAGAGGTTGCATTGATGTTGATTAGTACTAGCCCACATGGACCTGGCGTCATGGCACCTGGCTGGGTTTCCCAGGCCATTGGAGACCCCTGGATGGTCAGGGGGGCACCTTGGCTCTCCCTCTGGCACTTGGGCATGTTAGCAATGCCAGGCTGGTACTTTGGCACTGCCAGGCTGACACTAAGGACTGGGCCGGAGGGAGCCATGCCCATGGAAGGAGGGATGATGGAGTACAAAGGGGTCTCCAGAAAGTTTTGGGGGGGGGGGGGGGGGGGGGGGGAGAAGAGAAAAGTGAAGGGTGGAGTACTGAAGGTGGAGGGGGACCTGAAAGACGGCGTGGTATGGCATGAAAAGGGGGCCCCCTTAGTGACCCTACAACAGGGTGTTCCCACTTGGGGGATTGTGGGCTAAGGCCAGTGTGTGGAGAGACGACATTACTCGTGGTTGGGGGACTCTCACTTAGAGATCGGGGCACCCTTTCAAAATGGTGGCCCAATCTCTGAAGAGCCAGTCCGGCAGCAAGTTCAGCTCACCAGTGATGGAAAAAATTCTAAGCACGGGTTAGTCCAGGGAGAAACTCCCCAGGTCCCACATAATTGACTAAGTGGTTAGATAGCAGTGGAACTCGCCAACAGAGCCAGGGAGAAACTCCCAGCCAAATCCAGCTGAAAATTACACTTAGGATATGTTTGTTTGATCGCGGCCATAGTGGCAAAGCAGCATCTCCAAGTCAAAGAACTATGGCTCGGCCAGTCCATAAAAGGCCAAAAGGCCAGGCTTGCAAATCCCAAGAAGTGGGACACTGAGAAAATTCCAACGTGGTTTAAACAGAAGCACGGGCAGCACGGTAGCATGGTGGTTAGCATAAATGCTTCACAGCTCCAGGGTCCCAGGTTCGATTCCCGGCTGGGTCACTGTCTGTGTGGAGTCTGCACATCCTCCCCATGTGTGCGTGGGTTTCCTCTGGGTGCTCCGGTTTCCTCCCACAGTCAAAGATGTGCGGCTGAGGTGGATTGGCCATGCTAAATTGCCCGTAGTGTCCTAAAAGTAGGTTGGGGGGGGTTGTTGGGTTACGGGTATAGGGTGGATAGGCGGGTTTGAGTAGGGTGATCATTGTACGGCACAACATCGAGGACTGAAGGGCCTGTTCTGTGCTGTTCTATGTTCTGTATTATAGATACTGTCACAGTCAGGAGTGCATTCCAACTTGAACTAAAAGAAAATTCTCAACAAATTAATAAAAAACCTGACGCTAGGGTTTGCAATAAATGAGATCAGTTAGCCCAAGACACACAATCTTAATTTTAGCATACAGGTCAAAACCATCTTGACGAGTTATCTTCTCATTTAGGAGGTCAACATGATTAAACCAACAAGAAACAATCAAAGCCATATCAAGTTTCAAAAAAATATTTTTACTCAAACTTTTCATTTTGTAGGTAACACCAAAACACAACATACCGATCACTGACCTTTTCCTTCCCATAGAAAAAAAACAAAAAAGAGCTAATACCACCCCCCCCCCGCCCCCAATGGTGACCAGCTCTTTGAAGTACAAGATAAACGGCTGCCATCTTTGGTAGAACCCCTCAATTGCTCCCCTCATGGTGTACTTGACTGCCTTGAGATATAAAATCGATTAAAAAACAGATCCACAGAGGCACTGGATGGAGTAACTGATCTCTAACCCATCAGCAGTTGTCTCTGAGCAATGAGCGAGACGAAGGCCAGGACATCAGAACACCCCCCCCCACCGCTGATCCGAATTATGGTTCGAAGAATACCACAAAGCAGTCCTTATTTAAACACAATTTGTACATTTTTGTAATCCTGATCCTTTCTCAACTTATTGAATCTTCACCTGCACACTCAGCTCTTCCAAACCTCCTTTGGGTGTTTCATCCTATACAACAGCCAACATTTGTCAAATTCAAATGGCCGCAGTAGCACCGAGTCGCGCTGCTTACTTCCCTTTCCTCACACACCATTGGCTTCTTGTCCTCCAACATACACAACTGAAAATTTGGCTTTGAATTTGTCTTCTTTTACAAATGGTTCAACCTTTACCAAAGTCCTCTACCTTGCACTGGAATTCTCTTCCCTGTTATTTCCCTCAAACTTTTGAAACCCCATCTCAATTGGGGTCTCAGTCACCTCCCTTGGGAGGGTGAGGGGGCAATAGTCCCTCATCAGTTCAAAACCATTTTGGTTCTTCTAACATAGCCGGAACCTTCCAAAGCTTGTGATTTAAATTGCATTTTCAGATGGTTCCCAGTGCAGGGCAATTGCCCAAGGAATGTTTGTACTTCTGGGCAATTGCTGTGCAAACTCTGACCTTTCAGGTTCCGAGAGGGATTGCCCCTCCAACTTGGTGCTGGGAGGCTCGGACGTTATGGCCCTATGTGACTTTTTAAGTCTGCAACTCATTGGGATACAGGAATCTGAACCAAGAGTTCTCAGTAGTGAGCCTTGCCCTCAAACTTTGGCCTATTACTACAGCAACTATCTCAGGAATGATTCAAATTGTGCTATGACGGGAGATAATTCTCAGAATGCATAGTGTTTACAATACTTGGTGTATTTGCCTTGGAATAAACAGCCAGTCACAAACCACCTTGGTACCCTTGAAAGTAGCATCATCTAACAGAATGTCCACATTTAACAATTCTAAAGATCTCCATAAGAACAGATGAAGATTGGTTACTCAACATATAAACTGAGTACTTAGTTCAAATTCTGAGAGATGAAAATTGTTAAAACTTTCTCCCACCTCCAACAATATTAATTTTCACTAATAATGTAGTTAAAGCCTTCTGGGATTTGGCAAAGTTCCATGGATTACATTTAATTTTCACATTAACTTCATTTCAGTGTTAATATAAGCCTACTTGTGACACTAATAAAGATTACTATAATTATTACAAAATTACCGAGGGAAGAATGGGGAACAAAAGACGACATCTGTTTGTTACATAAATCTCTGGCTAGACTCCATCAGTGTTCAGCTCTTGAGCACCTCACTCCAGGAATGATACCGTGACTGTTTAGAGGATTTAGTGCAGAGTTATAGAACTATTCTGCAGCTCAAAGGGTTAAATTATGGAGAGAGGTTTTGGCGATGAGATTGCATTCACTTGAGTATAAAAAATTACTGAAGAGATAAGATTAAAAGATTTGATCTGGCAGACAAGATAAACATTTTTCCTCCAGTTGGGTGTCCGGAACAAAAAGCCAAAGCCTAAACATTGGAGCTCGATCATTCAGGGGTAATGCCAGGAAACAATTCTTCACACAAAGAATAGGGAAAATCTGGAACTTTCTCCAAATTGAGGCTACAGGAGGAAATGTCAAAACAGATTGCTAGATTTTTTCTACAGATTGGCCTTGTTAGACGTGGTTTTTGATTATGGGTCAGCTTGATTGCAAAGCTTCAATCCCCACTGAATAATGCTCTCAGCCAACAACAGATTTGGACTTGACTAAGTGTTTATGTACTCAGCACTTCATCACACCATCCAGCGTTCTTAGTGCAGCAGGCACCTCCTCCTACTCCAAGAATCAGAACCAAAATAGAACATAATAAGTTCTCCTACACAGACATCGGCACGGGCTCTTGTCACAGAACACACCGAGATGAAAAGAGAGCGATTCTCTCCTCTTCCCACTCAAAACTTGCAGAATTCAATATGGTTCAAAGAACAAGATGTCTGGTGACACGTTAACACTGGAGCATTGCGTAAAGCATGGAGACAAACTCTCAGCCACACCATGTACTGAATTTGCACCACTGCACGGTAACGGGTGGTGGGAATAATTAGAGTTAATGGGCTGCTGAGTCTAGAGTACATCACAATGTAATCCTTTTGTTTTTCCCTTTAATCCATTAGCACAACAATACTAAGAAAATTTGTGCAGCCTAGCTATCACACACACATCATGTGTCCAACAGTCCCAGTCAAACAATAATCTCAACGTGAAGAACCAAACACAGATGTTTTCCTTCAAGTCAGTACTGGACAAAGCTTTCATTTCAAAATACTTGTGACTCCAATATACTTACAAGTGAAAGGAGCACCCAGTGCAGTACTCAGCCAGACATATCAGAAGTTAGATTCTCACTTTGTGTTTAACAACTTGCATTTATTTGGCCCTTTTGACATAGTAAAACATCACAAGACACGAGCAGAAGTGTTCAGGTGAAATTTGACATAGAGCTACAAAGACAGGTGACCAAAAGCTTTGTCACGGAGGTCGATTTTTAGTAGTAAGTTAAATTAGACAGGCGGAAAGATTTGAAGGAGAATTTGAATGCTTAGAACCGTGACAGCCAAAGGCACGACCATCAGTGCCGGAGCAATGGAAATCAGGGATGCACAAGTGGCTAGAATTGGAGGTTTACAGAAATCTGGGAGAGTTGTAGGGCTCGGTTAGTTGTTCGTAGCTGCAGAAGAAATTAGGAGACCATTATTGGACTTGACATTCCTGAAGGGGAAATACAATTAACATGTTGAATCTCTCAGAAATTAACTGTGTAGATCTTGGGTGTGGTGGTGTTTGGCCTCACTTGTGATCTCCTCAATAATGAGGGGGAAAAGGAATTGAACAATATGCTGAGATGAAGTCCAAAGAATGAGAGAGAATACTCATATGGAGTATAATCACCAGTACAGACTAGATGGGCCAAATGGTCTGTTTCTGTGTGGTATATTCTAGGTCATGTCCTTCTATGGATTGCCTGCCAGCAACTACTCTTCCTACTGTCAAAGAGCACTCCCACAAAAGTCAGTGTCTTTAGGAGACAAAGACCGAAGTGTTTGTAGTTAGTTTTCTGTTAAGGTTGTTCTATTTATAATCCATACAAAAGGTTTTTTAAAAAAAGTAGTTATGCTTTATTTAGGCGCAGTCCTTCCAGCACTCCAAGTACAGAACATGCTGCAAAAACGAGCAACTCCTCAGTTCAGCAAGTCTGATGTAATCAGAAACCACAAGAATGAACGTCAGGAACACCAGTCGAACTGAAAACCAGCCGTTACCTCCATGACAACGATTACTAATTGGGCACAATCTGCAGCCAAACCCTCACAAAAGATGCAATTCTCATTTAATTGTTCCACTGGAAGCAGCTCACTGACAGAAAAGGATTATCGGTGTTACTTTTGAGGCTCATGTTCCCGATAAAAGCTCATCATTTGAGTCTAATTGCAAGACTTCCCTCAAGCAACATGCCTATTCTAATTTATAATTTTTATTATTGTCACAAGTAGGCTTACATTAACACTGCATTAAAGCTACTGTGAAAATCCCCGAATCGCCACATTCCGGTGCCTGTTCGGGTACACAAAGGAGAATTCAGAATGTCCAATTCATCTAAGAAGCACCTTCTTTGGGACTTGTGGGAAGAAACCGGAGCACATGGTGGGAACCCACACAGATATGTGGAGATCGTGCAGACTCCACAAAGACAGTGACCCAAGTGGGAATCGAACCCGGGACCCTGGCGCTGCGAAGCAACATTGCTAACTACTGTGCTGAAGATGGCACAAAGGAACTGGTTGAAGTCTGCACCAGATATGCGCATTGCCCTCTCCTCTTGATTGGAGTGAGATCGTGAGGACCCCATGTTCTCCCCATGTCTGCGTGGGTTTCACTCCCACTACCCAAAGATGTGCAGGTTAGGTGGATTGACCATGCTAAATTGCCCTTATTTGGAAAAAATAATAATTGGGCACTCTAAATTAAAAAAAAAAATTTAAACTATTTTTGGGTGTAATGTTAAAGAGTTGAATATTGTGTTGATAATAAAATTTTGTTTTGAAACATATTTCTTCGTGCAATCACTCCTGGAGCAAAGTTATCTTTCTGCACAGGCTTACAAAATAAAGTAAAATATTTTGGTTTCGGACCAGTGTCATACCCACTGTTGGGGTCTGGTCTGGGATCATAGTACTTTGAGGACATGATAGAGGTTATATAAATGCAAGTTTTTTTTCCAACTATGACTAGCTTGATAACATGCCAGAGCAGCCAGGTGGAAGCAGCTCTATTTATGTCACAGGGAGTTTCCTCCGTTCACAAACAACCTTGTCAGTAACTTCGCACAAAAGGAGTTGTATGAAAGTTCCAAATTTGCTAAGGAAGATTTCTGAAGAGAGAGATTGCCTCAATTGCATTACACATGACAGCCAAAGTCAGGATTGTGGAACAACTGGAAACGCACATTCAGGCAACCACAAGTGATGATTATTCATAGGAATAGTAGGCTATACAGCTTCTTCACCCTGTTCTACCATACAATTCAAGCATGGTTATCACAACGCTATTTATTTATTTATGCTTTACACTAACAAAAATCTTATCAATCTCCTACTTAAAAGCCTCAAACAGCTTCCAGCACATTATTGCTTAAGGAACAGGGGGCACAGCCACTGTGCTAACACCACAGGCTTACAAATATATATACATACACACACACACACAATGCATGCCACAAATAGGAATGATGACTAATTGCTGTGTAATTCATTCAAAACATTCTTGAGTCAAAACATGCCCTCTTTTCTAATTTGGGATGCGCTTGATATTACATTCAGGAATGGTATTTGCATCTTTGTGAGGAGTACTTTGGTATCTCGCTATGTCCAAATCGCAGTGTGTTTCACACTTTCTGTCACCCACTGAGTTTTTTTGGGGGGCAGCAAGCTATCATCTTTCATTTCGCAGAATCACCAATTTTCAAGGGTTCACTTGGGAGAATAGAAATAGTACAAGGGCCTAACGGGTGTTTAATCCTTTTTTCCTCCCCCTTTAAATCTCTTTATGAATTCAGATCAGAGGGGATGGAGGCTAGGGCAGTTGCATGCTCCTCATGTAGGATGTGGGTGTCCCCGCTGACTATACCTGCGAGGAGTGCACCCAACTCCAGCTCGGTTCGAACTGGTCACCAACAATCCACTGTCGAGTGCCCCAGCAGCCCATAACTCACCCACACCCACCATCACAGATTCGAGGTCAGATCGGCCTTCCTGAAAGTTTTTAGAATTTAGAACAGTACAGCACAGAACAGGCCCTTCGGCCCTCGATGTTGTGCCGAGCAATGATCACCCCACTCAAACTCACGTATCCACCCTATACCCGTAACCCAACAACTCCCCCTTAACCTTACTTTTTAGGACACTACGGGAAATTTAGCATGGCCAATCCACCTAACCCGCACATCTTTGGACTGTGGGAGGAAACCGGAGCACCCGGAGGAAACCCACGCACACACGGGGAGGACGTGCAGACTCCACACAGACAGTGACCCAGCCGGGAATCGAACCTGGGACCCTGGAGCTGTGAAGCATTGATGCTAACCACTATGCTACCGTGCTGCCCCTAAAGTGAACCCTCGGAAGGCGACGGGACGGGATCCCTGGTCGTGCACTCAGAGCCTGCGCGGACCAGCTGGCAGAGGTATTCGCAGACATCTTTAACCTATCCTTATTCCACTCCGAGGTCCCACCTGCTTCAAGAAGACCACCATTATTCTGGTGCCAAAGAAGAACCAGGCTACGTGCCTCAATGACAACCGTCCGGTGGCCCTGGCTACAGTCGTAATGAAGTGCTTCGAGAGGTTGATCATGAAGCGCATCACCTCCATACACCCAGATCACCTTGATCCACTGCAATTCGCATACCATCGCAACTGGTCCACAGCAGATGCCATTTCCCTAGCCCTACACTCATGCCCAGAGCATCTCGACAACAAGGACTCCTACATCAGACTCCTATTTATTGACTACAGCTCCACCTTCAACACCATAATCCCAGCCAAGCTCATATCAAAGCTCCAAAACCTAGGATTTGGCTTCCCACTCTGCAACTGGATCCTCGATTTCCTGACCAACAGACCACAATCAGTAAGAATGAACACCAACACCTCCTCCACAATAGTTCTCAATACCGGGGCCCCGCAAGGCTGCGTACTTAGCCCCCTACTCTACTCCCTGTACACACACAACTGCGCAGCAAAATTTAGTTTCAACTCCATTTACAAGTTTGCTGACGATATGACCACAGTGGGCTAGATCTCAAATAACGATGAGTCAGAAGACAGGAGGGAGATGAATACAGGAGGGAGATAGAGAACCTAGTGGAGTGGTGCAGTGACAACAATCTCTCCCTCAATGCCAGCAAAACTAAAGGGCTGGTCATTGACTTCAGGAAGCAAAGTACTGTACACACCCCTGTCAGCATCAATGGCCAAGGTGGAGATGGTTAGCAGTTTCAAATTCCTAGGGGTGCACATCTCCAAAAATCTGTCCTGGTCCACCCAAGTCGACACTACCACCAAGAAAAGCACAACAGCGCCTACACTTCCTCAGGAAATTAAGAAAATTCGGCATGTCCACATTAACCCGTACCAACTTTCACAGATGCACCATAGAAAGCATCCTATCTGACTGCATCACAGCCTGGTATGGCAACTGCTCAGCCCAGGACCACAAGAAACTTCAGAGAGTCATAAACACCGCCCAGTCCATCACACAAACCTGCCTCCCGCTGCCTGGGGAAAGCGGGCTGCATAATCAAAGACCCCTCCCACCCAGCTTACTCACTCTTCCAACTTCTTCCATTGGGCAGGAGATACAAAAGTCTGAGAACACGCACGAACAGACTCAAAAACAGCTTCTTCCCACTGTTACCAGACTCCTAAATGACCCTCTTATGGACTGAGCTCATTAACACTACACCCTGTATGCTTCATCCGATGCCGATGCTTATTTAATCCGATGCCGATGTTACATTGTATACCTTGTGTTGCCCTACTATGCATTTTCTTTTATTCCTTTTCTGCCCATGTACTTAATGATCTGTTTAGTTGCTCACAGAAAAATACTTTTCACTGTACCTTGGGACATGTGACAATAAACAAATCCAATCCAATCAGAGACCGCCTCAGGGAACTGGAGCTGGATGAACTTCGGATCATCCGGGAGGCAGAGGGGGTAATAGTGAAGAGTTACAGGAAGGTAGCCACACCCAAGGTACAGGACAAGAGTAGCTGGGTTAGTCAGGGGAAGGAAAACGAACGGGCAGACAGTGCAAGGATCCCTTGTGGCCGTTACCCTTCAAAACAAGGGGGGGGGGGGGTGGTGACCTACTGGGGTAGGCCCTAGCAGCCAGGTCTCTGGCACGGAGTCTGACTCTGTGGCTCAGAGGGAAGCGGGGAGAATAGAAAAGCAATAGTGATAGGAGACTCAATAGTTAGGGGAATGGATAGGAGATTTTGTGGTCGCGAGTGAGACTCCCGGAAAGTATGTT
This sequence comes from Scyliorhinus canicula, assembly GCF_902713615.1. Taxonomy (NCBI): domain Eukaryota; kingdom Metazoa; phylum Chordata; class Chondrichthyes; order Carcharhiniformes; family Scyliorhinidae; genus Scyliorhinus; species Scyliorhinus canicula. The sequence continues at coordinate 90,827,696 of NC_052156.1, forward strand.
GCCTCCCGGGTGTCAGGGCCAGGGATTTTTCGGATCGAGTCAGGATTCATAAGGGGGAGGGGGAGCAACCAGAAGCTGTGGTGTACATAGGCACCACAACATAGCTAATAAAAGGAATGAGGATCTAATATGTGATTTTAGGGAGGTAGGTTGGAAGCTAAAGAGCAGAGCAGATCTCAGGATTGCTACCGTTGCCATGTGCAAGTGAGGCAAGGACTAGAGAGCGAGTGCAGCTGAACATGTGGCTACAGGGCTGGTGCAGGAAGGAAGGCTCAGATATGTGGATCATTGGGATATCTTCTGGGGAAGGTGGGAGCTGTACATGAAGGGTGGATTGCCCCCAAACTGGAGGGGCACCAATTTCCTGGGTGGGAGGCTTGCTAGAGTTCTTCGGGAGGGTTTAAACTAGTTTGACAGGGGGTTGGGAACCAGAGCTATGGATCAGAGGATAGGGTAGCTGTTGAACAGGCAGAAATAGTATGCAGCAAGTCTGTGAGGAAGAATAGACAGTTGATGGGGCAAAGTTGCACTCAGTGGAATGGGTTTAAAGTGTCTGTTTCAATGCAAGGAATGTCAGGAATAAGGGAGATGAACTTCGCATGGATCAGTACTTGGAACTACGATATTGTGACCATCACGGAGACATGGATTTCACAGGGGCAGGAATGGTTATGAGATGTTCCGGGGTTTAGATGTTTTCAGAAGAATAGGGAGGGAGTTAAAAGAGGAGGGGGAGTGGCACTTAATTAGGGAGTGCACCACAGCTGCAGACAAGGACGTAGTTGAGGAGGGTTTGTCTACTGAGTCAGTATGGGTGGAGGTCAGAAACAAGAACGGAGCAGTCACTTTATTGGGAGTTTTCTATAGACCATCCAATAGAAGCAGAGAGATAGAGGAACAGATTAGGCAGCAGATCTTGGAAAAGTGCTAAATTAACAGAGTTGTTGTCATGGGTGACTTCAACTTCCCTAATATTGACTGGAACCTCCTTAGTGCAAATGGTTTGGATGGAGCAGATTTTGTCAGGTGTGTACAGGAAGGATTCCTGACTCAATATGTAGATAGGCCGACTAGGGGAGAGGCTATATTGGACTTGGTGCTCAGTAACGAACCAGGCCAGGTATCAGATGTCTCGGTGGGAGAGCATTTCGGTGACTATGACCACAAGCCCTTGACCTTTACTAGAATCATGGAGAGGGATAGGAACACACAGTATGGGAAGGTATTTAATTGGGGGGAGGGGAAATTATACTGCTATTAGACAGGAGCTGAGGAGCATCAAGTGGGAACAATTGTTCCTGGGGAAATGCACAACAGTAATGTGGGGATTGTTTAAGGAGCACTTGCTGTGAGTGCCCAATTATTTTGTCTCATTGAGATGAGGAAGGAATGGTAAGGTGAAGGAGCCTTGGATGACAAGAAAAGTGGAGCTTCTAGTCAAGAGGAAGAAGGAAGCTTATGTAAGGTTGAGGAAGCAAGGATATGACCCGGCTCCAGAGGGTTACAAGGTAGCCAGGAAGGAATGCAAAAATGGACTGAGGAGAGCTAGAAGGGGCATGAAAAAGCCCTGGCGGGAGGGATTAGGGAAAACCCAAAGGCGTTCTACACTTATGTGAGAAATAAGAGGATGATCAGAGTGACAGTAGGGCCGATCAGGGATAGTGGAGGGAACTTCTGCCTCGAGTCTGAGGAGATGGGGGAGGCCCTAAATGAATACTTTGCTTCAGTATTCACTAGAGAGAGGGACCTTGTTGCTCATGAGAACAGTGTGAACCAGGTTAATAGACTCAAACAGGCTGATATTAAGAAGGAAGATGTGCTGGAAAATTTGAAGCAGCAGGATAGATAAGCCCCCTGGGCCTGACGGGATTTTCCCAAGGTTACTACGGGAAGCGAGGGAGGAGATTGCTGCGCCGTTGATGATGATCTTTGCGTCCTCATTCTCCACTGGAGTAGTAACGGATTATCGGATTATTGGAGGGAGGCGAATGCTGTTCCCCTGTTCAAGAAAGGGAATAGGGAAATCCCTGGGAATTACAGACCCATCAGTCTTGTGGTGAGCAAAATATTGGAAAGGATTCTGAGAGATAGGATTTATGATTATGTAGAAAAACATAATTTGATTAAAGATAGTCAGCATGGCTTTGTGAGGGGCAAGTCATGCCTCACAAGCCTCATTGAATTCTTTGAGGACTTGACAAGACACATTGATGAAGTTCGGGCAGTGGATGTGGTGTATATGAATTTCAGTAAGGCATTTGGTAAGGCTCCCCATGATTGGCTCATTCAGAAAGTTTGGGGGCCATGGGGTACAGGGAAATTTGGCTGTCTGGATACTGAATTGGCTGGCCGAAAGAAGACAGCGAGTGGTAGTGGATGGAAAGTATTCCGCCTGGAGGTCGGTGCCAATGGTGTCCTGCAAGGATCTGTTCTGGGACCTCTGCTCCTTGTGGTTTTTTATAAAGGACTTGGATGAGGAAGTGGAAGGGTGGGTTAGTAAGTTTGCCGATGACACAAAAGTTGGGGGAGTTGTAGATAGTGTAGAGGGTTGTTGCAGGTTACAGCAGGACATTGACAGGATGCAGAGCTGGGCTGAGAAGTGGCAGATGGAGTTCAACCTTGATAAATGTGAAGTGATTCATTTTGGAAGGTCGAATTTGAATGCCGAATACAGGGTTTTAAAAAAATATATATATTTTATCCTCCTTTTTCACATTTTCTCCTGAATTTACACCCACCAACAACAAACAATAATTAACAACAAATATGTCAAACCCAATAACAATAACAACGATCCCATCCTCCCACCAATCCCCAAACATCACCCCGCATGTTAACATAAACAAATGACAAAAAGGAATCAGGGATTACCCATAGTCATCTTCAATATACACAGCCCCCCCACCCCCCAAACTAATGTTCGATGTTGTCCAGTTCTTGAAAGTGCATAATAAATAGTGCCCATGATTTGTAGAAGCCCTCCGAGCTTCCCCTCAGTTCGAACTTAACCTTCTCACGGGTCAAGTATTCCAACAGGTCCCCCCGCCACGCCAGAGCACAGGGTGGAGAGGCTGCTCTCCATCCCAGCAGGATCCGCCTTTGGGCGATCAACGAGGCAAAGGCAATGATATCTGCCTCCGCACCGGTTTCCAACCCTGGCTTGTCCGACACCCCAACTACAGCCACCCGGGGACCCGGGTCTAGTTTCACGCACACCACCTTGGAAATAACCCTAAACACCTCCTTCCAGTACTCCCCTAGCTTTGGACAGGACCAAAACATATGAACGCGATTAGAAATCGCAGCAACACATTCATTTTAACCGCCTGTACCCAACCCGCCAGTGACAGAGGAAGACTTTCACTCTCCCCACCAAACTAGTGATGTTGTACCTGCGAAGCCTTCCCCACTCCCGGGCAACCTGCACCCCCAGATACCTAAAGTGAGTCCCTGCCCTACGGAATGGCAGCCCCCCCCCCCCCCCCCCCCCCCCCCCCCCCCCCACCCTGGCTGAGACACCACAAAATACTCACTCTTGTACCTCGAGAAAGACCCAAATACCCGCAGTAGCTCCAATATTCCTCCTATCGACGCACTCGGTTCTGACACATACAGCAGCAAGTCGGCGGCATACAAGGACACCCTGTGCTCTATCCCCCCCCAACACACTATTCCTTTCCATATCCCCGAACTTCTTAATGCGATGACCAACAGCTCAATCGCAAGTGCAAACAGCAGGGGGGGGGGGGGGGGGGGGGGGGGGGGAGACATAGGACATTCCCGTCTCGTCCCACGGTGGAGAGAAAAGTATCTCGAACTGATATTGTTCTTGCGGACACTTGCTTTCGGCTCCTTATATAATAGCTTTACCCAGTTCGCAAATCTTGGTCCAATCCCAAACCGCTCCAGTACTGCCATCAGGTACCCCCATTCTACCCGATCAAACGCCTTCTCGGCATCCAATGCCACAACCACCTATGTTTCCTTCCCTTCCGCCGGTGCCATAACGACGTTCAAAACCCTCCTAATATTCAAAAACAGCCGCCTCCCTTTCACAAACCCCATCTGATCCTCACCTATCACCTTCGGGAGGCACTCCTCCAGCCTACCCGCCAGTACCTTCGCCAATACTTTTGTGTCCACATTCAGAAGTGATATGGGCCTATACGACCCACACTCCGTCGGATCCTTATCTTTTTTAAGCAACAATGAAATCGATGCCTGCCCCAAGGTTTGTGGCAGCACTCCCTTCCCTATCACCTCTTCAAACATCCCCACCATCAGGAGTGCCAACTTATCCTTAAATTTTTTATAATATTCCACCGGAAACCCATCCTGCCCTCCCACCTTCCCCAACTGCATCTTCCCAAACGCATCTTTTATCTCCTGCTCCAGTATTGCTCCTTCTAATGTAGCCCTGTCCCCCTCCCCTAGCCTCGGGTACTCCAGCCCATTTAGAAATTCCTGCATCTCACGGTCTCCCCCGGGTGGCTCTGACCTGTACAGCCTCTCGTAAAACTCCTCAAAAACCTTGTTAATCAGCTCCGGAGCCATCACCAACTTCCCTGCCCTATCCCTTACCCGAAGAATTTCCCTTGCCGCTGCCTCCCTCCGGAGCTGACCTACTAACATACCTTATCTCCATGTTCATAAACTGCACCCCTTGCACGTCTTAGTTGGCGCACCGCCTTCCTGGTGGACAGTCGGTCGAAGCTCGCCTGTAGCTCCTTCCTCTTTTCCAGCTTCGCTGGGTCCCCACCTTCTGCATTACTCCTATCTACCGCCAACATCTCATCTATTACCCTCTGCCGCTCCAACCTCTCCTCTTTGTCCACCCTGGCCTTGAACTAAATAACCTCACCCCTCACCACCGCCTTTGGAGCCTCCCAGACTTCACGACACAGCGACCAGGTCACCTCGATGGGGGATGAGCTGCGGAGGGTGGTGGAGGTTAACAGAGGACTTTTCTAAGCCTTCGACACCTCACCCGTTCAGTTGAAACCTACATATTCCTTAATTGCCGTTTCAATTTTCTCTCAGAATACTTGGTTCCCAAAAGCCCCACATCCAGTTTCCACCCCGGCCTCTGCGCTACCCCCTGCTCCAGCACCATATCCACCCAATGTGGAGCGTGATCTGACACTGCAATTGCAGAGTATTCCGTCCCCTTGACTACAGCCAGCAAAGCCTTTCCCACCACAAAAACGTTGATCCACGGCTATACCTTATGGACTGCTGAGAAAAACGAATACTCCCGTTCCCTTGGGTGCAGGAACCTTCAAGGGTCCACCCCTCCCATTTCCACCATTAGCCCAGCCAGCGCCTTCACCCCCCCTGATGGGACCAGCGAGCGCGGCCGTGATCTGTCCAACCTTGGCTCATGCACCAATTCCAGTCCCCCCCCCCCCCCCCACAATCAGCTCATGTGTGTCCAAGTCAGGAATGGCCCCAAACACCTTCCTCACGAATCCCACATCTACCCAATTGGGAATGTATACATTTAACAGCGCCACTAATCTCCCCGCCAGTGCCCCTGCCACGATCACATATCTACCCCCCTGATCTGCCACCACCTTCTCCATCTGGTACCCTTTTGCTGACCAACACCGCTACCCCTCGAGCCCTTCCATCAAATCCAGAGTGAAACACTTGGTTAACCCAGCCCTTTTTAAGTCTCACCTGGTCCTTCACCCTCAAGTGAATCTCCTGCAGCATTGCCACATCGGCTTTCAAACTTTTAAGATGCGCAAGCACCCTTGACCTCTTGAGCGGACCGCCTAGCCCTCTCACGTTCCACGTGACTATCCTTACTGGGGGTCTCTCATCCTCCTCACCCGCCCCCCTCCCCCCTCACCTTTCTTATCCACCATCGTCATCCCACCGGGCCCTGCCCCATAAGCCTGATCCGCCCCTGTCCATTGTTAACATTGAACCCCTTCCCCCCTCCCGAGAAACCCCCTACATTTCCCCCTGAAACAACATCCCCAACATCCATCTCCCCCACCCCCCTCGCCCGCCTCGTAGGTCCACTGAAGCCTGCTATCCAGGCTCCAACGTCCGCAGCCCTCCTCTCACCTCACCTCCGTTCACTAGCTGACTTTAGTTAGCTAGCGCGGGTGGCTCCCCCCGTCAAGACATAACGTTCCCTTCCACCAAGTCCCAGAGAAAGAAACACCAAAACAAACCCCAACAATCCAACCCCTACAATTCACTAACATAACATTTAACCGTCACAACACAGAACGCCAATCAACCCACCATTAACAATTCTCAAATTGTGCCGCCTTGAGCGGTTTTCTAAGTCTTCAAGCTTTGATCGGAGTCCTCTGTTAACCTCCACCACCCTCCGCAGCTCATCCCCCATCGAGGTGACCTGGTCGCTGTGTCGTGACACAGCCTCCTCCGCTTCCTTCATCTTCTCGCCCTGCTCTCTCACCTCGGCCGATGCCTTTGCCACCGCCACCTTTACCGGGGTGATTGCCTCCTCCACCAATGACTTCAATACGAACGCCAACTCCTTCCTCAAGGCCTCCATGTGCCTCGCAAACTGCTTTTCCAGCTCCACCGCCATAACCTCGGTCATCATCTCCACCGTTAGTGCGGCCCCGCTATGCAGTTCGGCTTCCGCCATCCTGTCAACACTTTTGTTCGTCTTCTCCTTCAGCGGCGAACCCGCGTTTTCTCCTTTCTTCGACGCTGCTTTTCGCATCCTTTAGCGGCTTATTGTTTTTTATTTTCTCTTTTCTCCTCTCTCCCCCTCCACCCTCCTGTCCTTCATCAATCTGAATTATTATTTTTTTTTAAAAAGGGGAGAGAAACAAAAAAACCTTCACCAAACTTCCTTAAACCTTCTTTCTTTCTCCTCTACATTCACCTAGAGCTCCCCTGGGACCAGGTTTCAGCCTTCTTTCTTCCTCCTAAGTGGCAGCCATCCGATGTGGGACACCCCACCTACATCGTGCCCTGGTCTCGGGCCTGCTGCCTCGGCCTCCTCATAGCTCCGCCACCGCTGCTCTGGCTCGACGCTGCGCTGGACCCAGCGCCTCAGCCCCCCCCCCGCCGCCCGACACCCGCGCGGGGTTCTTCACCGGTTTTTAAACCGGCCCCGCTGGCTGCTCGTAATGCCCCCAAATGCCGCCGATAGTCCGGGGGGGGTACGTGAAGACTCGGGGATTTCCCCGAAATCGCCACGAATCGTGGCCACCGGCGGGAGCTCTTCTCGCTGCGGCCGCCCTGCTCGCCCACGCCATCGGAAGTCATCGAATACAGGGTTAAAGGCAGGATTCTTGGAAGTGTGGAGGAACAGAGGGATCTTGGGGTCCACATACATATATCCCTCAAAGTTGCTACACAGGTTAATAGGGTTGTTAAGAAGGCGTATGGTGTGTTGGCTTTCATTAACAGGTGGATTGAGTTTAAGAGCCGCGAGGTTTTGCTGCAGCTTTATAAAACTCTAGTTAGACCACACTTGGCAATATTGTGTCCAGTTCTGGTCGCCTCATTATACGAAGGATGTTGATGCTTTGGAGAGGGTACAGAGGAAATTTACCAGGATGCTGCCTGGACTGGAGGGCATGTCTTATGAAGAAAGGTTGAGGGAGCTCAGGCTTTTCTCACAAGAGCAAAGAAGGCAGAGAGGTGACTTGATAGAGGTGTACAAGGTGATGAGAGGCATGGATAGAGTGGAGAGGCATGGATAGAGTGGATAGCCAGAGACTTTTCCCCAGGGTGGAAATGGCTGTCACGAGGGTGTTAAGGTGTTTGGAGGAAGGTATAGGGGAGATGTCACAGGTAGGTTCTTTACATGGCGAGTAGTGGGTGTGTGGAATGCACTGCCAGCAGAGGTAGTGGAGTCAGAGTCATTAGGGACATTTAAGCGACTCTTAGACAGGCACATGGACAACAGTAAATTGAAGGGGTGGAGGTTAGGTTGATCTTGGATTAGGGTAAATGGTTGGCACAACATCTTGGGCTGAAGGGCCTGTACTGTGCTGTATTGTTCTATGTTCTAGCTCAGTTGCCGAGATGCTGATATGACTTATCAGCCAATTCATCTCAGTAACAGACAAGTCTATCCTTAATGCCCAATAATCATGCAAGATTTAATCTTCTATTGTTTTGGTGAAATTTGGAATATGGAATAACTAAACCATGCAAACAAAAAAGGGTTGTATCCTCATTCTCTGTTAAGGTGAGGGACAGCAAGAGATCCTAGGATTGGCTTGAGTGGGTGGAAAATCAGCAAGGATTCCATTTCTTCATCACCATCCAGTGATGCCAGCTGGAAGTACATGTGTAATATAGTTAAGCGTGGATAGGATTAGGCTTGACTGCGATGCCCAAGCACAGAAATATCACAACACGAGAACTAGGAGCAGGAGTAGGCCCTTAGGCTCCTACAGCCTGCTCCACCATTCAATAAGATCACGGCTAATCTAATTGTGGCCACAACTGGACCAGCAGATCGGCGACGCTGATTGGCTGTTGCAGGGAAGATTAGCATTGGGCGGTCAGTACTTCTGGAAAGTTGTTGGAGGAGCTGTTGTCATGGGACAGTTAAACCCCAAACACTACTTCAATGTTTGCCTTCCTCCCTCCTCCTCCTCTAACCAAAAAAAAAAGTCACTGTGAGGACCACAAGCAAAAGAAAGAAAAAGGGAGGGAGAGAGAGAGGTGAACTATTTGCAGCAGAGTGTTTGAGTGGTGAGGCTTTGGCTCAAGAGAGAGACTTTGGCGAGTGGCATCTCAGCAGAGTACAGGTAATCTCAGGTAATATCCTCTTTAGTCTTGGTGAAGTTGGGATGGCAATGAGGGCAGTGATATGCTCCACCTGAAGGATGTAGGAGCGCAGGTAGCACTCCTATGGGAAGTGCATCCGGCTGGAGCTCCTGGGAGACTGAGTTAGAGAGCTAGAGCCACTCAGGAGTAGCTAGGTGACCACTAGGAAAGGCAAAGGAAGCAGGCAGAGAGCGCAGGAGTACCCGGTGGCCATTCCCATATACCACATCAGATATTTTTGGCACGGGGTGAGGGGGGAGAAAAAAAAAAAGAGATGGATGACTGTTCAGGTGAAAGCAGCAGTAGCCACATCTGTGGCACTACGACTGGCGCTGGGGCGCAGCGGGAAAGGGTAAAAGGTAAACAGGACGGTAAGGTGATAGGTGACTCGATAGGGGGACAGACAGGAGATTCTGTGGCTGCAAACGGGAGTCCAGGATGGCGTGTTGCTTCCCAGGTGCCAGGGTCAAGGATATCTCAAATATTCTAAGGAGGGATGGTGAACAGCCAGAAGTTGTGCACATTGGCACAAATGATGCAAACAGAAATCGGGATGAGGTCCCGAGGAGTAATTAGAGAGAGCTAGGGAAAAAAGGTTAAGAAGCAGGACCTCGAGGGAGGCAATCTCTGTGCTTTCAGTGCCATGTTACTGCCGTCTTACTGAAGGCAAGAACAGGAAAATATGGCAGATGAATGCGTGGCTAAAGAATTGATGCAGGCGGCAGGGATTCAGATTCTTCGATCAGTGGGATCTTTTCAGGGCAGAGGTGACCTGTTTAAGAGGGAGTTGCATCTGAACTGAAGCGGTGCCAATATCCAGAGGGGGGAGCGAGGATTTTGTCATGCTACAAGGGATGGTTTAAACTAGATTGGCAGGGGGTGGGATCCTCAGCAGCAGTAAAGCAAATGAGCAGCTGAAAGGAGATACAGTACTCAGCAACAGCAAGCTGAATAGACATGAGCGGGAGTACGGCAGGGAGCAGGGGAAAACCTGTTGGATTGAATTGTATCTATTTCAATGCAAGAGGACTGACAGGCAAGACTGATGAACTCAGGGCATGGATAGGTACATGGGACTGGGATATTATAGCCATAACTGAAACATGGCTAAGGGAGGGACAGGACTGGCAGCTTAATGTTCCAGGGTACAGGTGCTTTAGGTGGGACAGAGGTGGAGAAAAGAGAATATGGGAAGTTGCATTATGATTAAGGGGGGCATCATGGCAGTAGTCAAGAGACAAAATAACTGAAGGATCATCTTGCAAGGCTTTGTGGGTGGAAGTAAGAAACAAGGGGATGGTGACCTTATTGGGGTTCTAAATTGGGGTACGGCAAATTTTGATGGAATTAGGACAGGAGCTTGCAAGGGTTGATTGGAGTAGGGCAAAGGGACCTCCGGCAAGTGGGAGGCCTTCAAAAGTGAAATAGCTAGAGTTCAGGGTCCATATGTTAATGTTAGGGTGAAGGACGAGGCTGGCAGGGAGTAGGGAACCCTGGATGACAAAAAATACCGAGGTTTTGGCCAGGAAAAAGGAGGCATGGCTCAGGTACAAGCAGCTGGAATGAATGGATTCCCATGAGGTGTACAGGAGATACTCAAGAAAATTAGGAGAACACGAGAAAGCTTTGGCCGAGAAGATTAAGGTAAATCCAAAGGGATTCTTTTTTAAAATAAAGTTACTGTGAAAATCCTCTCTTCCCACATTCTGGCGCCTGTTCGGGTACACAGAGGGAGAATTCAGAGTGTCTAAATTTCCTAACAGCACATCTTTCGAGACTTGTGGGACTTCAAGTATATTAAATGAAAAAGAATGACGAGAGAGAGAATAGGACCCCTCAAGGACCAAAGTGGACACATTTGTGTGTAACCGCAGGGGATGGGAAAAGTTCTCAATGAATATTTCTCCTCTGTGGGGGTCACGGGGACAGGGTGGGGGTCACGGGGACAGGGTGGGGGTCACGGGGACAGGGTGGGGGTCACGGGGACAGGGTGGGGGTCACGGGGACAGGGTGGAGGTCACGGGGACAGGGTGGAGGTCACGGGGACAGGGTGGAGGTCACGGGGACAGGGTGGAGGTCACGGGGACAGGGTGGGTGCGCTTTCCAAGGGTCGGTGCAGACTCGATGGGCCAAATGGCCTCCTTCAGCACTGCAAATTCAATTAATCTATGAATTTATTTTATTTCAGAAGGGCTGCAAGAAAAACTTGGGAATTGTAGATCTGTAAGCCTAACATCTGTGGTGGGTACGTTACTAGAGAGTATTCTGAGGAATAAGATATACAAACATTTGGAAAGACAGGGTTTGATTAGGAGTAGTCAGCATGGCTTTGTGCATGGGAGATCATGCCTTACAAATTTGTTGGAGTTCATTGGTGAAGTGACCAGGAAAGTTGATGAGGGCAGGGTGGTAGATGTAGTCTATATGGACTTCAGTAAGGCCTTTAATAATGTTCCACTTGGTAGGCTGCTCTGGAAGCTTAGATCACGTGGACCCCAGGAAGAGCTGACAAATTGGATATATAATTGGCTTGATGTTAGGAAACAGAGGGTAATGGTGGAAGGATACTTGTCGGACTGGAGGCCTATGACTCATGGTGTGCCTCAGAGGTCAGTCCTGGACCCATTGCTGTTTGTTATCTATATCAATGATTTGCATGATCAGCAAGTTTGCGGATGATACTAAAATAGGTGGTATTGTAGACAGTGAGGAAGATTATCAAAAATTGCAGCAGGATGTTGATCAGCTGGGAAGTTCAATGCAGATAAATGAGAGGTGTTGCATTCTGGAAAGTCAAATCAAGGTAGGAATTTCACTGTGAATGGTGGGACCTTAGGGAGTATCATGGGACAGAGTGACCTTGGAGTTCAGGTGCATGGTTCTCTAAAGCTGGAGTCAGAGGTAGATAGGTCGGTGAAAAAGGCCTTTGTCAGGCTGTCCTCCATCAGTCAGGACATTGAGTATAGAAGCTGGGAAGTTATGTTGCAGTTGGTGAGGCCGCGCCTTGAGTATTGTGTTCAGTTTTGGTCGTCTTGCTATAGGAAAGATGTTATTAAACTAGAGAGAGAGTGCAGAAGAGATTTACAAGGATATTGCCAGGACTCAAGGGACTGAGTTATATGGAGAGACTGGACAGGCTAGGACTTTTCTTTGGAGCGTAAGAAACTGAGGGGTGATCTTATAGAGGTGTATTAGATCATGAGAGACATGGATAGAGTGAATGCACTCAAGGGAATCGATAACTAGAGGGCATAGATTTAAGTTTTTAAAAAAATTTAGAGTACCCAATTATTTTTTTCCAATTAAGGGGCAATTTAGCATGGCTAATCCACCTACTCTGCACATCTTTGGGTTGTGGGGGTGAAACCGACGCAGACACAGGGAGAACGTGCAAACTCCTCACGGACAGTGACCTAGGGCCGGGATTCGAACCCGGGTCCTCAGCGCCGTAGGCAGCAATGGTAACCATTGAGCCACCGTGCTGCCGGCATAGATTTAAGTTAAGAGCGGAAAGAATTACTGGGAACCTAAGGAGCAACTTGTTTTTACAGAGGGTGGTACGTATGTGGAATGAGCTGCTGGAAGAAATGTTGAGGCAGGGACATTGACAACATTTAAAAGGCATTTGGACAGATACATGGATAGGAAAGGTTTAGAGGGATATGGGCTAAATGGAGTTAGCTTAGATGGGCTTTTTGGTTGGCTTGGACCAGTTTGGGCCAAAGGGCCTGTCTCTGTGCCGTAGATTCTATGGTAACTCTGCCTTATGTCTGCCGTCCCAGGGCTAATCGCTGGCTTTTAAAGCAGACCAAACAGGCCAGCAGCACGGTTCGATTCCCGTACCAGCCTCCCCGGACAGGCGCAGGAATGTGGCGACTAGGGGCTTTTCACAGTAACTTCATTGAAGCCTACTCGTGACAATAAGCGATTTTCATTTCATTTTCATTCATTATATGCCAGCATCTGTGCCCAATGTGAGAATCTGTTGTGATGTTGGCCACGGACATTTCAGTGCTGCAGTAAGAGCTGAAATCCGACTGGAGAGTCAAACAGGAATTACTGGTAAAGTGGGCACGGATTTGGAACAATGGCCTCGAGTTCCCTCCACATTTTCCCCTGGATACATCTGTGATCTGGGTACAAACCAATTGCGTGGTTTAAAAGATTGCAGTATTTTGGGCGTAATTCAATTATATACATAACTCCAACCCAAATTATTTTGGTCTTCCATGTCTATCTTTCAAACCTTATACCAAAACCCACAAAACTGGGCACTCCCCCGAATTCAAATGCACCCAAGTATTGTTTAGAACAGGGTTCACCGCGTGGGTAAAACTCCTATACAACGCCCCCATGGCGAGTGTACGGACCAACAATACCAACTCCCAATACTTCCAGCTGCACAGGGGCACCAGACAAGGATGCCCACTGTCCCCACTGCTGTTCGCACTAGCAATCGAACCGCTAGCAATTGCGCTCAGGGCAGCAAAAAATTGGAGGGGGATCCGAAGGGGAGGCAGAGAGCACAGAGTCTCACTCTATGCAGACGATCTGCTCCTCTACATCTCGGACCCACAAAGCAGCATGGACGGAATCATCGCGCTCCTGAAAGAGTTTGGAGCCTTCTCGGGCTACAAACTCAACATGAGCAAAAGCAAGATCTTCCCAGTACACCAGCAAGGGGGGGGGGGGGGGGGGGGGGGGGGGGGGGGGGGGCAGCACTAAAGGGGCTGCCGTTCAAACAAGCCCGACATAAATTCCGCTACCTGGGGATCCAAATAGCCCATGACTGGAAAGGGATCCACAAATGGAACCTCACCAGCCTGGCGGAGGAAGTAAAAAAGGACCTGCAAAGATGGAACACACTCCCACTCTCCCTCGCAGGAAGAGTCCAGACGATCAAAATGAACGTATTGCCCAGGTTCCTCTTCCTGTTTAGATCCATTCCGATCTACATCCCCAAGGCCGCCTTCATAGCGCTGGACAAACTTATCATGGCGTTCGTATGGGGGGGTAAAAATGCTAGGATCCCAAAGAAGGTCCTACAGAAAACAAAATCCAGGGGGGGGGGCTAGCCCTCCCGAATCTACAATTCTACCACTGGGCGGCAACAGCCGAGCGAGTAAGGGGATGGATCCAGGAGCCAGAAGCCGAGTGGGTGCGTGCGGAGGAGGCCTCCTGCATGGGGACCTCCCTCCGGGCCCTCGCCACGGCAGCACTCCCATCCCCACCCAAAAACACTCCAGCAGCCCAGTGGTGACAGCCACCCTCCAATCCTGGAACCAACTGCGGCAGCAATTTGGCCTGAACAAAATGTCGGACAAGGCTCCCATCTGCAACAACCATAGGTTCAAACCAGCACTGACTGACGCCACCTTCAAAAGGTGGAGACAGGACGGGGGGGACACTGACAGTCAGGGACCTATACACGGACGACAGGATCGCAACACTGGACGAACTGACAGAGAAATTTCAGCTAGCTGGGGGGAACGAGCTACGGTACCTGCAGCTCAAAAACTTCCTACGAAAGGAGACAAGGACGTACCCACAACCGCCACGACAGACACTACTGGAAGACCTACTGGACGCAAGTATCCTAGAGAAAGGGAACTGCAGTGACATGTATGGCCGACTGGTAGATAGGGACGACACCGTACTGGACGCAACAAGAAGGAAATGGGAGGACGACCTGGGGATGGAGATAGGGTGGGGACTCTGGAGCGAAGCACTGCATAGGGTCAACTCCACCTCCACGTGCGCAAGGCTCAGCCTGACGCAACTAAAAGTGGTACATAGAGCCCACTTAACGAGAAACCGTATGAGTAGGTTCTTCCCGGAGGTGGAGGACAGATGTGAGTGGTGCCAAAGAGGCCCGGCCAACCACGCCCACATGTTCTGGTCTTGCCCCAGACTTGTGGAGTACTGGACAGCCTTCTTCGAGGCTATGTCCAAAGTGGTGGGGGTGAGGGTGGAGCCATGCCCGATAGTGGCGGTCTTCGGGGTTTCAGACCAGCCAGATCTATTCCTGGGGAGGAGGGCGGACGCCCTTGCCTTTGCCTCCCTGATCGCCCGCCGTAGAATCCTGTTTGGCTGGCGGTCAGCAGCACCGCCCAGAGCTGCAGACTGGCTGTCCGACCTCTCGGATCTCTCCAAATGGAGAAAATCAAATTCGCCATCCGAGGGTCGGACGACGGCTTCCACAGAACGTGGGAGCCATTCATGCAATTGTTCCGGGACCTGTTTGTGGCCAACGTACAAGAGGAAGAATAGTCGGGGGAAGGTAGCCGGCGGGGAGGGGGGGGGGGGCTACGGGCTCGTTACGGGGGTTTGATGGCTAGCTAAGGCCCAAAACCAAACTAAATAAACGCCAATAAACATGTTGGGGAATGTAAAATAAGTATGCCGACAAAGAGGGGGAGGCCACAGTTATTACTACGAAGATGCTCACCTGTAAATATATATGTTAATTTTTGCGTGTTTTTTTTCTCTCTCTAACAATTTGTACTTTGTTCAATATAAAACATGAAAACTGAATAAAAAACATTTATAAAAAAAAAAGTATTGTTTAGGGCGGGGAGACTCTCTCAATACTGTGGCCAGAGTTTCTTTCCAATAGTGTCATTCTCTGGTGGGTCTATTGCAACTTTTGAGCATTGTTTAAATCATTAGGACCAGCTAGTGTTTCTTTTAACACATTTTTATGGCATCACTGTAAATTGTATTAAAAAGTGAAACGCAGCCCAGATTACAGGTTCTTAAACACAGTGCCCGACGTGCATGAATTGTGGCTAAGTGAGTTAAAACTTTAAGACTCAAAGAATAAATACTGATATGACTTTGGCATTTCCTTGGGCCCCAATTCTTTACTCTGATTTATGCCCAATTAGGCATATTTTAAATTTGGACATATTCGAATGAGACCTGGAGGATGTTTTGGATAAACAGGTATATCCTCCAGGTCTCCATATTCAAAGATTTGAAGGGACAAAGCAATAGTCTGTAAGAAGAGGGGTGAAGTTTAGGCTTTGAGAGGTTGGGCGAGGATGTGATTCTGACCGGGAAGGGCTCAATAAATGCAGAGGGGGCAACACTGAGGAAGCACTAATCTTTTAAGAGAAATGTTCTCTTTATAGCTCAGTGGGGTCTGACAGAAAGATCCTCAAGATGAGTTTGCTGATCACAGCTGGGGGCTATGATGAGGAACAACTCATCTCAGTGGTATTGGACCAGAGAAAGAAAGAAATACTCATCAGCCAGAGTTTCTGTTCCTAACTGTTGTGCAGTGACTCCCAAACACACACCATGTGTATCGGTAAAAGAAGGTGAGCACAAGATAGGGTTCCATAGAGCAAAATAGCAAATGTATGGCCCTGGGACAACCTGCTTTGGTCCATGTTGCCAAAGCATCTCAATCCAGTTTCATGTTTTCTGGTCTGCCAGGTTTCAACTTGATCAATTGGAAATGTGATGTGGAGATGCCGGCGTTGGACTGGGGTGAGCACAGTAAGAAGTCTTACAACACCAGGTTAAAGTCCAACAGGTTTGTTTCAAACACGAGCTTTCGGAGCACGGCTCCTTCTTCAGGTGAATCACCTGGAAATGTGTTTGCTCCTCGTTAGTGTGTAAATCAGTAATGAGAATATCAAAACTATTGGTATCAGTAACCTGGCATATACGCATGTGAATGGAAAGGCCCAAAACCAAATGTTTGGACATCCCTGTCCTCGCATATCTGGCATCAATGGAATGAACTGCTATTTTAAAAGGAACACAGGGAGTAGAATTGGAGCTGAGAGTTTGGAGAATGCCACATTTGGGCACTGATAGATGTAGTTGACTTTACAAGCCTAAAGTACTATTTTTAAACAATGAGTCTCTTCCAGCTCTGCAGTGTTACGGTTAATTTATTATCCTCCCAGTGGCCATGATTTTGTGCATGGATTAGATACCGGATTTATTTAAAGCAGGAATACTGCAGAGTGTCAGCAGATTCAGTTATTAGTCAAAGTGTTTCCATTTCAACCAGGTAACAAATACCTCCACTCGTTCTCATCCCAAGCCCAGAAAAATGTTTTCTTTTAAGGCGCATTAAAATTTTCTCCACAGATAAAAGATGTTAACAATAATTCTCCAGATAAAAGACTGCTAACCTTTGTTACAAGATTTGTAACATCTCACCTTTGTACTCTGGAGTAAATTCTTTCATTTCTGGTGGCAGTGATTCGTAGAACCTCTGCTCTCGACTGATGAGAGGTTTACAAACTGTGTGATCGTCATAGCGCATCATACTAGTGTGTCCGCCAACTTGGTGAATGAAAGGCTCCAAGAGCACGCCTTTGCTTCTCTCTGGAACTGTGTTGTTACCATATTTCCCCACTTCCATGGTGTCCAAAAGGCACATTGCGTTACTGGGCCGCAGCTCAGAGGAGACATGGAGCACAGCGCATAGGCCTGGCTTTGCTGGGGAGGTGTATACGGGCCAGAGGACCAGCCCAGGACCAATGAGTATCAGGTAAGAGCAACTCCAAACTGCGATCTTGTTCAATGCTCACTTCTAAAAGAGAAAAGGGAAAAAAGAAAAACTGTCAGCTCACTTGAAGTTCAAAAAGATTCTGGCACCACAACTCAAGCATTAGCCTCTAACCTCTGGGATGAAGGCTGATGAACAAATCCTCTGTATTTACTGTAAAGGTTCAACATGAAATGTGGTTAGGCAATCTTAATCCTATTCAAAGCGGGTACAAAACTAATGTGATCCTTGATCATCGAGAGACCACAGGATGACCTCAACCTGGGGTGGCAGGGATGTTTTTCGGAGGCTGGAGTTGAGGCTTGTTGGCTGGACAGAGCAGTGAGCTTTACTTGGTATCCAAACCATCAACGTAATGCTGAAACTCCGATCCCAAAATGTGTGATCATTCCACAACATTCCTCGTCTTTGTAGATACAAGATTCACAAAACTGAAATTAAAAAGTGGTCAGTATTTGCAGACGAGGACAAATGGGGGCATCAGAAAACCAACATGGGCAACAAATCAGGATCACCTTAGTTACAGAATATTTCCTGTATTGCAAATGCTGAAAAGTCACTCGCCCAAACCAGACAAACATGCCTTTTAAAGCACATTTGGAACATTTGTGTCATAGCAATCCGCTCCGGAAAAATGTCCTTTCAGCAAGTAACCACATATTATCAGAAGCTGCGATAGCAAAGACCTGTAATTGGCAAGCATGCAGTTGTGACGGGTAAAGCCAAGTGCTGATGCAAGATAGTTATAATAGTAACAGGACTACAGCTTATATGGGCGCTGCCTGTCTATTTTTAAAAATGATTCGCAAGTCACCTGCAACAAGTCAGATGATGCATTGTTTTAAAATGATGAGGTGCTACAACATTTAATATGGAACAATATATTCTGTGAAGGATGTGTAATAAACAACCATCTGTGAGCTGCAGGATTCAAGACAATTCAGTTTCTGATGATGTTATTCCAAGTCTTGAATGAATTGTAACTTCCTCCAATTTCACATGGACAATCAGAATTGTTGTTTTCAGCAGCTACAACTAATTCTGATGCCTTGCCACTGATTCCATTCCTCTCCCTTACTCAGGCTGTACTTAGCTATTTATCATCTTGGTATCGAGTTGAGGAAAGCTTCAAAGTCCAAGCTGTGTCTAAGAGTGCTCACCTTCATCCTCACCATTACCTCAGCTTCTGAAACCTTTCAAGTGCCTTCTTCAGCTTCAGAATTGGCAGTCTGAACTTGGGGCCCATAAACGTCTCCCCAACCTCAAATTGTGCATAAACCTCAGCTAGTCTAAAACTGTGTACCTTGACCTAGCCAGTTTTTTTAATGCTATTCACAATGCAACCTCTGATGCGGTTTTATATTAAAAATTCTTTATACAAAGGGTAGTTATTGTTTGTATTATCAGAATGTCAATATCCTCGACACTATCCATTAAATAGGAAAGAATGGTTCCAGCGCTGTTTCTGTCTGTTGCGCATTATTTAGAGACCAGGTTGATCAATGATATGATGGGAATCTAAGCTACCCTCAATTCAGTAGTTTGTATTCTACAACTGGCTCCTTGTTAGAACCGCTGGTGGCAAGGATCAGAAGTTCTTGTTTTTATTTGCTGTTCAGAAGCAAGGTTATTTGTGGGAACCAGATGAGAATGGTGCCCAGGCTCAGCTGTGATGCTGACATTCACTAACCAGATTGAGCTTGAAGAACAGCCACTTGAGCAGTGGAGAAACAGGTGGGCAGGGAAGAAAACTGGAGGTGGTGTCAAAAAAGACCGACTCAGACTTCAGGAAGACAAGCCTTCCATGAGGTTAAATGGAACATGCAGATTTTCTTTCATATCTACTTGTTCAGGGGATGTGGGTATCGCTGGCTGGGCCAGCATTTAATACCCATTCCTAAACACCTTTGAACTGAATGGTTTGCTAGGCCATTTGAGAGTCAACCTCATTACTGTGGGTCTCGGGTCACATGTATAATGAAGGGTAAAAAACTCAATTGTTATGTTCCTTTTCGCTGGGAAATGGAAAAATTCTGCTTATATGAACATTTAACATTGCAATAACCTTGGTGTCCAGGCAGGGTGGCAAAAGTTCCAACAATACCATGACTGTGATTAATTAACTCAGCACAGTCCCTCGGGCGGCATGGTGGCACAGTGGTTAGCACTGCTGCCTCACGACATCATGGACCCAGGTTCGATCCCGGCCCCGGTTCACTGTCTGTGTGGAGTTTGAACATTCTCCCGTGTGTGCATGAATCTCACTCCAACAACCCAAAGATGTACAGGCTAGATAGATGGGCCATGCTAAATTGCCCCTTAGTTGGGAAAGAAAAGAATTGGGTACGCTAAATAAAAAAACTCAACACAGTCCAAAATTCAAACCAGAGACTCGCTGGTGTACATAGTTCTACTTGAGGTTAGGTCATCATACATGGTGGCTTTTGCTTGACGTCTCTTAAATTTGAGTCAAAATTTTGTTGCATTTTAACAGCATGTTACAGATTTAACTTTGGAATTGGTTTAAAGTTAACAGAATAGCGTAACAATGAGAATTACTCATGATCTTATCCAAACTCAAGAGAATTTCTTTAAAAATGAGAATTTAACCGCCTTTTGAACTTCTAGAAATAAAATTCATCCCTTTCTTTGTCATTTTCAATCAGTGCTGTCACGAGGATTTCTGTACTTTCAATTGATCATTCCATGAAATAGGGTACGGACCTACACTGCTCAGGAGGATGGGGGCAGATGCCCTCACACTCTCAGAATAGAATCCCTACAGTGCATAGGCCATTCGGATCCATTGGTCTGCACCGACCCCTTTAAATACCACCTACCTAGGCCCAATCCCCCAACCTAACCTCAAGGGGCAATGTGGCATGGCCAATCCAGCTAACCTACACGCTTGGACTGTGGGATGAAACCGGAGCACCCAGAGGAAACCCATGCAGACACGAGAAGGAAGTGAAAACTTCAGTCACCCGAGGGCTGAATTGAACCAGGGCCCCTACTCAAACCAAGCAGCTCTGTCTGGCTCATTAATGGAAAGATTCATATTTAGTTGCAGCACACTGGAATTCAATATTCAAGTGTTAGTTGGCCTAGATGGACAAGCAGAAACTTGATCAACGGGTGCAGATTTAGACTCAAACATTCTAATTAATTTCCATATGTAAAGAATTTGGTAAAGTAATTTTCCCTTATTATTGGTTTAAATGTAATGCAGAATTCCATCACTAATATTTCAAACAATGACCAAAATCATTTCCTGGGACACTGTGCACTTGCTCAGGATACACCAGCAAATCTGCACAACCCATCTCCCAATACTTCAAAAAGTCTTACTCACCAGGTTAAAGTTGAAAATGAAATGAAAATCGCTATTGTCACGAGTAGGCTTCAAATGAAGTTACTGTGAAAAGCCCCTAGTCGCCCCATTCCGGCGCCTGTTCGGGGAGGGTGTTACAGGAATCGAACCGTGCTGCTGGCCTGCTTGGTCTGCTTTCAAAGCCAGCGATTTAGCCCTGTGCTAAACAGGTTTGTTTGGAATCACAAGCCTCCGGAGCGCATCAGGTGACTGATGAAGGAGCTGTGCTCCGAAAGCTAGTGATTCCAAACAAACCTGTTGGACTTTAATCTGGTGTTGTAAGACTTCTTACTGTGGCCACCCCAGTCCAACGCCGGCATCTCCACATCATGGTCACCAATAATTCAAAGCAGGTCACATCCAACCAGAGTTGCCTTAATAGCAATGATGAGTGTGATGCATGTTGTTTTTCATTCTCCTATATATGTTTTATGGGCAGGGCCAGAGAAAGAATTAATACGGAAATCCAGCTCTCAGCTTCTCAAGAGGCTAGGTATTAATGCCATGGCTAAGCTGGATTTTCCATTCAACAACATATCATAGAATAACATAGATAACCGACTGACAGGAGTATCATTTTCAGCCTACAAAAACAGCCAGCCTGATCCTTTAAGCCAAAGCGAAACAGGAAACTACTTCAATGAAATGAAACCCAGAGGCAAGCTACAACACTTGTAACTCCATATTCAATTCTACCACTCAGGAAAAAAACAAATCTCACATACTAACTGAATTTTTCAACTGCACGTGGAAGAGGCACAGGGTACACTTCCACTCCAAATGTCCAATAAGGAACTGAATCACAGAGCAATGTTACAGTCACCAACAGTACTTTATTGTGTCTGCAAGCAAGTAGTAGCAAGGGCACTCTTAACTAGTCTCATTCAGTGCCAGGAAGCACGAAAGCAAATCAAATTAGCTGAGGCTCTTGGCCCGAGGGCGAGTCTGTGACGCCTAATTCAACTGTATAGCTGTCAGCATTCCACAGAAGCCCTAGAGTGGAAAAGGAAGCCATTTGGCCCATCGAGTCTAGAGCAACCCTCCAAAAGAGCATCCTACCAAGGTCTACTCCCACCTCCCAATCCCTATAACACCACCTAACCTGCACATCTTTGCACTGTGGGAGGAAACAGGAGCACCCGGAGGAAATTCGCAGAGTAGAGGAGAACGTGCAAACTCCACAGTGTCACACATGGGCCAGGGTCTATGAGATTTTTTTTAAAAAAGGGGTAGGGGCTTATGCTTTAATGTTTTGTCTTACTCCATAGAATGAATAAAAGGTGATTTTGCACAGCAGATATAGTGATCCAGGTATGTTACAAATGGTCAGCTGATGGCTCTGAAAGCCTCCCTTTTGACAGTCAGCTTCAGGTCAAATCTACTTATGAAACCACCTGAATCTCCATAATGAGCAACTACCAGCATACGAACCTAGTTTCTAAAAACATCTACTTATCTGACAATAAAATAGTATCAATAAGGTATTGCACCTGTGAGGCCCTCATCTTGAGTGCTCAATAACACACATGCTACAAGTCTTGCAGAAAATTGCTGCAACCGTAGAAATCACAAAAAGGTGATCAAATGCCCAGCTCAAGCAGAATTTCACATGAATCATTAAGATTCAATAAAGATACGAGCAAATCCAGAAGCGAGAATAAAATAAGATGGGAGAAAATGAACAGCCAATATTAGAAGCACACATCCCTGTCAGCTTCAGAAGAGAAAAGGCAAGACACATCAGACGTTAATCTTTTTCTAAAAACGAATTGTTTTTTTAAAAAAAGGTTTTCCAATTAAGCAGCAATTTAGCTTGGCCAATCCTCCACCTACACTGCACATCTTTGTGTTGTGGGGTGAGACCCATGCACACATGGGGAGAATGAGCAAACTCCACACGGACAGTGACCCGGGACCGGGATCGAACCCTGGTTCTGAGTTCTGTGAAGCAGCAGTGCTAACCACTGTGCCACCACCTGCTTTTTAAAATTTGTTCATGGGACGAGGCCAGCAGTTTTTGTCCACCCCTAATTGCCCTCAAGATGACAGTGAGGTGGTTATAATACATGGTGGTGCAGTGCTCCTGGGAAGGGAGCTCCAGGATTTTGACCAAGTCAGGGTGGTGTGTGGCTGAAGGAAACTTTTAATGAAACATTAGCTTGTCTATTTTCTTCACAGATGTCTGGTTACTCAACGTACTGAGACAGTTGTCTGCTCCGCTGTCCTGAAGTCAAATATTTTCACTGGACTGTTGATGCTAAGCCAATTGAAAATGTGAAAAATTAGATTGATAGAAGGTTAAATTACTAAGGGATATAGAACCAAGATGGCTAAATGGGGTGAAGATATAAATCAGCCATGATTTAACAGAATAGCAAAACAGGCTCAAAAGGCTGAATGACCTTCACCTGCTCTTATGAAGCTTGATACCTTGAGAGACCCAGGGATCCAAGGCAGTGAGCTGTGGAAAGCATCACAGTCAATTCCTGCGTCCACATTCACCTACTTTCCTGGAATCTGAAGCAGGAACCCTGGCTGACTTCTCCCTCTCCAGCCCAGTGATACTGAAGCCAATTTTACACCATCAGAACACATCTGCAACACTATATCCAGCGAGCTGAACACTCCTCGCTTTCACTGAGGTGTTCTTGTATTAGTTGCAAAGTGATTAAAATATCTTTTAAAGATTTTTATATTTCTGTTATAAAACCTGACGTAGGTACTGTTTTGAGGGGCATTATTATTAAAAGGAAGACATGGACAACTTAAGTTCAGAAACAGTCTTGTGATTGGGATTTCAGCAAAGCTTTTGTGGATGTGAGAGTTTTGTACCATGTACACTTGAACCTCGACAGCATGGCAGAGTACAATGAGGGATTTTCTCTTTCCAAACTTGGGTTGGCGCATCGCTTACTTTGTACTGTCATGGGGTGGAATTTTACATGGCTAATTCTTCCAAGGGGTTGACTTGCTGGATTTGGACCCAAATGAAATCCAAAATAGACCATTATAACGGAATAAAGTAAAAAAAAAATTCAAAAAGCATACATATTAATTAACATTTTATTTATTGCAGTGGAAAGAAATGTATCACTGATGCTGGGAGCAGCTTGAGGGCACCAATCAGAAAGGTTCCAATGCAGTTTTACGTATGTATAGTTTTATAATTAATCACACTGTAAACTTACACCAAGTATCACAAAGTGACATTTGTTAGGATTCCTGTGTACCCCAATTTCTGCCTCAAAATGGCATTATTTGCAACGTCCTGACCCTTTAACTGCAGGAAAAGTAAAGGAGGTGCAAGGAACACACATTTCTGACTGTGACTTGCTTATGTATAAAGTCTTTAGGGCCTTCAACGCAATGCAGATTTCTCTCTTTAATGATGGAAATAAGGGAGACCAAAATGGCAAGAATCACAATTAGACCAGGACCATCAGGAATCATGAAAATCAGAATCAGGGCAGCACGGTGGCGCAGTGGGTTAGCCCTGCTGCCTCACAGTGCCGAGGTTCCAGGTTCGATCCCGGCTCTGGGTCACTGGCCGTGTTGAATTTGCACATTCTCCCCATTTTTGCGTGGGTTTCGCCCCCACAACCCAAAGATGTGCAGGGTATGTGGATTGGCCACACTAAATTGCCCCTTAATGGGGAAAAATGAATTGGGTTCTCTAAATTTATTTATTTTTTTAAATGAAAAACTGAATCAAGTTGTGAATGATCTCACACTACATATTCTTATAAAATGCTCATCACTATTTCTAAAATTTAAAAAACTGAACAAAGACTTTTAAAATGCCGAAACTGTGCCTGTCGGTGACCCCTGAATGCAAAGGAGCCACTTGGCAGTTTTAATTAAAAAACTCAACTTCCAATGAGGAGCCGCCAACAATCTCTTGTGGCGTTTATGGCCCAACTTCAGAGAGTGTCACGTGAGAGTACCTTTAAGAAATGGGTGTTTAAGCAATGTACCTTTAAGAAATAGGGCAGCTCATATTACTGAAGTGATGTCAGAGTGTGGGTGAAGCTGGGTTTTTAGCTCAGCCATTTTGCAGTGTTTAGTTTCAGTTTGAGAGAGAGCAGCTGAAAAGTACCTGGCTAGTTTGCTGTGAGCTGTTTGAAAGGAAAAGCCAGTTTTGAGCAAAAGAGCTTGGGTCAGTGTTTGCAGTGAGCTGGATCTGCCGTGATCTCTGCCAGGAAAGATTATCTCTGAATCATTTGGGTGATTTAAACTCATAATAGTAATGTCTTTAACCTGGTGTGTTTCTGTTTAAAGGTGTTAAGTCTTTTGGAGGCTTGAAGGAACATTTTGAGGGATTATTTATAGAACATAGAACATAGAACAGTACAGCACAGAACAGGCCCTTCGGCCCTCGATGTTGTGCCGAGCAATGATCACCCCACTTAAACCCACGTAACCCGTATACCCAACAATCCCCCCATTAACCTTACACTACGGGCAATTTAGCATGGCCAATCCACCTAACCCGCACATCTTTGGACTGTGGGAGGAAACCGGAGCACCCGGAGGAAACCCACGCACACACGGGGAGGACGTGCAGACTCCACACAGACAGTGACCCAGCCGGGAATCGAACCTGGGACCCTGGAGCTGTGAAGCATTGATGCTAACCACCATGCTACCGTGAGGCCCCGCCTGGGTGTTAAGGGATCCAATGTTTATTTAAAAGGGTTAAATTGAATTCATGGAATAAACATTGTTTTGTGTTTAAAAACCCACGTGTCCATAATTGTACTACCACACCTGGGTAACAAGCAGTGTGCTTCAAAAGCAACAATTCATTAAAAGGGAGAGGTTGATACATTTTGGGGTTCGGAAACCGCCACTCCCATAACAAGAGCTATACAAAGGCCACTTATGTTTAATAAGCCAGAATGACCAGACAGATAGATTATCTCCAACGACAAAGCAACCTTCCTTTCAATTCCTAAAGGCAGAGATATTTACCAGTTGCTGGAATCCAGGTGATGAATACAAGACTTTTGTTAAAGATAGTGGATAGGCGAGTGTCATAGGCTTGGGGAACAAGTATTAGCTTGCTGAATTTCATAGTCTCAGTCTGCTTTGCCATCTGAGTAGTAGCCTTGAACATCTAGTCTCATCTACATTCCTGTTGGCAGTTTGTGCCATTGACTCTTAAGACTGATTCATCTCTGCTTGCCTAGCTCATTGTGCGAAGCCAACATCGCCGGAAAGCGAAATCTATCACACAGGTTTTCAGTACACTGACCTCCGTAAAGGATATTTCCAAATTGGACTTTGATTCTGCACTCTGGAACACAAATGAAACAATGTTTCTTTTCTCTGTGGTCTCTGTACTGTAAATTTTTATTTTCTCTATCCATCTCTAGCGTGATGTGGAGATGCCAGCGCTGGACTGGGGTGGGCACAGAAAGAATGTTGTAAGACTTCTTACTTTGATCATCTCTTTATCTGAAGGCGAGGGGGACATTATGAAGCCCTTTTCATGTTTTGTGTGCAAGTAAACTATCCCTTTGAGTTCATCCAATCTAGAGTTTTCTGTGGGGTTAGCAGAAAAATAGATCAAACCAAAACTATGTGGTCGGAAAAGATGTCACCGCTTCTAAAGAGGGAAACAAACCATAACACTTTTCTGTTTAGAGGGGTAGTAAAAGGAGAAATTTGTGTTGTTTAAATTAAGTCCCCTTCCTGTTCATAACAAAGTATATAAACCATTTTTAATTTCATTTGTACAATTCTGTTCCAACCATCAGTGTTGTCTTTTCACTTGCTCCACTTTATCATAAACCACCTTCTGTAATTTGGTATTTGAAAGTAGGACTATCCAGAGTGTCTCCACTGTAACTGACTTTGTAAGCAAATATCAACGATAACCCACTACCATCGGACCGGCCAAACTACTCTGAATTATGAATAACCCACGTGTCAAATATCAGGTCAGGAGTTATTACATTCCCCACACCTGGAGTTACATGACAGGTATTAATGATGTAAACTTGATCATATTTGTTGAATATTCATGTTGAATTGTTAGCAGCCAGTCGAACAGTCACCTCACACTGGACAAGTTCACTGTCTATACATACCCAGCCTTTGTTACTACAATCAGAAGCACTTCTCAACTTGTTATGCTGCAGTTCCAAGGAAAACACCATAACCTTTCCTAAACATTCATGTTAAAAAGAAACCCCACACAAACAAATGTTGAACCAGCGCCAGGATTTAAATAAATTAAAATGGCAGACGCCAACATTTTTTGGACTACATTCATGAGAATTTTGAAAAATATCTCATAGTTCAATTACAGAAGCAAAATCTTGTGGATGCTGGAAATTTGAAATAAAAACAGAAATGACTGGAAACAATCAGCAGAACTTAGGTGGATTGGCCATGATAAATTGCCCGTAGTGTCCTAAAAAGTAAGGTTATGGGGGGGGATTGTTGGGTTACGGGTATAGGTTGGATACGTGGGCTTGAGTAGGGTGATCATTGCTCGGCACAACATCGAGGGCCGAAGGGCCTGTTCTGTGCTGTACTGTTCTATGTTCTAACTGGCATCTGTGGAAACAGAAGTAGTTATTGTTTCAGGTCAATGATCCTTCATCAGGTCTTACATCAATTACAGATTATTTTTTTCCACAGTTGGATTGTATCTGGAAAGAGCACTGAGGTGTGCAACATTAGACCAAACTGTGGGTTACAGTGGATAAAAATTAAAAATGCAACTCAGCAATCTCCCGGAGGACAATAGGATGCTCTCCACTTTGAGAGACCGCTGACTGGTGGTGATTTATTTTTAATTTAGAGTACCCAATTGATTTTTTTCATCAATTAAGGGGCAGTTAGTGTGGCCAATCTACCTACATTGCACATCTTTCGGTTTGTGGGGTGCGAGACCCACGTAGACACAGGGAGAATTTGCAAACTCCACACCGTCAGCGACCCAGGGCTGGGATCGAACCCGTGTCCTCGGCGCCATGAGGCAGACTGGTGGTGGTTTAACCTGGGGGTCACCACACCTCAGGCGAGGGACAAGGTTGAGAAGGGGCCTTCATGGTAACGTCAGCCAGTGCAGAAATTGAACCTACATTGTTGGCTTCACTCCACATCACAAACCAGCCATCCAGTCAACTGAGCTAAGATTGGGAGATTTTAACCAGCATACAGACTGGGCAACAGATAGGACGTCAGATGGGGAACAGACCTACTGAATTGAATTGAGATAATTTTCTAGATCAGCCAGTCTTGAGCTCAAAGCAGCAATACTTCATTTTAGACAGTCGTTGGCATTACAGAACTTGAATCTTGTTGAAAAGAGACATGTTGCATTCATCAGGAAAATGCAAGACTGACAACTTTCAAACAATCACAACAGTCGAAAAGGGTGCTGATTGGTTGGCAAACGCACTCTGATTGGCCACGATGTAGCCATGGAGAAAGCTTTAGGCCCCCGAAAGTGCAATTGCAAAAACCTATTCCTTTTGTTTGCAGAGAACAATTCCTACGTATGCATAATGTCACTTCCAGCAAGCATATATGAGCCGCGTTATGAACTCAAGTCATTATCTTAAATTGGTTGTTAGAGCAGCTACTGATGCACCCAGGGTTGTTCATAAAGTTCAACCAAACCGGCAAATTACCCTGGAAAGGCGAAGTATCTCAAAATGTAAATGAGAGGTCATAATCTCAGGATAAAGAGGTAGCAAATTTACAACAGAGTGGATGAGAAACTACTTCTCCCAAAGAGTTGTGAAGCTGTGGAATTCGCCACACCAGAGTGCGGTAGATGCTGGGACAGAGAGTAAATTTGAGGAGTTAGACAGATTTTTAATTAGTAATGGCTGAAAGGTTACAGAGAACAGGCATAACGGTGGAGTTGAAGCTATGATGAGATAAATAATGATAGTTTTGAACTGTGAAGCAGGCTCGGGAGGCTAAATTGCCCACTCCTGCTCCTAGCTCTTATGCTCGAAAGAACCATTCTGTCAAATTCACTTTCCAACTATTGGTCTGTAGCGCTGTAGATAACAGAATGTTAAACACAAATCTGGTGTTCTTGATTAATAAGGAGATCAGGGGTTATAGGGAGAAGGCAAGAGAATGGGGGTGAGGAACACATCAGCCTTGATCAAATGGCAGAGCAGACTCGATGGGCTGAATTATCTAATTCTGCTCCAATATCTTATGGTATTGTGGTCGAACAGGACAATCTCCCAGCCAATGCAACAATCCTAACAGGATATGCAAGTATTTCATGCTATACAGTAGTTACGCAAGTGGTGTTTTCCAGTCGCAGGAAGTCCAAAAAATGTTTTGCCTACCACACAATTGAGCAATGTCGTCTATGAATTTCAGTGTCGATGTGATGCCAAGTAAGTAGGCCCCAAGTCCCAGGCTGATTGTAATAGGCAGATACAGACCCTATTCAACCAGCCATGCTTGCAAAACCCAAAACACATTTACTGTTAGATGATGATATGATCGGGCAGTACTTGCTGAACAAACCAGAGTGCGCTAACAACTACACTAACAACAAATCTAAGATTTAAGTCAAGCGTGTAACGTGGTTCATTTACTCTCGTGAGCAGTGACATGTATTCATACTCAGGCACATGCAACAAGAAAAGTTGAAGCTGTCCCTTTTTTGAATTACCAGGAGTTTGGGAAACCTATAGCCCCCTTATTCCTTCCTCCATGGCAACTACTCATGCAATCAGAGTTGGTTTATCAACAATCAGCACCCAAACCCTAAATTGGTTTGAACATGGAGATTTGGCAATCTTGTCTTTGCCCCGATGAGTGTAATAATAATAATACACTGTAATAATCTTTATTAGTCTCACAAGAAAGCCAAAAAGCTTTGAAACACTTTAAAAAAAATAAATTTTGAGTAACCAATTCATCTCTTCTCAAGTAAGGGGCAATTTAGTGTCGCCAATCCACCTAGCTTGCACGTCTTTTTTTGGGTTGTGGAGATGAAACCCACGCACACATGGGGAGAATGTGCAAACTCTACATGGACAGTGATCCAGAGCCGGGATCGAACCTGGGACCTCCGCGCCGTGAGGCCGCAGTGCTAACCCACTGCGCCACCATAAGCTTCGAAACATCTCTCTCGTTTGAGCAAAACTCAAATTTAACTAGCCAAAAAAATGGGCGATGTGGTCTGATGGAAACAGGGGGAAGTCATTCGATCCACCGTGCCTGTTATGCCTGTGCACTATAAAGAAAACAATGACGATGAAATGACAAAGCTCACAATCAGATGTGAAGGAGATTGGGGGGGGGGTTGCATTTACAGACAAATGTAATGGAGTAACAAAGACTAACCAATGGAGAACGAATCGTTGGGATAGGGAGCAATTGCTAGTTGATAAATTTGTAGATGAACAATAAATCTGCATAAAAAGAGTAATTATATTACAACGTCATTCTTCCTACAAAAGAAAAGCCATAATTCTAGGGCGATGCAACCAGAGTTTTAATGTCCAGCATGAAAAATGGACGAGTGAAGAATAGGTTTTTAGAAAATTCATTCATGGGGTGTGCGTTTCGCTGGCTAGGCCAGCATTTAGTGCCCATTCTTTTTTTTTAAAATTTAGAGTACCCAATTAATTTTTCCCAATTAAGGGGCAATTTGGCGTGTTCAATCCACCTACCCCGCACATCTTTGGGTTATGGGAGCAAAACTCACGCAAACACGGGGAGAATGTGCAAACTCCACACGGACAGTGACTCAGAGCCGGGATCGAATCTGGGACCTCGGCACCGTGAGACTGCAGTGCTACCACTGCGCCACCCTTTTAGTGCCCATTCTTAATTTCCCTCAAGGTGATGAGCTGCCTTCTTGAACAGCTGCAGTCCACTTGGTGTAGGCACACCTACAGTGCTGTTATGGACAGAGTTTCAGAATTCTGATCCAGTGACAGTTTAGCAATGGCGATATATTTCCAAGATAGGATTGTAAGTGGTTGGAGGGAACCTTCCAGGTGGTGGTTTTCCCAGGTATCTGCTGCCTGTCCTTTAGATTGTTATGGGTGTTGCCTAAACAGCCTTGGTGAGTCCCTGCAATGCATCTTGGAGATGGGACATACTGCTGTTACTATTAGTCAGTGGTGGAGGGAGTGAATGTTTGCGGTTGAGGTGCCAATAAAGCAGAGCTTTGTCCTGGATGGCGTTGTGGTAAAGAGTGCTGTCAGAGCTGCACTCATCCAGGCAAGTGGGGAGTATTCCATTACACTTATGACTTGTGCCTTGTAAATTGTGGACAGGCTTTGGGGAGTTGGAGGGGAGTTACTTGCCACAGGATTCCCAGCCTCTGACCTGCTCTTATAGCCACTGTATCTAGATGGCTAGTCCAGTTAAGTTTCTTGTAATGGTAATCCTCCAGGATGGTGATGGATTCGGTGATAGTAATGTCATTGATTGTGAAGGGAGTGATGGCTTGGTTCTCGCTTGGTGATGGTCCTAGCACTTATTTGGCGCAAAGATATACTTGCCACTTGTCGGCCTAAGCCTGGATATTGTCCAGGTCTTGTTACATTTGTACATAGACGGTTTCAGCTTCTGAAGAGTCACAAACGGTGCTGAACATGAGGTAATCATCAGCAAATACCTCTGCTTCTGATCTTATAACGGAAGGTCATTGAGGAAGCAGCTGAAGATGGTTGGGCCGAGGACACTACCCTGAAGAGCTCCTGCAGTGATGTCCTGGAGCTGAGATGACTGATCAAAAACCATAACTATCTTCCTTTGTGCCATGTATGATTCCAACTGGCAGAGAGTTTCCCCCGATTCCCATTGACTCCAGTTTGCTAGGGTTCCTTGATGCCACACGCAGTTAAATACTATTCGGGGCAATCACTCATCTCATCTCTGGAGTCACCTCTGGAATGCAGCTCTTTTGTCCATACTTGAATCAAGGCTGTAATGAGGTCAGGAGCTGAGTGGCCTTGGCAGAACCCAAATTGAGTGTCAGTGAACAGGTTATTGCAAAGTTGGAGTGCTGCTTGATAGCATCGATGACCCCGGCATCATTTTTCACTGATGATTGAGAGTAGACTGATGAGGCGGTAATTGGCCGGGTTGGATTTGACCTGCTTTGTATGTACGGAACATACCTGAGCAATTTTCCACACTGCTGGGTAGATGCCAGTGTGGGAACAAAGCGATAGAGGGGATTAAGAAAAGCGACAACAGGGGACAAAGAAAATATGAGTGCAGAGATCATTTTAAAAAGCTTTCATATAACATTAGGTTTTGTAGACCCATTCATAACAGTCTGGCAATGATAAAGAGTTCAAGAATTCTTATTTTGCATTTGAGATAAGTAAAGGAAAATCTTCTTGAAGAAAATTTTAGGAAAGAGGCAAAGCAAATCTCCAGGCCCAGATGGTTTATTTGAAAGTTTGCTGAACGTCGAGATAATGCCAGATCATAGAATGATTGGAAACCTTTTGCTTATTTAAAAAATGAAGGGATAAACTAAGAACTCCCAGGCTCGTGAGTTTAACTCTGAAAGCGTTAACATTTCTAATCTGTCAGAGATAGAAGAAGTAAGTGGAAAACTACTTCAAGAATTGGTTGAGGACCTGTGAAAAGTAGGCCGTGTCTGGGTGAACCGCAGGCAACATTTTGACAAAAATCACTAATGTGGGGAATACAGAAGACATAATAAATGTTATGTACACTGAATTTCAGAAAACATACGGTTCCCCGCCTATTCCTTGGATTTAGGAATGCGGAGAAGTGCGCCTGAGTTTGTAAGTATGTGACTGTAAAAGGTAGTGGGAGTGATGAAGAAAACAGGGGCTTTTCACAGTAACTTCATTGCAGTGTTAATGTAAGCCCTACTTGTGACAATAAAGATTATTATAAAATTGCAGAAGAAATGTACTAAAGCTTTTTTTGCAGTTAAATGCTATTCGGGGCAATCACTCATCTAATCTCTGGAGCCACCTCTGGAATGCAGCTCTTTTGCCCATACTTGAATTAAGGCTGTAATGAGGTCAGGAGCTGAGTGGCCTCGGATTTTTTTAGATTTTTAATCCATTGGGCAGGGCATGGTCAAGATCACAGCGGAAACAAACAACATGGCAAATCAAATAGATACCACCATCCGTGAAATTTAAAAAGGGAAGGTGTTTGAGATGGAAGAGTTATTTTTAAAGCCAATATAATTTATCCGAACACTTAATTCCAGTTGTCCCCAGATTCCAATGTCCTCTCAATATAGATTATCCATAAAACAGCACGAGTACATTCAGGTGCTTAAATTACATAAATGTTTTCCAGAAGTGGTGTGTGAGATTCTTACAATAACATTACAGTCTCTATCAGTGCCAGGCATTTGCCAGCAAATAGGTACCAGCCATGGTTCAGGTGGTACCACTCTCCCCCAAGTCAGAGTGGTAGCGTTGTAATGTTGAACTAGCAATTCAGAGGCCCAAGCTAATGCTCTGGGGATATGGATTCAAATCCCACACCAGTTGGTGGGATTTGAATTAAATTAAGAAAATTCTGGAATATAAAGTTAGTCTTAGTAATGGTGACCATAAAACTATCATTCAATTGTTGTCAAGACCCATATGGTTCACTGACGTCCTTTCTTCCTTTTAGGGAGGAAATCTGCCACCTTTTCCTGCTCTGGCCTACATGTGGCTCCAAACCCACAGTAATGTGGCTGACGTAATTGTCCTCTGAAATGTTCGGATCAAGGACAATTAGGGGGGGGGGTGCAACAAACGTTGGCTTTGCCAGCGATAACGTTGGCTTTGCCAGCGATGTCACATCCCATGAAATTTTTTTTTTTTAAATGCATGTTTTAGTCTCATTTCACAGCTGAAGCACATAATCTCGGCTTAATCAATACAGTACTAAAGAAGCAGCTGCAGTTGGAAGTGTTAGACTTTCAAATGAGATGTTAATCTGAAATCTCTCTTCTGCCCTCTCTCAGGTGGATGAAAAAGATTGTTTGGCCATTTTTTAAAGAATGGGAAGTTCTTTTGGCCAACATTGCTTTTGCACATACCACATTTTATCAATTATTGAGCGCCTTGAGCCATCCTAAGATTGTAAAATTTGTTACAGAAATCTAAGTAGTTATTTATTCTATCAGCAGTTTTCTTCGAAAGGACTGGGTCTGGTCGCCTGCAGCACTTGGTGTAAATATACCTTGATTTGTAGCTCTGTATGCAGAGCAGTCGATAAGAAAATACCACAATTTTCAACACATTTATGAATATTTTGAGCAGAAAAACAAACAGCATTTAGATTCGGGCAGCACGGTAGCATGGTGGTTGGCACAAATGCTTCACAGCTCCAGGGTCCCAGGTTCGATTCCCGGCTGGGTCACTGTCTGTGCGGAGTCTGCACGTCCTCCCCATGTGTGCGTGGGTTTCCTCCGGGTGCTCCGGTTTCCTCCCACAGTCCAAAGATGTGCGGGTTAGGTGGATTGGCCATGATAAATTGCCCGTAGTGTCCTAAAAAAATTCAGGTTAAGGGTGTGGTGGGGGGGGGGGGGGTTGTTGGGTTACGGGTATAGGGTGGATACGTGGGTTTGAGTAGGGTGATCATTGCTCGGCACAACATCGAGGGCCGAAGGGCCTGTTCTGTGCTGTACTGTTCTAAATTCTAAATAAATAGATCTTAAAAATTACCTATAACAAATTGTGCAACCCAGAAAATTAGAAAAGCTGCCTATATTTCAAATGTTGTTACTCACAAAAACTATATTTATACTGGCACTGTCTGCTTTTAAGCAAAAGGATCTGCTGTTGAATGTACTGAAAAACATCAGTGCTGCTAACAATCTCACAGAAGCTCTTTGAACCCAAGAAAACTACAAACAATTTCATGCTCCGAGAGTCACTGAAAGTTTGGCCTCCATAATAGTCACAAAATAGTTTGTTTTCTCACAGGATCACTACGGTCACATTCAGTCTACTTACTTGTAACTCACTCAGACCAAGAAATTGCTGGCAGATTGGAGCCCTCAATCAGCCAACTAAAGACTGCTTCCCACACACTTCTTTCACGCGTCTGTGAAACTGCAAGGGCATACGATGCCAGCATGATCTTCTTTCCCACAATGACATGCATGTCAGTCATTAGCACATTGCAAAGCACCCGCCCTCTTTGCTGATTACACACATCCAGCACTTGAAAACAAACGAGTAATTAGATCAGAGAAGGGAAGCCTATCGAATCAGCAGTGTGGTTTGAAAGAGCACAAAGGTGACCCAGATAAGAGGCTTTATTGCTATAACAAACCAGTTGCTGGGGATTAAGTGCTTTGCTGCAAAAGCTCTTCACGCTTAAACTTTTCCACAGCTGCTGACTTTCTCTCTTGCTGCTGTCCACTCACTTTTCTCATGAAACTTCAGTTGCTGGTTAATGAATTACGGGTTGAAGTATCCTCCAACCTAGAAAATTGGGTTGGAGGAAAGCAGCCCTTTGACTCAATTGATCACAACTTTGGGGCAATATCAATCCTACTATCTTCACACCACAGCAGTTGAAAAACCATAACAAATAAGACTGTACTTTTTAAAGGTGTGTGCTGTTTTTAATCACGAACTCAATCTCAGAACATTTATTTTCTGAAGTGTAGTCAATGCCATAAAGTAGGAAACGACAATTTGCGCTGTTCTTCAAATTAGCCTTGTGTATGATCTTTGACACCCAAGGACAGGGGCCAACAGGGCTTCGGTTTAACATCTCATCTCTTTCACTGCAGTCTTCTCTCCAGACAGTGCTGAATTGTCAGCTGAGGTTTCATGCTGAAGTCTCTGGAGTGAAATCTGAACCCATCGAGCTGAGTCTTACAATTGAGCTACTGCCGACACCTTAAAAATTAAGAGGGTCAGTACTTCACCAAAATAAAAAGTGGAGACGTGAACTTAAAAAAGGAAATTTGGAAAGCTAAGGGATTGCATGAAAAAGTTTGGGTGGGTAGAAGAAAGGAAAACCCAAAGGGTTTTAAAAAATATATCAAGAGCAAGAGAATAACTAGGGAAAGAGTAGGGCCAATTGGAGACCATACAGGTAGTGTGGGGGGACCCGGAAGACGTGGGTACAAGTCCTTATTCAATAGATTGTTTTGGTCTTCACAATGGAAGAAGGATGATGCAAGTACAGACTAAGGGTGGAAGATTGTGAAATATTAGAGAAAAGTAAGATAGTGAGAGAAGGTACCAGCAGGTTTAGTAGCCTGAAAGTGGATAAATCCGCAGGCCCAGATAAGATGTATCCCAAACTGCTGAAAAAGACAAGGGAGAAGGGATACCACGAGGTCATTTTCAAATAACTGACAGCCATTTTCAAATCCCCTCTGGTCACAGGTAAGGTGCCAGAGAACAAGACGACTGCTAACATTGCCCCATTATTAAAAAGGGGAGGTAGGGATAGACCAGGAAATTATAAGCCAGTCAGTCTAATCATGGTAGTGGGAGAGTTCCTGGAAAGAATCTTATCTATGTCAACCGTTGCTGCTTAAAAGGAAAACAGACCCAACTTATCCAATCTTTCCTCAGCTCAGACACTCCAGCCCATGCAGCATCCTGGTAAATCTCCTCTGCATCCTCTCCAGTGCAATCACATTCTTCCTATAATGTGGTGACAGGAACTGCACGCAGTATTCCAGTTGTGACCTAACCAGCATTTTATGCAGTTCCAGCATGACCTCCCTGCTCTTGTATTCGATGCCTTGGCATAAAAGCAAGTATCCCAAATGCCTTCTTAACCACCTTATCCACCCGCCCTGCCAACTTCAGGGATCTGTGATATATATACTCCCAAGGCCCCTCTGATCGTCAGTACTTTCCATGGTCCTACCAATCATATAGTGTAATCTTTTGCCTCGTTATCCCTCCCAAATGCACACTTTTCCAGGTTGAATTCCATTTGACACTGCTCTGCCCACCTGACCAGTCCATTGATATTCTTCTGCAATCGACAGCTATCCTCACTATTTCTCACCCAACCAATGTTTCGGTCATCTGTGAACCTTTTGATTATACACCCTACAGTTAAGTCCAAATCATCATTGTACACCACAAATAGCAAGGGTTCGAGCACCGAGCCCTGCTGATCTCCACTGGAAACAGACTTCTAGTCACAGAAACATTCCTCGATAGTCACCCTCTGCTTTCTACCTCTCAGCTAATTTTAGATCCAATGTGTCTTGGGTCCCATTTACCCTTATTTTCCTGACCAGTCTGCCATGAGGGATCTTATTAAAAGCCTTGCTAAAGTCCATATAGACCACATCAAATGCATTACCCGTATCAACACTTGTTAGCTCCTCAAAAAATTCAATTAAATTTGTCAAACTCAACCTTCCATTAACAGATACATGCTGACTATTCCCGATTAATTTGTGTCTATCTAAGGGCAGATATATTCTGTCCATCAGCATAGGAAGGCCCTTTTTCCATTGGGA
Organism: Scyliorhinus canicula; assembly: GCF_902713615.1. Lineage (NCBI taxonomy): Eukaryota > Metazoa > Chordata > Chondrichthyes > Carcharhiniformes > Scyliorhinidae > Scyliorhinus > Scyliorhinus canicula. The sequence continues at coordinate 90,864,821 of NC_052156.1, forward strand.
AATGGGTCATTACCAGGGATCATACATTTAAGGTAAGAGGTAGAAGGCCAAGAGAGGAGTTGAGACGAAACTATCACCCAGAGGGTGGTGGGTGTCTGGAACCCGCTGCCTGAAAGGCCAATGAAGTCAGATGCTCATGTAACATCAAGAAGTATTTAGATAGGAGAGGCAGTAGTGTGGACTAGTTGAACTCAATAATTTGAATTTAAAAAAAACTCTGGAATTAAAATATCTGGTGATGACCATGAAGCCATTGTCAATTGTCGTAAAAACCCATCTGGATGCCCTTTTACGAAAGGAAATCTGCCATCCGTACCTTGTCTGGCTTACATGTGACTCCAGACCCACAGCAATGTGGTTGACTCTTAACTGCCCCCTCAAGGGCAATTAGGGAAGGGCAATAAATGCTGCACAGCACAGATTCCAAGCCCACGTCGCATGAACAAATAAAAAATGACTTGTGCTGAGAAACCTCCAGGACAATGGGCCTAGTGCCAGAAAATGGGATTAGTGCAGTCGATCTTTGTTGACTGGCGTGAACACTTCTGTGCTGTAAACATATATGAATCAAAGATTTCTGTATTCCAACCAATTGCTACTAACAAAACCAGCTAGAGAACCAAAGTATGCTACCGAATGTTCAATTTCCCTGTAAGTGTAACTTCAATCTTCCCAAACCGGTGACCAGGACAGATGACAAAAAGTGACCGAAGCAATTTCCCTGCAAGAGTGTAACTTCAATCTTCCCAAACCTGTGACCAGGATAGATGACAAAAAGTGACCGAAGCATGGCAGTAAAGTGGCAGGACTGGGTACAGTACTCAGAACCGCAGCAAGAGTTGAACAATATTGAGGCTTGGGCTGGTAAATGGCAAGGAAAATTGGCGCCACACAAGTGCCAGGAAATTATAACCACCAATGAGAGAGAATCTAACCATCTCCACTTAGCATTGAATAGCATCACCATAATTAAATTCCCCACCATCAACATCCTAAGGGGTTAACACTGACCAGAAACCGAACCAGACATATAAATACTGTGGGCAGAACAGGTCAGAGGCTGGAAACTATTCCTCCTCACTGGAATACTCTCCACTTGCCTGGACCAGTGCAGCTCCAGTAACACTCAACGTCCAACACCATCCAGGACACAGTAGACCACTTGACAGGTATCCCATTTACCACCTTAAACACTCACTCTCTTCAGTTCACCACCATTATATAGAGTGGCAGCAGAGTGCATCATCTACAAGATGTACTTCATCAACTTATCAAGGTTCGAATATATGAATTAGGAGTAGGCCACTCAGTCCGCTCTGCCATTCAATAAAATGATGGCTCATCTGATAGTAACTTCAACCGCACACTTCTGCCCATCACCGAGGAGCGAGGGGGCAAAAGTTTATCAATAATCAATCTACTTCTGCCGCATAAATATTCAAAGGCTCTTCCTCAACTACCTTTTGAGGAAGAGAATTGCAAAACCTCACAACCCTGAGCGAAATTGTATTTCCTAATGTGTATGAAATGGGTGACACCTTATTTTTAAAGAATAGCTCTTCATTCTATATTCTCCCATAGGTGGAAACATCCTTTCCAGTCATCCTTTGACTGCATCTTCCAAAACCGTGACTTCTATCACCTAGGACAAGCACAAGCAAATCCATCACCTGCAAGCTCTCCCACTGAGTCACTCATCATCCTGACTTGGAAATATATCACCATTTCTTCACTGTTGCTGGGTCAAAATCCTGGAAATCTTGCCCTAACAGCACTGTGGGTGTACCTATGCCACATGGACTGCAGCCCACCACCACCTTCTCAAGGGCAATTATCGATGGGCAACAATGCTGACCAGGCCAATGATGGCCACATTCGGTGAAAGAATATTTGAAAATCCCAATGTGGAAAATTGGGAATTCCTTTCAGTATATCTGGTTATTTCTGGCACCAGAAAGCTTTCAGACTGTCATAAAACCCAATTGGATTGCTGTCCTTGGCAAAACGTGTTACCCCTAGTAGGGGCTGGTCCTATGTGGCACTTAATTGTTGAGTTTTAATGCAAAAAAAAGGGTAATAACTGCAGGCTTTCCAGAGCCAACAAACACATATATATGTATATGATATAGATATAGACTATAGGTTTCTCTCAGTAGGCTAGACAGCTGGTTTGTGATGCAGAACAAGACCAGCAGCACAGATTCAAATCCTGTACTGGCTGAGGTTATTCATGAAGGCGCCGCCTTCTCAGCCTTGCCACCCACCCGAGGTGTGATGATCCTCAGGTTAGACCACCACCAGTCAGCTCTCCCCCTCAAAGGGGAAAGCAGTCTATGGCCATCTGGGACTATGGCAACTTTATGATACAGAACTACCTTCCCCGAAATACAAATGGGAGAAACCTGGCTCATAACATCACAATAGTGTGAGGGTGGGGTGCGAACCCTAATTACAGCATACCTAAAGATAACCCAATTTTCATCTGAATTGAGTCAACAGGCCATTAAATAAAAACTTCAAAGCATTTCACCAATTCCTTAACAAGAATCTAAGGAACATTTCAGAATCAGTGAACAAAATCTCAAATTTACAAATCTGTTAATCTTTCCTGGGGTTTGCACCTGGATACGGCAAGCATGTTCTCGAAGAGCAGGGTGATTGGTCGTGGTGGTCCCGATCTCAGCCACCAGCAGTTACTAGTATTTTTATTAGGAATGGTGCCCCTGCCGCCTTTTAAATGAGAAGGAAATGAGGGCGTGTGCAGTCTTCCGACCAGAAGCAGCATCAAGCAAGTCATGCCCCCTGCACGTACACTTGACATCAAGCACCCTGTACCTATATGCTTTTGTCGCCAAATCACAGGGGAAAGCTTCCTCACTTTCTAGTTGCTGGCAAGCAAGGCACGAGGACTGTGAAGATGAATCGTTTTCTTACAAGGAATGGCCAGGTGCACAAATAGGCAGTGTATCTATTGGATAGGATGTCACAATCAAATCTGGAGAGCACAGCTCAGGAGAATCCACAGTAGGACAGAGCAGTAGTAGTTTTAGCTCTGTAAAGTGCTCCAGGGCCTCTGGAGCCAACAAAAGAAGAAACTTAACTCAGGAACACAGATGTTTAAAGATGGTTTATTGAGGTATGGTTTTGTCAATTGTACCAATGCATGTGTTATCTGCAGGGAAGTACTGGCAAATGAGAGGAGAAAAGGGGCGGCACGGTGCCACAATTGTTAGCACTGCTACCTCACAACGCCAGGGATCTGGATTTAATTCTGGCCTTGGGTGACTGTATGGAGTTTGCATGTTCTCCCTGCATCTGCGTGGGTTTCCTCCCACTGTCCAAAGATGTGCAGGTTAGGTGGATTGACCATGCTAAATTGCCCTTTAGTGTCCAAAAGGTTAGGTGGGGTAATGTGGCATGGCCCAAGTAGAGTGCTCTTTCAAAGAGTCAGTGCACACTCGATGGGCCGAATGGCCCCCTTCTGCACTGTCGGGATTCTATGAAGTTTCAGATTTAGAAAAAGAAGTGGTAGTTGAAAATTTCATTGAGGTTGAGGCCCCAGTCAGTTATTAACATATAGCTGTCCTCAAATCAAAAGCGCTGCTGCACCTAACCTAATGGTAGCACATTAAAAACACAACAAAAGCCCACGAGGCTGTCAGAATTCTGCAGCAGCATCTCTCAGCAGTATCCAGTGGAGTATTACAAGCATTTTGTTGCTATTGCCCTTCATGAAAATCTCCATGCGAGGTTAGATTTTCTGTTGTCAAAGATAATATAATCTATAATCTTTATTATTGTGCCCAAGTATTCATCTCCTGGGTAAAACTCCTATACAGTGCTCCCATGGCGAGCGTACGGACAAACAACACCAACTCCCGATACTTCCAGCTGCACAGGGGCACCAGATAAGGATGCCCACTGTCCCCGCTGCTGCTTGCTCTAGCGATTGAACCACTAGCAATCGCGTTCAGAGCAGCAAAAAGTTGGAGGGGGATCCGAAGGGGCGGCAGAGAGCACAGAGTCTCACTCTGTGCAGATGACCTGCTCCTCTACATTTCGAACCCCCAAAGCAGCATGGACGGAATCATTGCACTCCTGAAAGAGTTTAGCGCCTTCTTGGGCTGCAAACTCAACACGAGCAAAAAAGTGAGATCTTCTCGGTACACCCACAAGTAGGGGGTGCAGCACTAACGGGACTGCCATTTAAACAGGCCCGGCACAAATTCCTGAACTTGGGGATCCAAATAGCCCATGACTGGAAAGGGATCCACAAATGGAACCTCACCAGTCTGATGGAGGAAATAAAAAAGGACCTGCAAAGATGGAACACACTCCCACTCTCCCTCACGGAGAGTTCAGACAATCAAAATGAACGTACTGCCCAGGTACCCCTTCCTACTTAGATCCATTCCGATCTACAACTACAAGGCCTTTTTCTTTTTTTAAATTTAAGATTTAAAAGGGGTGTGAGCCGAACCAAACCGACAATCCTACCACTGAGCGGCGACGGCCGAGCGAATAAGGGGATGGATCAAGAAGCCAGAAGCCGAGTGGGTGCGCGCGGAGGAGACCTCCTGCATGGGAACCTCCGTCCGGGCCCTCACCACGGCAGCACCACCATCCCCACCCAAAAAACACTCCAGGAGCCCGGTGGTGACAGCCACCCTCCAATCCTAGAACCAACTACGGCAACAATTTGGCCTGACCAAAATGTCGGACAAAGCTCCCATCTGCAACAACCATAGATTCACATGAGCGCTGACTGACGCCGCCTTCAAAAAGGTGGGGACAGGACGGAGGGACACTGACAGTCAGGGACCTATACACGGACGGCAGGATCGCAACACTGGACGAACTGAGAGAAATTCCAGCTAGCCAGGGGGAACGAGCCAAGGTGTCTACAACTCAAAAACTTCCTACGAAAGGAGACAAGGATGTACCCACAACCGCCACGACAGACATTACTGGAAGAGTTACTGGACGCGATCATACTAGATAAAGAAAACTGCAGCGACATGTATGACCAACTGGTAGAAAGGGTCGGCACCGTACTGGACGTAACAAGAAAGAAATGGGAGGAGGACCTGGGGATTGAAATAAGGTGAGCACTCTGGAGCGAAGCACAGCACAGGGTCAACACCACCTCCACATCCGCAAGGCTCAGCCTGACGCAGCTAAATAGAGCCCACTTAACAAGAACCCGTATGAGTAGGTTCTTCCCGGAGGTGGAGAATAGATGTGAATGGTGACAAGGAGGCCCGGCCAACCACGCCCATATGTTCTGGTCTTGCCCGAGATTTGCGGGGTACTGGACAGCCTTCTTCGAGGCAATGTCCAATGTGGTGGGGATGAGGGTGGAGTCATGCCCGAAAGTGGCGGTCTTCAGGGTTTCAGAGCAGCCAGATCTATTTCTGGGGAGGAGGGCGGACGCCCTTACCCTTGTCTCCCTGATCGCCCGCCGTAGAATCCTGTTTGGCCTGGCGGTCAGCAGCACCACCCAAAGCTGCAGACTGGCTGAGGACCTCTCAGAATCTCTCCAAATGGAGAAAATCAAATTCGCCATCCAAGGGTCAGGCGACAGCTTCCACAGAACATGGGAACCATTCATCCAATTGTTCCGGGATGTTTGTGGCCAATGAACAAGCAGAAGAATAGCCAGGTAGCCAAGAATCAAGGGACAGTAGCCAAAGGGGGATAGACCGGGAGAGCGGGGGGGGGGGGGGGACGGGGGGGGGGGGGGGGGGGGGGGACAGCTAAACCCAAGAGGAAAGAAAGGCGAACCACAGGGGGGTGGGGAGAGAGAGAGAGAGAGAGAGAGAGAGACAGCGAACGAGAGAGAACCAGGGAGGTAGGGGAGGCAAGGGAATGACAGCCGGAAGGAGGGCACGGGATACGATAACAAACTTGGCATCTCCAGGATTAGAGACAAAGGAGAATACTGGCGAAAGACAGTAAGAGCAGCTGAAGCGGAGGTGAGCGCGCGACGACATCGAGATCCGTTCGGGAGAAGCAAGCGACAACACCAAACCCATTCGAGTATTGTCCACAGTAATTGTTTCTCCGGCACCCAAATGTATCCCCCCCCCCCCCCCCCCCCCCCCCCATCCCCCACAAACAGTTGCCTACTTATGTGTTGTAAATAATTTTGCCAGTTGTACAGAGTTGCTGCAGTTGACCTGGTGCACAATACCCTCCCAGTTATTCTATTTTATTTTTTATTCTTTTTTTTTGTATTTTTGGGTGTGCCCTTCTCTTCTATTATATATGTGTGTATATATTTCTTATCCTGTGTACATAACGGTAAATATACTTTGCTCAAAAACCCAATGATAAAACATCTATTAAAAAATTGTCATAAGTAGGCTTACATTAACACTGCAATTAAGTTACTGTGGAAATCCCACATTGCCACACTCCGGCACCTGTTCTGGTACAGAGGGAGAATTCATAATGTCCAATTCACCTACAAGCACTTCTTGCGGGACTTGTGGGAGGAAACCGAAGCACCCAGAGGAAATCCACACAGACAAGGGGAGGACGTGCAGACTCCACACAGACAGTGACACAAGCGGGAATCGAACCTGGGACCCTGCCGTGCTACCATTGTGCTACCATACTGTAGACGGCACAAAGGAACTGGCTTAAATCTGCACCAGATATGCACATTGCCCTCTCTTCTAACCTGCTTGGTGTGAGATTGTGAGGACCAAGCAGGCTCCACTTTTGAATTAAAGATAAGCGAAGGTCAGCAGGTGTGGGTGCAAAAGTCGGTCTGCAAAGGTGGGTTCAGGCAAAATAAAAAAATAAAGTTTGACTATCACTGTTTTGGAGGATCTGAAAAACTAAATCTTTAAAACAATAAAATCAACTTTGGATATTATATACATCAAAATTAGTAAAACATTATTCCGAACTCACATTGGTCCTTGCAACTAATTCTTAAGTTTAAAGTCCTTTGTCACTGACTTCCCAATCAGAGTCATTATTTAAATGAATCAAAATCTTTCATATGTGCATTAGACAGAGGATGAAGAACCATATTGGACTCCCTTGCCATAGATGCTGCCAGACCTCGGATTTTTCCAAGTATTTACTCTTTTGCACTGAGGATTAAACTGATCCCAGCCATCCTGACAAAGAACTGGTCAAACGTGCACAGCGAGGTTAACCAAGCTTTAAAGTCAGTTATAAAACACAACTAGCATTTAAATGCATTGTTAACACAGCAAAACATCCCAAGGCTGCTCAAGAAGTGCAAACCTAGAATTGAGGAGCAAAAGGGGATGATAGCACAGGTGAACAAAAAGCATGGTCATAGGGATAGGCTTTAAGCAGTGCCTTAAAGGAGAGGTTTCAAAGCGGAGAGGTTTAATGAAAGGATTAGCAAAGATGGGGGCAGAGGGTGGCGGTATGTGGCACAGTGGATAGCACTGGGACTGCGGCGCTGAGGACCCGGGTTCGAATCCCAGCCCTTGGTCACAGTCCGTGTGGACGTTGCACATTCTCTCTCTGTCTGCATGGGTTTCACCCCCACAACCTAAAGATGTGCTGGTTAGGTGGACTGGCCACGCTAAATTGCCCCTTAATTAGAAAAGAAAAATAATTGGCTACTCTAACTTTATCAAAAAATGATGGGGGCAGATATGGTTAAAGGTATGGTTGCCAATGGTGAAGCAAAGGAAATGGAGGATGCACAGGGGACAGCAGACTTGGAGGAATGCTGAAATGAAAACAAGAAAATGTTGGAAACACTCAGGTCAGGCAGCATCGGTGAGGTCAGGCAGCATCGGTGAAGTGAAACAAAGTTAAAATTTCAGGTCAATGAATGCAGGGTTTCTGGAGGATTTTTAGTGGAGGAACTGGTTACAGAGATAGGGATGTACAAGCCATGGTCAAATTCGAAGACAAGTTGAGAATTTAAATATTGGCACATTAGTGGGTTGGGAGCTAAAGTAGGTCCATGAGCATAGAGGCGATAGAAGAACAAAGGCAGAGTGCTGTGATGGAGGTGGAAGTAGAGAGTCGCTGTGACGCATATGCTATGGGATCAGAAGCTCAGCTCAGGACCAAATAGCATGGCTAAAATTGGTCCAACGTCAGACAACTGCCAGAAGATTGGTGGCCGGGGAATGGCGATTGTGATGGGAGACCAAAGTCAGGATTTTCCTAATCTCCAAAAAGGTAGAAATATCAGCTCATCCTGTACTGAATTTCAGAGAAGCAGTGTGACAATGCAGAAGCAGTGGAGGGAAGAGGCAGTGGTGAGGTAGAACTGGGTGCAGTCAGAGAACATCATACTACACCATTTCCAGATGCTGTTGCCACGGGTTGTTGAGAAATAGAAAGAGAGTCAATGATGTATCCTTGAGGGCACTCAAAGCCACACAGATGTCCTCTGGCTACAACTGGATAAGTAATAGTGGAACCAAGAGAAGGGAGTGCCACCCTGCCACCCAACTAGTCTACGGAATAGCATCTTTGAAGGGATTGGTGTGGACAATTAAGCACATGACAATGGTGCAATCACTAAAGTGACCTGGTAATGATTTGACACACTTGGCGTCATACTTCCATTCGATTGTTGTAGAAAAAGTGTTTACTTGTAAGGAAATAAATTAACAGCCCAACTTTTTTCATCAACGACAGGAGCAGACACTGGGGACGTTCAAAGGCAGACAGCCTCTGGGGAGAGATCATTGGAGCTGATGTTTCGGATGTGGGTTCATTGATAGAGACACTGACTGACCTGTCTTGTTTCCTAGTTTTCTTTCAGATTTCCAGCAATTGCCTTAGCCTCCAGGCTTATGGGCCAAGCACAGGAAAATGGGATCAGTGTAGTTAGATCTTTGTTGACCAGCATGGACATGATGGGCCGAATAGGCCTCCTCCTAGTTCCTCCTATGCTGTAAACATCTATGAATCTAATCAGGCTTTTGCTTTATTTACAAGTTTTTAATTCACCATGGAGCTGTTCCATGGCATTGTCTAGCAATCCATACAGCTTTAAAGTCCACATCATGGAATAACAATCACTTCAACACAGTTCATAAAAAAATGCATTTCTTTTAACACCTCACTGACTTCAGTTGGTAGGATGGTGCAGCGTGGACTGGGCCACAGGCAGTAGTAATGAACTGGGAAGGAAAAAGGAGTGAACAGAACGTCTGCTAAGCCTCTTTCCACATTGATGACGCCTGTTGGAAACAGACACTGGGGCAAGGACAGAATCGCATTTAGCTGTGACAGTCTCCCCATAATCAAGGTTTTACATTGCTCAGAGGCAATGTTTTCAGCACGACTGATCTATGCCAACCTTTATAATCTACATGAGACCCTACTTCATCTAACTGTACCAGCATATTCATAGAATTGACAGTGCAGAAGGAGGCCATTTGGCCCATTGAGTCTGCACTGGCCCTTGGAAAGAGCACCCCACTTAAGTCCGCACCTCCACCCTATTTCCGTGACCCCACCTAACCCTTTTGGACACCTAGGGCAATTTAGCATGGCCAATCCAGCTAACCAGAACATCTTTGGACTGTGGGAGGAAACCATCTTCTATCCCTTTCACCCTCGTGTGCATTCTTTAGAAAAAAGCCATGGGCCGAGGCACTGGACAGCAATTCAAATAGATGAACGTTATCTTGTAAGAGGCTTCTCCGAAAGGAGTGAAAGGCCAGGAGAGAGGAAAGAAATAAAAAATCTTCTAATTCTCATTTATATGGCATGGGAGGCGGCAAGTCAAACAGATGGCTGCAGAAGAGATTTATCACAAACACATGGCTGCAAAAGCTATGAGGGCGTGCTCAATAATGTGACACTCTGCATAAACTATATCTTGTACAGCCACTGATTGATGACTGTTGAAAGGTGGATTGAATTACAAATAAACTGTGAGAAGCTCCATTGGATGATCCGCAAGCATCGCAGGAATATTCCATTACAACTCCCTTGTGGAACGATTGAGGACAAGTCAATAATGCAATCACATTCATCAGAGCATCACGCGAACGAAGGAACAATATTTATATAAAACAAATGGTAGAAATGTTGCGACTGCTTTTATTGAATCACATTAGCTTCAGCATTGACCAAGGTTCAATCAGGATGTCTCAAGCTACATTAGGGCAGTGAACCTTGCAATGTCGCCTGGGTGCTGTTGGTAGTCCACTTGCACTTGACATGTGCCCCTGGGCCAGCTTCCAGTCAGTGCATGAAGTTGACCCAGTTGGGGTTGAGTGTGGGCATTGCTAGCTGAACCGCGTGGCTTGCAGGGCAATAGCAGAAGACAGTTAAAAGTTGACCGCACTGCAGTGGGTCTCAAGTCAAAGCCAGACCAGGTTAAGGATGGTTTCCTTTCCTGAAGTGAACCAGGTAATTTTATTTTACAACAATTAATGATAGTTTCACAGTCACCATCACGGAGATAAGCTTTCAATTCCAGATTTGTTCATTGAATTTAAATTCCACCAGCTACTGTGGTAGAATTTGAACCTGTGCCCACGGAACATTGTAAGAAGTCTTACAACACCAGGTTAAAGTCAAACAGGTTTGGAATCATGAGTTTTCCGAGCGTAGCTCCTTCATCAGGTGAGTGAATAAGTAGGTTACACAAACACAGCATATATAGACAAAGCCAATTATGCAAGATGATACTTTGAATGCGAGTCTTTGCAGGTAATTCATTCTTTACAGGTCCAGACAGTGTGACTCGGCCAACTTCAGATGAGCTCCCTGCTGCAGTCCAAGTCGCACTGGTTTCATCAGTCTAAAGATGTGCATGGTTAGGTGGATTGACCATGTTAAATTGCTCCTTTATGTTCAAAGATGTACAGGTTAGGTGGGGTTACGGGGGTAGGGCAGCGACTGGGCCAAGGTACAGTGCTGTTTCAGAGGGTCGGTGTAGACATGATGGGCCAATTGGTTTCCTTCTGCATTATAGAGATTCTATTGTCTGGGAGTTATTAAAGGGAAGGTTTTTTTTCAAATGGAGAAGTATTTCCAGACAATATTCCAACACTGCATGAAGGGTACACACAGTAACCCAAGTTGTTGCACTGTAAACACGGATTCCTAGGCAGAAGCATAATGGAAGAACATCTTACCTGTCAACTTGCATCTCTACTGCTTAACCTGGTACCATTTCAGTTACATTACAACTTTCACATCAATATAATGTAGTTTTGGCACTAAACAAGTGCAAAATCTTATGGTGCTTTGCATCATGGTGAATAATTTGTCATTTCCGTGAGTGTGGCAGGGTTAAAACTGTTCTGTCTTCACACTTCTGAAGGGCAACCAAGGACGGGCAATGACACCCACATCCTGTAAATGAATATTTAAGACATAGCTGACTCTTTCTTAAAATAAATTTAGAGTACCCAATTCATTTTTTCCAATTAAGGGGCAATTTATCGTGGCCAATCCACCTAAGCTGCACATCTTTGGGCTGTGGGGGCGAAACCCACGGAAACACAGGGAGAATGTGCAAACTCCACACGGATAGTGACCCAGAACCGGGATCGAACATGGGACCTCTGCGCCGAGAGACAGCAGTGCTAACCACTGCACCACCTTGCTGCCCTAACATTTTTTTTAAATTTAGAGTACCCAATTAATTTATTTTCCAATTAAGGGGCAATTTAGCGTGGCTAATCCACTTAACCTGCACACCTTTGGGTTGTGGGGGTGAAACCCACGCTGACATGAGGAGAATGTGCAAACTCCACAGACAGTGACCCAGGGCCAGGATTCGAACCCGGGTCCTCAGCGCTGCAGTCTCAGTGCTATCCACTGCGCCACATGCCACCCTCGTGCTGCCCTAAAATGGCTGACTCTTAGCTGCTCTCTGAAATGACCCAGCAAGCCACTAATCTCAAGGGCAATTTGGGATGGCCAACAAATGCTGGCCTTGCTGATGATGCCCACATTCCATCACAGACAAAGAAAAAAAACAATGACTGACATACGATTTCTGAAACTTCCATTATTAACATTTCACTGGGAAGAAATGCAGAATCATAGAAGAATCACAGAATTCCTACAGTGCAGGAGGCCATTCAGCCCATTGAGTCTACACCAATCCTTTGAAAGAGCACCCCACCGAGGTCCACTCCGCACCCTATCCCCGTAACCCCACCAAACCTGAAAGCCCCTGGAAGCTTAGGGGCAATTTAGCCACCTTGGGCAGCACAGTAGCAGTGGCTAGCACTGTTGCTTCACAGCACCAGGGACTCTGGTTCAATTCCCGGCTTGGGTCACTTGTGTGTGCACAGAGTCTGCACATTTCCTTGGGTTTCCTCCAGGTCCTAGTTTCCTCTCAGTCCAAAGGTGTGCAGGTTAGGTGGATTGGACACGCTAAATTGCCCCATAGTGTCCAAAAGTTAGGTACGGCTGTTGAGTTACGGGGATAGGGTGGAGGTATGGGCTTAGGTAGGGTGCTCTTTCAGGGGCCAGTGTAGACTCGGTGGACTGAAAGGCCTCCTTCTGCACCATAAATTCTATGATTCTGGCCGGTCACTTCTTCAGCTTTACAAGTCGAAGCAGTGATCTACAGATATTGAAGCACAGCAAGGCTGAGCTGCATAGAATGAGGCAGGGTGCCAATCCAGGGTCCCGATCCAGTCACCCCTGCTACAATGTGTGGACATTGGGTGCTGACATGATGCAGAATGGCCTTGATGTCCCTCCACAGTTAAAAAGGCTGCCTGACACTTGCTAATGGAATGCATAAAGACCAGATACAGGAGAGGGAATACAAAGTTATAAAATTGTGATTTAAGATTCTGCTTCTCATGCTGAATAAATGCATAGATTCCAAGAGCTGGATCAGTGGAAGTTGCCTATGTTTTTATTTTCATTTTAGTAACAAATTATCCCAACGCATGGTCCCTAAGCAGCAATTTAAATCACAAATTGCTAACATGGATACTTCAAATGACAAAGGCTGATTACACAAAACCAGGGATAGAAAATTTAAATAATGTGCAGTGCCTCCCCAGCAGAATTTATTCAAAAAATATTTCAACCCATTGCACTTCTTCCCTTTCAATACAAATTCTCCCAAATGTAGTTACCCAAACTCTACCATAACCGTATCTGCTCAGTAACCATCACAATATTGAAAGGTTGTTCTCCTAAAGATGGGAAATGTTCTTATCTACTCCAGCATCTGGACTAGTCCAGCACATTCTGTATCTTGTCATGCTACAGCATTCATTAATTACACCAAGGCCATTAGCATTACTCGTGCTCCTTTTCATCGAGACAAAAACCAGTCAAGGTCCTTGCTTCTGATTCCAATCCATTGGCTTAGTGGTGTCATCAGTCAGCACTTTGTGGGTTCAAGATCGATTCAGATTTGAGTGCATAATCTAGATTCACACTGAACAGTCCAGTGTTGAGAGAGAGCTGCATGGTCAACCATCTTTGGGGGGGATTAAACATTAAATTAAGTTTCCCGGTTTCAATTCTGGCCTTGGGTAAAGGAGTGCTGGGAATGGAGAGCAGTGAGGTAATGTTTCGGGATGGTGAGTGGTGTGGGTTAGTGCTAGCATTTATTGCCCCTTTTTAATTATTCTTGGGAAGCTGGCGTCAAGCTGATATTTTGAATTGTTGCAGTCCATTTGGTGGTAAAATTAGAGCTTTTCCCATGCATCTGCTGCTCTCATCCTTTTAGATGTACAGTTGTAGATTTTGAAGCTATTGTCGACAGCCTTCGTGAGTTACTGCAGTGCATTTTGTAGGTACACACTGCTACCACCATGCGTCGGTGGTGGAGGGAGATAAGGTGGTGGATGGGGTGCTCATCAAGCCAGCTGCTTTATCCTGGATGGTGTCAAACATCTGGAGTGTTGTTGGAGCTTCACGCATACAAGCAAAAAGGAGAATATTCCATTACATTACTGACTTGTGCTTTGTCGATGGTGGACAGACTTTGTGCAGTCAGGAGTGAGTTTTTTTTTAATAAAAAATTTGGTGTACCCAATTATTTTATTTCCAATTAAGGGGCAATTTAACATGGCCAATGCACCCAACCTGCACGTTTTTGGGTTGTGGGTTGAGACCCACGCAAACACGGGGAGAATGTGCAAACTCCACACTGACAAGTGACCCAGAGCCGGGATTCGAACCCGGGACATTGGCATCATGAGGCAGCAGTACTAACCACTGTGCCACATGCCACCCCTAAGAGGGGTGGCATTTCCAGCCTCTGACCTGCTCTTGCGGTCATAGTATTTTTTTGGCTGCTCCAGTTCAGTTTCTGTTCAATGGTAACCCCAGGGTAGTGATCGTGGATTCAGCAGTGGCAATGCCATTGAATGTCAAGGGCAGAAATTTAGATTCTCTTTCGCTGGACTGGCACTAAGGTGGCACAACTACTACTTTCAGCCCAATACCTGAACGAGGTCCAGGTCTCACTGCATGGTTTGACTTATGAAGTAGCTGAGGACAGTTGGACCCATAACATAACCCTGAGAAACTCATCGAATTTACAGTGCAGAAGGAAACCATTTGGCCCATCGAGTCTGCATCGGCCCTTAAAAAGAGCACTCTACTTAAGCCCACACTTGCACCCTGCAACACTACCCAATCTAGCCAATCCACCTAATCTCCACATTTTTGGATTGCAGGAGGAAACCGGAGCACCCAGAAGAAACCCACGCAGACACGGAGAAAACGCACAAACTCCACAGTCACCCGAAGCTGAAATTGAACCTGGGTCAATTGAGTTGTGAGCCAGCAGCGCTAACCACTGTGCCATATCTCCTGCAGTGACTGAGATGTTTGATCTCCAACACCCACAACCATCCTCCCACACCACCTGGCAAGACCCCAACCAGAGATATTTCTCCCCGAATCCCATTGACTCAAATTTTGACAGGCTTCCTAATGCCACACTCGGACCTTAATGTCAATTAACCACAGCTTTTTTGTCCAGGCTGTAATGACGCGAGGAGCTGAATTCCTCTGCTGAAACCCACCGAGCAGGTTATTGCTGAGTAGATTCTGCCTCATAACATTGCTGGGGATACCTTCCATCGCTTTATTGATGATTCACATGTCCTGCTAGAGGACCTCGGGGAGGGAGGGGGGGGGTCTCGGGGAGGGAGGGGGGGGGGTCTCGGGGAGGGAGGGGGGGGTCTCGGGGGGGGGAGGGAGGGGGGGGTCTCGGGGAGGGAGGGGGGGGTCTCGGGGAGGGAGGGGGGGGTCTCGGGGAGGGAAGGGGGGTCTCGGGGAGGGATGGGGGGGTCTCGGGGAGGGATGGGGGGGTCTCGGGGAGGGATGGGGGGGTCTCGGGGAGGGATGGGGGGGTCTCAGGGAGGGATGGGGGAGTCTCGGGGAGGGATGGGGGGGGTCTCGGGGAGGGATGGGGGGGGGTCTCGGGGAGGGATGGGGGAGGTCTCGGGGAGGGATGGGGGGTCTCGGGGAGGGATGGGGGGGGGTCTCGGGGAGGGATGGGGGGGTCTCGGGGAGGGATGGGGGGGTCTCGGGGAGGGATGGGGGGGGGTCTCGGGGAGGGATGGGGGGGGGGGTCTCGGGGAGGGATGGGGGGGGGTCTCGGGGAGGGATGGGGAGGGTCTCGGGGAGGATGGGGGTAGCGGGGAGGGATGGGGGGGTCTCGGGGAGGGATGGGGGGGTCTCGGGGAGGGATGGGGGGGTCTCGGGGAGGGATGGGGGGGTCTCGGGGAGGGATGGGGGGGTCTCGGGGAGGGATGGGGGGGTCTCGGGGAGGGATGGGGGGGGTCTCGGGGAGGGATGGGGGGGTCTCGGGGAGGGATGGGGGGGTCTCGGGGAGGGATGGGGGGGTCTCGGGGAGGGATGGGGGGGTCTCGGGGAGGGATGGGGGGGTCTCGGGGAGGATGGGGGGGGTCTCGGGGGGGGATGGGGGGGTCTCGGGGAGGGATGGGGGGGGTCTCGGGGAGGGATGGGGGGGGTCTCGGGGAGGGATGGGGGGGTCTCGGGGAGGGATGGGGGGGGGCTCGGGAGGGATGGGGGGGGTCTCGGGAGGGATGGGGGGGTCTCGGGGAGGGATGGGGGGGTCTCGGGGAGGGATGGGGGGGTCTCGGGGAGGGATGGGGGGTCTCGGGGAGGGATGGGGGGGGTCTCGGGGAGGGATGGGGGGGGTCTCGGGGAGGGATGGGGGGGTCTCGGGGAGGGATGGGGGGGTCTCGGGGAGGGATGGGGGGGTCTCGGGGAGGGATGGGGGGGTCTCGGGGAGGGAGGGGGGGTCTCGGGGGTGGGGGCGCGGGTTTGGGGTTTCCCGGGCCTCTCTCATGGGCCCTCCCCGCTCTCTGAAGCGCAGCCCCGATCTGGCCGCTCTCACAAACCCGGCGCCTCCATCAGGCGCTCCAGGATGAGTGGGAAGACTCTCTCCCACCCCATGTACTCACCGCGTTGGGCAGGGCGGCGGTGCCCGACTCCCGGCCTCACTCACTCGGTCACCAGGTAACGGGTCGCTCGGTGCCCAACCGCCTGGAAACCGGACACAAACAAGCAAGATGGCGGCGAGCGGCCACCTCATCACGTTCATCAATATGCGCACGCCGACACTGACCTCATAACGCTCATCAATATGCGTAAGCTGACACTGACTTCATCACGGTCATCAATATGCGCACGCCAACATTGACCTCACCACGCTTATCAATATACGTTCGCCGGCACTGACATCATCACGCCTATTAATATGGCACCCCGGCAATGACATCATCACGCTTATCAATATGTGCACGCCGCCCCGCCACCTTCATCGTGCGTATGAATACCACTCGGCGTCGCTGGCGTCACTGCGTCTTATCAGTATTCATAATCTGGAGAGCCGGAAGAGCAAGAGGCTCTGCATAAACCCCAAAACGAGCTGGGTATTTGGTGCAATTTAATCCGTGTGGTATTCATGTGGACAATTTCATGCTTAATCATTCCCGCACAGGGAATGGGAAAGATCACCAACTCTAATAAATATCTATTAGGCTGGTTGGGATTCAATTATCAATTTATTGTGTTACCGGTGTCTCTTTACCTGGAGCCTCTGGGTTTTACAGGTCTCACTCTTACCTGGAGCCTCTGCGTTTTATAGGTCTCACTCTTACCTGGAGCCTCTGCGTTTTATAGGTCTCACTCTTACCTGGAGCCTCTGGGTTTTACAGGTCTCACTCTTACCTGGAGCTTCTGGGTTTTACAGGTCTCACTCTTATCTGTAGCTTCTGCGTTTTATAGGTCTCACTCTTACCTGGAGCCTCTGCGTTTTATAGGTCTCACTCTTACCTGGAGCCTCTGGGGTTTATAGGTCTCCCTCTTACCTGGAGCCTCTTGTGGGTGGAGACTGGAGAACCCAGAGGAACCCCACTCAGACACGGGGAGAACACGCGGACTCCACACAAACAGTAACTCAAGACGGGAATCAAACCTGGGTCCCTGGAGGTGTGAAGCAACAGTGCTACCCACTGTGCTACCGTGCTGCCCACTGGTCGCTGGTCTTCTAATCCAGAGTTCCAGGTTTGCGTGATGGACTGGGCTACATTCATGACCTTTTGTAGTTTCCTTCGGTCTTGGGCAGAGCAGGCTCCATACCAAGCTGTGATACAACCAGAAAGAATGCTTTCTATGGTGCATCTGTAGAAGTTGGTGAGGGTCGTAGCTAACAAACCAAATTTCCTCAGTCTTCTGAGAAAGTAGAGTCATTGGTGGGTTTTCTTAACTATAGTGTCGGCATGGGGGAAACAGGACTGTTGGTGATCTGTACACCTAAAAACTTGAAGCTCTCGACCCTTTCTACTTCTTCCCATTGACGTAGACAGGGGCATGTTCTCCACTACGCTTCCTGAAGCCGATGACAATCTCCTTCATTTTGTTGACATTGAGGGAGACATTATTGGCGTCCCACCAGTTCTCCAGATTCTCTATCCCATTCCTGTACTCTGTCTCGTCATTGTTTGAAATCCGACCCACTACGGTGGTGTCATCAGCAAATTTGAAAATCGAGTTGGAGGGGAATTTAGCCACACAGTCATAGGTGTATAAGGAGTATACTAAGGGGCTGAGGACACAGCCTTGTGGGGCACTGGTGTTGAGGATGATCTTGGAGGAGGTGTTGTTGCCTATCTTTACTGATTGTGGCTGTGGATTAGAAAGTTCAGGATCCAGTCGCAGAGGGAGGAGCCGAGGCCAAGGCCACGGAGTTTGGAGATAAGTTTCATAGGAATGATGGTGTTGAAGGCTGAGCTGTAGTCGATAAATAGGAGTCGGACATAGGTGTCTTTGTTATCTAGGTGTTCCAGGGTACAGCGCAGGGCCATGGAGATGGCGTCTGCTGTGGACTTGTTGCAGCGGTAGGCAAACTGTAGTGGATCAAGGCAATCCGGGAGGCTGGAGTTGATTCATGCCATGAGTAACCTTTCGAAGCACTTCATGATGATGGATGTCAGAGCCACTGGACGCTAGTCATTAAGGCATGCTGCTTGACTTTTTTTTGGTACGGGGATGATGATGATACAGGGCTCGATAACTGCAGCAGCTCTGACAGCATCTGTGGAGAATGGTGAGGGATAGAAATGTGATGAATTAAATACTTGGAGAGGGGTAGTGCAGAATGCAAAGTTAATGATAGGACAGAGCTAAGGAGAGATTGATAAAGTTGTCACGGACTTGAGACATGGATATTCTTTTGGGACCCAGGTTATTTAAAAAAAATTGAAATTAAAAGTCTAGTAATGACCATGAAACCATTGTGAATATCATAAAAAGCTAGCTGTTTCATGAAGGAAATCTGCCATCCATACCTAGTCTGGCCCACATGTGACTCCAGATCCACATCAGTGTGGTTGACTTTTAATTGCCTTCTCAAATGGCCGAGCAAGCTCAGTTGTGTCAAACTGCTAAAATGCCTCAAAGGAATGAAACGGGACAGACTACTGGCATCGACCTAGGCACCAGAATGACAATGGCAAACCCAGAACTACTGACCCTGCAAAGTCTTCCTTACTAACATCCGGGGGCTTGTGACAAAATTAGGAGAGCTGTCTCACAGACTAGTCAAGCAACAGTACCAATGGAATCACCTTATAGACAATGTACCAGACAGCACTATCACTATTCCTGGGTATATCCTGTCTCACCAGCAGGACAGACCCAGCAGAGGTGGTGCTGTAGCCACCTGGGGTGGCCACGGCCCAATTACAAAATGGACACTTTGCAAAGAATGCAGGGAAAATGGACAATGCTGAGAAAGCAAGCAGGTGCAAGGTTTGTCTGTTGATTGGAGCTGTAGCTACCAGACAAGGCCGATACTGCAAAGCCATTACCATACTAATGAGCCATCTCCGGGGACAAAAGAGTAACATTTAGGTAAACAATACTAAATCAGACACCAAGGCGCCAGAGGAGACTACAACAAAGCAGGCCAACGGCCACCGAGGGCCCGCCCAGCAATCAGGGCAACCACCCCTTTATTGGAGGAAATTGATACCGATGATCAAGATATGGTCCAATTGATTGGGACCAAGTTCAAGGCCCGCCCAAAAGCACGCGAAGCCCCCTTTGGGTATAAGAAGAAGCCCCCAAGAGAGAATCGCTCTCTTGGCCTTGGCTCTCAGCGACGAGAGACCTGCCTAGCCGCTGCACCAGAACAAGTAAGTCCAAAGTCAACGCACGCTACGAGACAGACGCTCCTAGCTACTATTCCGTACCAGCTCGACCCCAGCAGCCTCAGAACCGGACAACGGCCATTGTTCCTCTGACTGAGTGGGTGCCCGAAGCTAAGTATAGGCTTTAGTAGTAGTGATAGTTTAGTTGGTAGAGTTTTGTGCATGAGTATATTTGACTGTGTGTGTAAATAAATGAGCATTGATTTTGAACTTACTAACTGGTGTATCGAGTCTTTGATTAGTATTCAGTTTTGAACCTTGTGGCGGTATCGAAAGATACCTGGCGACTCTTGAGCAAACGTAATTAGAATTAAGGAAGGCGACCATATTAACCGCCATAAACAGAGCCAATTAAGGAGAGAACACAGCGAGCAACATTTACTGGCGACTCCGCCGGGACTCGATTGAGAAGTGGCCTCACTACTCCGAGAGAACCCAGATTTGAATTGAGAATCCAATGGAGTTTTGTAGGCCGGAAAATAGCGTAAGCCGTACCCGTGTTTACATCAACACTTTATCACCCCCTGTTCCAAATTCAGTAGAGAACCTAGATAGAGAAGATGGCAATGAAGGCAGTGGAACGCCTTATGAACTCCCAGGAATTTGAGGTCGCAGCGACCAGTAGAGTAGGACAGTGTCCCGTATGGGAAGATGAGATCAGAAAATATCTCAAAGGGAAAGGATGGCCCCTTTGGAGTGAATTCTGCGCCAATGATGAAACAGGTCATGGGAGCGTAGGACATACTTGGTGGGAGAACCTGTCAGAGATCCACAAGAAGAGCTTAAGGAAAGCTCGCAAGCCGATGGCAATCGTGTCCTGCTCGGCACAATTGCGAGGTACAGAAGAGGTCGTTAGGACGCTCTGTAGAGAGATTGAGGAGAGAGACAGAAATAGTGAGGTAGATGTGAGCGAAGTTGAGAAGGAGAATAAGGATTTAAGAGAGAAGTTAGCAGCGAGGGACAGAGAAGTGGATGATGCCAAGGGGGCACACCAGTCTTGTCTTGCTAAGAATCCAATATGATAAGGCCTACCAGGACACACAACATGCAGTCTTGGCAAGACAAGAAACCGAGCAACAAGTGAGAAATTGCAGAAACAGTGCAATGATTTGAAAGCAGCCCTATAAGCACTCCATACTTCCACGACGGAACAAAGGCAGAGCTCTGTAGACCACGCAAAGTGCCGGAAGCAAATTGCAGAATTGCAATCTCTGCTTTCCGTTCAAAATGGGTATCAAAGTACATTTGGATCCCAGTTAGATCAGGAAAACAGCCCCGATTGGCAGGAATTTAATGAAACTGCCCGTAGATACGTGCATGGGACATGTACGCAGAAAAAAACCCAGAAAACGAAAGCACCCCAACCCCCGACTGAACAGGCGGAACATACCCCCATGAACCCTGTAACCACACACTGCAGGGCCGCAGCAGAAGGAGACACAGATTTCCTTTATACAACCCCGTTAACCGTAACGCAATTACAGGACACGTGTGAAACAATTACACCATTCCTTCCCAAATTAGACGCCCACCAGTTTTACGCTAGAGTTAAACAGCAGGCCACCATGTACGGCCTGGACGAGGAGCAAGTGAAGCTCACAGTTCTAAGCCTCGACCCTTCAGTCGTGGCAGCCCTTCCCAACCCACAGAATGTAGGAGGAGGCACATTCCAAGAAATGCACACAGCGATCCTAGATGCGATCGGCTACAACAGAGGAGACCCAGTAGAAGGTCTAAACAAGTGTAGGCAAAATAAAACCGAGCACCCCACAGCGTTTGCTGGACGCTTGTGGATACACTTCACAGCAGTTTTTGGAGAGTTAGCCTGCGCCCATTTGTCCCCAGATAATATGGCCAAATGAACTCGAATACTGGTCTGTCACACGACAGACGCAGGACAGAGGCTTGTGCAAATTATGACCCCTCAGACGAGGCCCACAATGAAAAATGGGTTTTGAAAAGTTGTCCCGCGCTTGGGAGCAATCAGTACAAGGCAAAACCGCATTTATAAAACCAGATGAAGAGCAGGCAGCTATGAATTCAGTTAGAGCTCACCAGAACCCCGCATGGGTAAATGAGGGCAGGAACAGCCTACCCCAGCCCAAATCCCAAGAATGTTACAATTGTGGACACTTAGGACACTTTGCACGAGAGTGCAACGCGCCCCAAAAGCAGCAGAGAAACCAACAGATAGGCACCCTAAATAGGAATAGGGCAAAGCCGATCCATAGCATTAGCGCCCGTTTAGAGAATGCAGACATGAACGGCACCGACTGACAGTGTTCGGGCTCCCCAACTTGGGTCTGCGACACCCTTTGAGACAAGTCCGGTAGACCGGTAGTAGCAGGCAAAGTCCGGGGACACCCCGTAGAATTTCTTTGGGACACAGGAGGGTCCCGCACCACACTCAATTCCTCCATGATGTTTCAACGAGACACGTGGCCCACAACAGACACCATCACACTCAGCGGTTTTGCAGGTCATTTGCAACAGGGTCACATCACAGACCCTGTAGCGATACAAATAGGTAACATTACAACTAAGCACCCCGTAGTTTTGGTTGATTTGCCCCAGACAGCTGAACATATCCTAGGGATCGATTTTATGAGCTCCCACAATCTTTCTTTTGATCCAGTAAACAAGTGTGTTTGGAAAATGGCAAAGGCAGCATGAGCCCCCGCCTCGCTCACAGTTGGAGAGTATGAGAACAGAATTAGCTCAGTAGGAGACTTCTGGGTTGACTCTCGAGCCATTAGTCCAGACAAACAGGTTAGAGCAGTCCTGCAGGAACACAAAGCAGCATTTTCACAGCACAAGCACGACTGTGGCAAATTGGCTGGCTTTGTGCATATTACAGGTCCTGACCCCAGACGCAGTACAGATTTCCCAAGGAAGCAGAGGGAGAAATCTCAAAGATAATAGAGAGTTTACTTGACCAAGGCGTACTCAGATCAGTAGCCTCCACAAACAACGTACCCATTTAGCCTGTCAGGAAACCGGATGGATCATGGCGACTGACCATTGATTACCGGGAACTGAAGAAAGTAATCCCAGCAGAATCCCCCACTGTAGCCACGAGTCCCGAGACCATGCTCAAACAGGGACTCCAGTCAAAAAAAATTTCGGTTTTGGACATTAGCAACGGCCTCTGGTCCATTCCATTGGATAAAGCCTGCCAGTACAAATTCGCCTTCACATTCCAGGGACAACAATATACATGGACGTGCCTTCCACAAGGCTTCCACAACTCCCCCTCCATTTTCCACCGACAGCTGGCAAATGGATTAGCAAAATTTTCCCGTCCCGACTGTCTGGTCCAGTATGTAGACGATTTGCTACTACAAACAGACACAAAGGAAGAGCACATTTTGCTTCTCGCCGAACTCCTTGGACTCTTAAAAGAAATTGGTTGTAAAGTCAACCCCAAGAAGGCCCAGATTTTGAAAGAAAAAGTGATTTACTTGGGTACAGTAATCACTCATGGTAAACGCAAGATCGAGCAAAAGAGAATTGACTCGATCGTCAAATTAACCCTTCCCCACAATGTCTCAGCCTCTGGTCATTCTAGGACTGGTTGGTTACTGCCGAAACCATATTGACAGTTTCGCCACTAAAGCAGCGCCCCTATCCGAACTTCTCAAGAAGCAGGCACCTTGGGAATGGCTTCCACAGCATACGGATGCCGTGGATGCTTTAAGGAGAGCACTCAGCACAGCCCCCGCACTACAGGTCCCAGACCCACTTTCCCCGTTCGCTATCGAAGTAGCAAGCACCGACCGAACCCTTTCGGCCGTGCTCCTCCAGGAACGCCATGACCAATTACGCCCCGTAGCATACGCCTCACGCGTTTTAGATGCTATCGAGCAAGAATTTTCTGCCTGTGAAAGGCACCTGCTCGCAGTTTTTTGGGCAGTATAGTACTTCGCCTACATTACAGGACTCAACCCCATCACCATTCTCACTGAACACACCCCAACACAGCTATTGTCAGATGGCCGACTTAAAGATGGCACAGTCAGCCAAATCCACGCAGCCCGTTGGACCCTTCTTTTACAGGGACGGGACATTACAGTTAAAAGAATCAAGACCCACACCTTCCTTGCCGATAATGCAGTCACCCCTCATGAGTGTAAAATCATCACCACACAACACAACACAGGCCCATTTATACCAAAGACACCTCCAAAGAAAACAGGTAGTACACCCCAGAGACCCCAGCCCACAGACACGTGCGCACCCATGAAAATTTATGTGGATGGCTCCTCCACAGTTTTAAAGGGAAAGAGAATCAGCGGTTGCGGCATTTATGTAGGGGACGCGCAGGGACGCGCCCTAGATTAGATTTCACTAAAGTTGCCAGGACACTTAGGCTTGCAGGGAGCAGAACTGGCAGAAATCGCTTATATTGTAGACCACCCCGACTCGTTCCTGACCCCAGCAGACATCTATTCGGACAGCTTGTATGTCTGTAATAGTTTAACGGAATTCCTACCCCTGTGGGAAATGAGAGGATTTGTTTCAGCAGACGGAAAACCCCTACCCTCATCCCCATTACTCCAACATATCTTAGAGAAAGTGAGAGATAGACAAAATGGCATCATTAAGGTTCGCAGTCATCACCGTTCTTCTCCCCCTGGTAACGTTAAAGCAGATGCCCTAGTGAAGGCAGGTTCCAGGCATGGTTATTTTTGGAACCCCCCCGAAAACACCCCAGTACACGCAGTTCAGGTCTCACAGACCAACATTCAGGATCTAGCAAAGGCTCAGAAAGAGGATGAGAAACTCAGGGAAGTTTTAAAGGGAACCTTCCCAACCCCGTACGATAAGTTTAAAAATACAATAACCACACATGACGGTGTGATTTTGAAAGAAGGCATTTATGTAGTTCCCAGCCAGGACAGGAACCAGATCATTTGTCAGTTCCATGACAATCATGGACACCAAGGCATTGAACCCACCTTAGCCCACCTCAGACCGCTCTGCTGGTGGCCTGATTTAAAAGCCGATGTAACCCACTATATTGAGAATTGCTTGATCCGTACCCAGAACAATCCGGACAGATATGCAAAAAATGCTCAACTTAGTCATACCCGCCCCGTTAATGGCCCCTGGACTAACCTCCAGATAGGTTACGTAGGACCCCTACCACCTTGCAGAAATGGATATAAGTATGTGTTGGTGGTCATCGACACCTTCACAAAATGGGTGGAAGCTATTCCATCAAGAACGAATACGGCAAAAACAACAACTAAAATCCTAACCCACCACATCTTTACAAGATTGGGACTCCCCCATAGTATAGAGTCCGATCAAGGCTCCCATTTCACAGGACGCGTAATGAAAAACGTCCTCACAATTTTTGGCATTAGACAAAAGTTTCATATTGCAAACCACCCCCAGTCAAGTGGTATTGTAGAGAGGATGAACAGGACATTAAAAGCCACCCTCAGGAAAATGGTGCAGCAGAATAACAGCAACTGGGATTCAGTTCTTCCATTTGCTTTAATGTTTTTATGGAACATGGTATCCACGTCCACAGGATACACCCCCCACACTTTCATGACCGGACGCCCCATGAAAGGAACAGAGTATTTATTAGGACTGGATTTGGCCAGCCCCGCAGTCACAGCCCTCACACATGAAAACGCTGTACAGCAGCTAATTGAGAACATTAAAGCAGCCCAACTCGCAGCAGCTGTGAGATTTGGGACACAGAAGCAACAGAGCAAGGCTTGTTTCGACAAGGCAGTACATGTCACTGAGTTTGCAGTAGGGCAGCAAGTGATGCTTTCCTTATACAACCCAAGTTCATTCCTTTCCCCTAAATTTTCCGGACCGTACTCCATTTCGGACAAAGTCAGCCCCTCGGTATACAAGATTACATATCCCAATGGCAAGTCTGTGTGGTTTCACATAAACCAGCTCAAGGCTTATGGCTTGCAGAATAACCATACACACTACATCTTGCTCGCAGCAGCAGACGATCACGCCCCGCCCACAGATGACGCATTCCTACCCTCCCCCAGCCAGTCCAGCCCATCCTCAGACACAATTTCAACTCCACCCCCAGAGGCACGACTCCGGCAACCAGCAGCGACAGCGACAGTGATAGCGATAACGATGACGACAGCCACAGCACACCACGTTATGACTATCCCCTGTACCAGGCCCCACTCCCAGCGAATCCGAGCATGATTCCAGTGACCCCTTCGAGATTACATACATCAAAGCCCCTGACCCAGACCCACTGGCCGACGATTACGGATTAAACCCCAGTAGCTCCAAACTCGACACACAATTCTGGCACCGAGACAATTCGTTCAGGCTCATCCCAAACGATGAGACGGACCCCAATTCGCCCCACGCAGCTTTGGCAAAGCTACTCCAGTCAAGAGTATGGCAGCCGGGAGAAGATGATGACATAGAGTCTGACTCCCACCAGACAAATCCCTTCGCGACTCTGTTCGCTATTGAGCAATGAGGTGTCCAGATGATGGTAAAAAGGAACCGATGGAGAGATACGGTGTCC
The DNA here is from genome assembly GCF_902713615.1 of Scyliorhinus canicula. Taxonomy (NCBI): domain Eukaryota; kingdom Metazoa; phylum Chordata; class Chondrichthyes; order Carcharhiniformes; family Scyliorhinidae; genus Scyliorhinus; species Scyliorhinus canicula. The sequence continues at coordinate 90,890,999 of NC_052156.1, forward strand.
TTTCTGATGGAACCTGCACCATGTTTGTTGTACATTTGTTCGTTAGTGTTGATGTTAAGTGTTGTTTTTAAATTTACACGTTTTTCACGGCCCCACGCCACCACTCCTTTAATAACCCCTGGTAGTTAATGGAACAAGTTTGTCCACAGACAACCGTTGGAATAAGTTTGTCCACAGAAACCTATTTAGAGATAACATTTTGCCCACAGACAACAGTTCATAACTGCTCTTCTGCTTCGTGAGAGAAGATGCATAACTGCAACCCCAGGACAACCACATTCTTACCCGTTCTTGCCGGTTACTCAGGCAGTGGAGAAACGGCACTGGTCCCCGTCCTGCCTGAGGACACCCCTTTGCTCAGCTACGCTCGGGTAGAGCACAAACGGCACTGATCACACTCCTGACCGGGGATTCCATCCATTTCTTACCCGCCGCGGCCCATACGCACCCCATTCTGAACTTTTGGTTTGTTTTACAGCGACCTTTAGGTTGCTCTCCATATGCTATTTACATCCTCAAACACTGGGATGGTAAATCGCACAGGCTGCGAGATGGCTCGCACTGTGTCAGTATTTTTCTCGGATGTCTTGTCCACATATTCAGTTTTTTAAAAATGAGGGAGTCACAGATGGTGACCAATTATAAAGGGTAAGTGGCAATAAAGGACAGACAGACAGACACACGAGATCTTAAGCAAGATAATAACAGATATTATGCTTGTGTTCACAGAATTCCGGAAACTCAAGAACCCACAGGAAGAGAAAGAAGAAGACCGTCAACAGGAAAGATGAAAACAACCTCCATCTTCTTCACCTGGATCTCAGCGGGATCCCTTCGATTGCGCGCGGCCGCTAACCCCCTCACCTCTACACCACAAGCCGTCAATGATTCCCACTCCTGCAATACACGGAACACCAAGATAATTAGCCCCGCGACAGTTAACAATACCCCGACCTGGTGTGATAAGTTTATCCCCTGGTATTCACTATCGTATGTAGTACTTAGTACTGGCGATACTTTGCAGTGTCGTGCAGGCAGGCAGAATCAGGAAATGGCGAAGGAGAGCCCACCGCTCTCGCACCCCGGTATACATGTTTAGGTCCCATATTTTCGGACTTCACCAAACCCCCGAACCCCTTGACATGAATTAAAGTGCATCCGTTTTTTTTCTGTGTGTGTTTTGTTCAATAAAGAAATGTAAACTCTGTGCTTGACTGCCAAGCCAGATAAATTTGTGTGCTGCTATTTGTACAGTTTAAGATATTATAGATTATTTTTGGATTGTTTGAGTGAGGATAGTTTATTGAGGATAGACAGAGGTTCCAGTATTTTTATTTTGTAATGCATGCCTGAATGTCATAGCGCCCATAGAGTTTTATAATAATGTATGTATTTAAAATGATTTTAGGTAAAATTGTGTTTCATAAGATAGGGCAGTGTAGAGCCTGCTTATGGGTGCCCCGCTTGGTCAGAGAACGAAGACGACGTGGTAATGTGATCCTTCAAGCTTAGCGTTGAGGATCACAAGGAGGAAGTGTAGCCACCTAGGGTGGCCACGTCCTGATTACAAAATGGACACTTTGCAAAGAATGCAGGGAAAATGGACAATGCTGAGAAAGCAAAGAGGTGCAAGCTTTGTCTGTTGATTGGAGTTTACAGCTCCCAGACAAGACCGATACTGCAAAGACTTTACCATACTAATGGGCCATCTCCGGGGACAAAAGAGTAACATTTAGGCAAACGATACTAAAGCAGACACCCCGGCGCCAGAGAAGACTAGAACAAAGCAGGCCAATGGCCACTTAGGGCCCACCCAGCAATCAGGGTAGCCACCCCTTTATTGGAGGAAATCGATACCGATGATCAAGATATGGGCCAATTAATTGGGACCAAGTTCAAGGCCCGTTCAAAAGCGCGAGAAGCCCCTTTTGGGTATAAGAAGAAGCCCCCAAGAGAGAATCGCACTCTTGGCCTAGGTTCTCAGCGAGCAGAGTCCTGCCTAGCTGCTGCACCAGAACAAGTAGGGCCTCATCAGAACAACATCAGGGCCTCACGGTAGCATGGTGGTTAGCATCAATGCTTCACAGCTCCAGGGTCCCAGATTCGATTCCCGGCTGGGTCACTGTCTGTGTGGAGTCTGCACGTCCTCCCCGTGTGTGCGTGGGTTTCCTCCGGGTGCTCCGGTTTCCTCCCACAGTCCAAAGATGTGCCGGTTAGGTGGATTGGCCATGCTAAATTGCCCGTAGTGTAAGGTTAATGGGGGGATTGTTGGGTTACGGGTATGTGGGTTTAAGTAGGGTGATCATTGCTCGGCACAACATCGAGGGCCGAAGGGCCTGTTCTGTGCTGTACTGTTCTATGTTCTATGTTCTAAGTAAGTCCAAAATCAATGCACGCTACGAGACAGACGCTCCTAGCTACTATTCCGTACCAGCTCGACCCCAGCAGCCTCAGAACCGGACAACAGCCATTGTTCCTCTGACTGAGTGGGCGCCCAAAGCTAAGTATAGGCTTTAGTAGTAGTGATAGTTTAGTTGGTAGAGTTTTGTGCATGAGTATAATTGACTGTGTGTAAATAAATGAGCATTGATTGGAACTTACTAACTGGTGTATCGAGTCTTTGATCAGTATTCGGTTTTGAACCTTGTGGCGGTATCGAAAGATACCTGCTGACTCTTGAGCAAACGTAATAAAAATTGAGGAAGGCGACCATTTTAACCTCCATAAACAGAGCCAATTAAGGAGAGAAAACAACGAGCAACAATGCACAATGGTGTACAGTTGGGAGGAATTTGTCCTGGAATCCTCAACGTGGGTTGCGAACCCCATTGAAGTCTTACGGCATCCGGTCAAATATGGGCAAGGAAACCTTCTGCTGATTACAACACACTGCACCCACTCAGCTGATGAATCAGTACTCCTCCATATTGAACACCATTTGGAGGACGCACTCAGGGTGGCAACGGCACAGAATATAATCTGGGTGGGGGACTTCAATGTCCATCACCAAGAGTGGTTTGGTAGTACCACCACAGACTGAGCTGGCCGGGTCCTAAAGGACATAGAACATAGAAAAATACAGAACAGGCCCTTTGGCCCACGATGTTGTGCCTAACTTTTGGCCTTGATTAAGAACAAATTAATCTACACCCCATCATTCTATCCTAATCCATGTACCTATCCAATAGCCGCTTGAAGGTCCCTAATGTTTCTGATTCAACTACTTCCACAGGCAGTGCATTCCATGCCCCCACTACTCTCTGGGTAAACAACCTACCTCTGACATCCCCTCTATATCTTCCACCATTCACCTTAAATGTATGTCCCATTGTAATGGTTTGTTCCACAGCTGCTAGACTGGGACTATGGCAGGTGGTGAGGGAACCAACAAGAGGGAAAAACATACTTGACCTCACCCTCTCCAACCTGTTTGCTGTCGGTAGGAGTGACCACCGCACAGTTCTTCTGAATACAAAGTCCGGTCTTCAAATCGAGGATATCATATTGTGTGGTACTGCAACTGTGCTAAATGTGATAAACTTTGAACTCATGATTGACCAGGCACTGTGGACCAATAGTGGTAGCGGAATTGTACTTAACAACAATCTGTAACCTCATGGCCGGGCAGATCCCCCACTCTACCCTTACCACCAAACCAGGGGACCAACTCTGGTTCAATGAAGAGTGCAGGAGAGCATGCCAGGAGCAACATCAGGCAAACCTAAAAATGATGTAACGGCCAGGTGAGGCTACAACACAGGAATGCTTGCCTGCCAAAGAGCATAAGCAGCAAGTAATAGACAGAGATAAGCGATTTCACAACCAATGGATCAGAACCACGTTTTGTAGTCCTGCCACATCCAGCCATGAATGGTGGTGGACAATTAAACAACTCACTGGAGGAGGAGGCTCCACAAATATCCCCAACATCAATGATGGTGGAGCCCTGCACCTCTGTGCAAAAGACAAGGCTGAGGCATTCGCAACAATCTTCAGCCTGAAGTGCCAATTCCAAGGATGATTCCAAGGGGAGGACCCACCATCTGTGGTTAACCAAAAAAGTTAAAGATAGTATCAAACTTAAAGAAAAAGCATGTAATTGTGCAAAGATCGGGGGCAGGTCAGAAGATTGAACAGAGTATAAAAACAGCAAAGAATGACTAAAAGATTAATAAGGAGTACTTGAGAAAGACAGAAATATAAAAACAGATAGTATTGGATTGGATTTGCTTATTGTCACATGTACCAAGGTACAGTGAAAAGTATTTTTCGATGTGCGCTCAAACAGATCATTTCCAGGGCAAAACAAGGTACACAATGTAGTGGTCGCGTTAGTGTTAGAATGATGTTTTAAGTGATTAGGTTATAGGAGATGTAAGAAGAGGATCTGTGTGAGAGAGCTCAGAGAATCGCCATGCTCTGGCGCCATCTTGTGTAAGAGTTACTATAGATATTTTGAAGGGAAGAGTTAACAAAGTAAGTATTGATAATGGGACTGATGAGTTAATAATGAAAAATAAGGAGGTGGCAAATATATAGAACAGGTATTTTGCCTCTGTTTTCACGATCGAGGATACAAGTAATATCCCAGAAATGGCTGTACGGTAAGAATTGGGAGAGGGTGAGGAACTCAGGATAATTACAATCAGCAGGAAGGTGGTATGAGAATATTGTTGGAGCTGCGGGCCGACAAATCCCCGGATCCTGATGGACTTCACTCTAAGGTCTTAAAAGGAGTGGCCAGTGAGATCATTGAAGCATTGGATTTAATTTCCCAAAATTTATTAGATTTGGAGAAGGTTCCATTAGATTGGAAGACAGCAAATATAACTCCTTTTTTCAAAAAGGGAGAGATACCAAAAAAGAGGAAACTATCAGCCAGTTAGCCGAACATCTGTAACAGTGAGAATGTTAGAAGCCATTATTAAATATATTATAACAGGGTATGAAGATAAATTCAAGGGAATCCAACAAAGCCAACATTGTTTTGTGAAAAAGGAAACCATGGGCGTGATCTATTGGCTCATCACATCCGACTTGGGATGCAACAAGGGCCCCTCATGAGATTTAACGGCCTTGTTACACCTCACAGGATCTAACGAGATCTCACGAGGCTTCATGATCCAGATTTGCATATTCAAGTGTGCAGTCAAACTCAATTGAATATGTTCGCGCCAGAGTTACCCAAAGCGTGGGATCTAATGCTGGGGCCTCGGAGACCCCAAGCAACTGCTGTTTAGAACTGATGTCCACCAACATTGACCAGGCGTATGGGCACTTGGGGGTGGGGGGTCTCCGAGGTGAATGGGAGCCACTGGATGGTCGCGCCCGGAGCAGGGTAGTACCCTGGCACCCCCGATGCCCCCCAGGCACCATGTCACCGCCAACCTGACACCCTAGCAGTGCCACACAGGTCCCTGGTGGTGCCACCCAGGTGCCACCCTGGCATTTCCAGGGTGCCCAGGTGGTACTGTCAGGTAAGCATGGGCCCTGCCAGGCTGGCATGCCACGTTACCTGGGTGGCATCTTGCCTGTGCCAGGGATCGGGCCTGGGGGTGCCCTGCTGTTATGAGATGAGGTGCGTGTTATATTACGTGATTGTAATACATTGTTACTCTTTTGCTTACTTCCAGAATGGTCTGGTGGTTGTAGTTCAATGAAACATCAAATTAAGCAAATAACATTTAATGAGTAACGAATATATATATATCAATGAGTGCTCACTTTTCTACAACTATAACTGATGAATAAGTAAATAAGAAGAAGTATAAATAATGTTTAACTCAATGTGCCAACTAAGCTGTTTTTCTCTAACACTCTGCTGTCTAGTCACTCCCGATACGAAGAGGCGGGAATATCCTCTGAGTACAGTTTATATACATGGATCTGGTGCTGCCATCTAGTGGTTGTTTAGCACTGATACTGTTGTTAACCCTTTACATACCAGCAGATGTACAGATCACTGCAGTGCGGGGGGCTTGAGGGCCCCCTCATTGCTAAGTTGGATTGGAGGAGTCTGGAGTCCTTGGTGGGGGGGGGGTTCAGAGATCCGGGCGCCATTTTAAAATAGTGGCCTGATCTCTCTCTGTACTGGCGAGTGGAGCTCATTAGTGCAGGAAATGATACTGAGTTCCTCACCAAGGCCTTGAAATGAAGCAGACTTACATTTAATAGCGGGGTTGTTCTCGGTGCTGCCAGCGCCAGAAAACAGCCGGCCATACGTGCCCGACATGGGACTCTGGGTGTGAGTCTCCTGCCTCATTGCACTCTCACTAGAGGGAAATGAGGCCAGTGAATAGTGGGAGAGGCCGGAAACGGGAACTGCAGAAGGCACCAAACAGTTTGCGATGCAACCGGCTGGCTCCTATAGGCGAAATCGGGATCTCGCTGTAGCATGGCGAGAAACCACTTATTACCACTTAAGCCCTATTTCCATACAATTAACGAAAGCCACCCTATATTCAATGGCATCCTGTCATTCATCGGCCTCCCCAGCAAGTGGTCACATTGGTGCCGATTAGTACTGCTTTTGAAAAACGTGAACATGGCCTTCTGTGGGGAGCGAGGAGGTGAGTAGCCATCTTTGCTCAAAGGCAAAGAGGCTGGGAGTACTGGGCTTGCCACCCCAGTGCTCGGAGTGGGGTAGGGGACCCTCTGTAGGGGTGGGCCGCCATAGGAGGGTGTGGGAGGTGCTGGGGGGACAACCGGAGGGGACAACTACGCATGGCACCACCATGCCAACCCCTGGATCATGTGTATCTGTTCTGGGAGCAACCCTTGTCCCTACCCATCTGATGCACCAATCACCATAACCCCCACCAACTGCCGAGGCCTCTGGACGTGCGGCTGAAGGCTAATAGGTAATAGGCAATCGTGGTTAACTAACTGAGCACTTCACAACCCAGGTGGATTCCTGCGGATGGCTGGCCATGTAGTATGTGGGAGTCATTGCCTCGCATCCTAACCAGACCATGATGCCAGGACACTGTGGGAGGCAACACTACTCACACAGCACCCAACATCCGAACACCCAGGAGACACAGCTCCATGGACATGTCCACGCCCGAAGGTTGAGGAGGGTCTAGTGCCCGGTCCCGAGAGATGAGGCTGATGATGAGGAACATGTGCCAACCTTTGAGGAGGAGGAGGATGAGGATGATGAGGCAGCCCTAGGTTAACAGGGTCTGGTGGACAAGGCCAGGGTGGAGCTGGAGGACCAGCCGGAGGCTGCAGGACAGGCGGAAGTGGCGAGGGTCCGGCAAGCCCGGAGGGTCAGGGAGGCCCTCATACTCTCCCGATACGCTTAGGATGTGGCCAGGTCCATCGTCGATACCATACCACCCCCACTCCCATCTCCCACCCTCCAAGGGTATGTGTTACATCTCTCCAGGGTACTTGGTCTGTTTCGGCGCTGTTTGCGGGTCACTATCGAGGGCAGGGGGTTGTTGATGACCCGGAAAGAGCTGAGCGCCGATGCTCCTCAACGTATGCTATAGTCTGACCTCTGCCTGTCTGCTGAGTACTCACTCACACCCATCACCTGTAGGTGGTGTATCCGGGGGCGGGGGAGGGGATGCCTGGACATATGGGCCAAGGGTTCAGAAGTCGTCCTGCATTGCAGAAGAAAGTGAGAGAGGTATCATACTGATTGTGCACAAGGGTGTTTATAGTGTTTTACAATTCCCGCTCTCCCGATAGTGCCGCCCCACACCCAGCCCCTAGCTACATCCCCCCACACACCTCCTCACCCAGTGCCCTCAGTGATCTTTGATGTGCTTTGCCTTGCTAGCTCTACTGCTATGTCGTGGTGTGTCCCCAAGATGCACATTAGAGGTGGAGATAGCCAGCTTCTTGCCTTGTCCCGTGGTCTTCAATGTCCCTAGTGGGCGTCCTCTGGGGCTCTGGGGCCAGAGGGCCTAGGCTCACTTGTCAGCGGCACATGCACAGCCGTGCCACCCTGTTCTGTGTGCTGACAGTGAGACATGGCCTTATCAGAGTGGTGGAATCAGGGGGGCTGGTGGCCACCATTGCCACTCCATGGGATTGCTCTGAGTTGTCATCCAATGGCCCCATGATCCTCGCTGAATACAAACTCTCTCATTAAAGAGAGCAGGGAATCCAAACTATGTATAGCTAAACTTCTATATAAAGTCGGCCAGTTTGGGTACCGGCATGGAGACGCGGTTGAGATCGCCCATGCCATGTACATGATAGTTGTTCTTTTGTAACTATATAGTTGTTTTAACTTCATTATGCAGAAGGCTTTCCTCTTCTTGTCAAAGAGATCTTGGATGGTGTGGTCATTCTCATTGCAGTCTTGGTGTTTCCTGGTCTTGTAGACGATGGTTTCTTCACAGCTTGAGATGATGGCTGTCTTCAGCTCTTTCAGTTTCCCTCCACTCCATTATGTTGGATGCTTTGGTGATTTTGGAGAAGACATCCTTTTATCTTAGCAAGAAGTCATAAAAGTGACAGAAATGTTATAATGAGAGGGAGTGTAGCCATCTGGAATGGCCACTTACAATAAGGAACATGGACGGTCGCAAAGCATAACGGGAAAAATGGACAATGCGAGATTCAGGCAGGCTCAGATCCTGAATGTATATTTCTGAGCGAAGAATCCAGACGGTATTGAAACCCCCAATCGATTAGCATTTTGATGGCCCATCTCCGTCAGACAAAAGACTGATACTTGAGCAACCGATACAATCCCAGACATTTCGGCACCACTCCCTGCACTAAGGAAGAGTAAACAACAGGGTCAATGACCGCTTAGGACACACCCGGCCATCAAGGCACCCGCCCCTTTATTGGCTCAAATCGAACACAGTGATCAAGAATTACCAAATTAGTGGGGTCCAAACTGAAGGACCGCCCAAAAGAGCGCGAAAACCCGAAGGATAAAGAGAGAGACCACCATGTGTTCGATCTCTCTTGGACCTGGCGCTCCGGCAACGTCTATTTCCAAGTGCAGAACCACCAGAAGCAAGTTCAAGTTCAACGCCCACTACTAGACAGATGAGCCTAGCTGAGCAGCAGTTACTTCTACAAACCCGATAGAATTCGAACAATGGCCACTGTTACTCTGACCTAATCCGGGTACCTGAAGTTAAGTACAGGTTGTCATAGTTGATAGGTGTAGTTTAACTAGTAGTGTCTATGTTGCATGATTAATTGTGTGTGTAAATAAAGTACCCTTGGTCTTGAACTAACTAACTGGTGTTTGACTCTTTGATCGATAGCTGGTTGAACCTTGTGGTGGTATCATCTGATACCTGGCGACTCTGAGAAATACAATATCGATATCAAAAGAAAGAAGGGCAACCTTATTGATCGCCGTATTTACAGTAGGTTAAAAAAGGCAACAGTTATTGGCGACATCTAAAGGGACTCGACCCAGAAGTGCTGTGTTACTCCGAGAGAACCCACAAATGCGTTTGAATTAGAAATCCAAATTGGCAAAGTAAAAGAAACCACAAGCGTAAGACCAATATCGATCAAACCTCCAGATTCAAAGTGTGTAATTTGCATGCGTACCAACAAGGGATATAAGGTAACCTCGATATATTTTGTTGGGTGAAACTTTCGGGAGTTGCGTAAACAGGAAAATAGCTTCAGCCGTATCCGTGTTTGCACCACCGCTTTATTCCCCCTTGTCCCAAATTCCCGGTAGAAACAGAGATAATCATAGAGATGGCAATGAAGGCAATGGAATGCCTTATGCATCCACAAGAGCCCGAGGTCGCAGCGACCAACAAAGCAGAATAATGTCCCATATGGGAAGAGGAGATTAGGAAATGCCTAAAGGGGAAAGGATGGCCCCTATGGTCTGAGTTTTGTGCGAATGAGGAAACAGGTCCTGGTAGTACAGGACAAACTTGATGGGATAACCTGACCGAGATCCACAAGAAGAATTTGAGTAGAGTTCGTAAGCCGATGGCAATTGTGTCCTGCTTGGCACAATTGCGAGGCACAGAGGAGGTCGTGAGGATGCTCCGGAGACAGCTTGAGGAGAAAGAGAGTGTTGCTCGTTCTGGGTGAGTGTGCTTAACACTCAATTTGGCTCTGTTTCGCTACTTAGCTCTGGAGTCGCCAGGTATCGTTAAGATACCGCCACAAGTTTCAAGGTCAAGTTCAAAGCAATAAAGCAATAAACCATACACCAATTAGTAAGTTCACACAAATGAGTTTATTATAATACAATTATAATACTACCCATGCACACGCTAAGATGATTAAACTATTCCTGCCACTAAATAAACCAATACTTATCTTAAAGGGAACTGCCGGATCAGGGGACAAGGCCTCTTGCTCTGCACTGGTTCGCAGACTTCAGGTTGGTACGGGTTAAAAAGGGGTCAGGAGTGTCTATCTCTGGGAGCGATCGTTGTGAGACACTTACTTGCTGGCGGATGCTGTCCCAAACCTCTCCTCTCTCTCGGTCAAGGTCTTCTTCGGTAAAAGGCTGGTCGAGAGGGCTGGTCCAGAGAGGAGGGCTGGTCAAGAAGAACAAACTAAGTTTGGGACCTGTCTTTTATAGGTCCTAGGGCTTCGTGCCCTTTTGGGCGGTCCCTCGACCTGCTGGGAATCGATTGGGTCTCTTCCCAATTGATTTGTTTGAATCCCCCCAATACTGAGGCTGTTCCTTGGCTACTGGGCGGGACTTTAGGTGCTTTGTTTTTGAACCCCGCTGGTGCCGGGGTGTCTGGTTTCCCATACACTGTTGCAATCACTTCCCTATTTGTGTCCATTGTCCCTGGGATCGTTCCATTACTATGTTAACTATCCTGGAGATTGCCTCATTAGTATGCGGAATGTTTGTTTTGGTGCTGTCTGCTCTCTTAGCAGACAGAATACACAGTGGCTTGGTGCAGCCTGCTTGTGCTGCAAACTTTGTCCATTTTAACCTGCAAGCTTTGCGTTCCTCCATTTTGTATTGAGGGAATGGCCAACTTCGGTGGCTACACTCCCTCCTTGTGATCCTCATGAGAAATCATGAAGGATCACCCAAGTACGGTGTCTTTGGGTCCCCTGACCTCAGCGAGTTCCATGGCTTCTATCCTTTCCTCAACTATGGCAAAAAAACTTTTACTAACAATTTCTGATTGGCGCTATGTCAAAGGGGACATACATTACCAATTGGAATCGGGAACCTCTATCTCAATAAACTACTCTCATCTCATATTTAAACATTCTACAACATTCTAAATCTTTAATCATTCATACAGCAGCATCATTACATTTCATTCTCTGACTCGGCAGTTGAGCTCAGAACATTACAATACATCTGCAAAAGTCTTTATTTACACATCACATCAAATTAAATCCTTTATTACACATCAAGGGGTTGGTGGGATTGGTGGAATCCGAAAATAGGGGATCTCACTCTGTACACTGTTGAGGCACGAGAGCGGTAGGCTCTCCTTCTCCATTTCCTCATTCTGAGGGTCTGGACTGCAATCACCAAAACTGATTCTATGACGGAGGACAAGTAGTACCATGTCAGAAATCTGGTACACCAGGTCGGGGTACTGTTACCATTGACTGGGCTGGGGGCGGTCTGGGTTTGGGAGAAGTTAGCAAACGTTGTACTGTGGGAAAGGGGGTCCGCATCCACGCGCAACCACACAGATGCCACATAAACTAAAAACATAGCAATTGTAGTGCTCTTCAACTTCGCTGTCTCTTCTCTTCTCTTCTCTTTTCTTCCTGGGATCTTGCTGTGCTGTTGCTTCGGTTCCTCTCTCGAACGTCCGAAAGCTAAGGGATCAAGCATATTATCTGTTAGTGTTCAGCTTAATATCTTGACTTTAAGTATATCTGTCCTCTTGTTCCAATTTTCCCTTTATGATGGTCACCTCCATGTGACTCCCTCATTTTTTTTTCAAAAAGCGGATTAAGGACCAGACATATACTTATCTACTAAACCAGTGCGAGCCGTCTCACAGAGTGTTGCAATTTACCATCCCAAAATGTTCCTGGATGTAAATAGCATATGGAGTGGCGGCCGAAGGGCTACCTTAAACAAAATGAAACCAAGCTTTAGAAATGAAAGGTCGAATGAGTTGCGTATGGGCCGCGACAGGTAAGAGTTGTATGGGATCCCCGGGTAGGGCGTGCTGTGCTGTACCCGAGCTTAGCTGACCAGAGGGGTATCCTCAGACAGGGCGGGTCCTCAATGCCGTTTCTCCACTGCCTGAGCGACCTGAAACGAACGGGCAAGAATGTAGTCATTGTTGAATTGCAGCCTCTATTCCCAGAATAGAGGGGCACCTAAAAAAAAAGGGGAGCAAAGATGCTCCTAGTGGGGTGACGGGTGAAGCATTGAGCTGGGCTCCAGACATTTCAGCTGAGTCAAGTTCTCAGAAATATCGGCGGACAAACTAACGTGCATGTGAGGTGGTCACAAGCTTTTCAGCTGAAAACCGAGTGGCCAATCTCCAAATCAAACATTTAACATACAAACATCATCAACATTCGTGCAGGTTCAATCAGAAAGGACAGCGCTTCTCTCAAGCGGTTCCTCTTTTTACATCATCTGGACACTTCACTTCTCCTCATTCTCTGCGAACAGGGTCGCAAAGGGGTTGCCGTGTCGGGAGTCAGACATCAAGTCATCCTCTTCTCCCGGATCCCATACCCTTGCATGGATCAGGCATGCAATTTTTGCATTGTGTGACCGGGGGTCACTCTCATCATTTTGGACAAATCTCCAAGAATTGTCCCTTGCCAAATCGTGGGGTCTAAATGTGAAGGAGCGTTGTCGGGGTCGTCATAGTTGGGTGGTGGGATTGGGTGTGGGTCTGGATTTTTAATGTAAGTGATCTCCATGGGGTCACTGGAGTCGGGGTCGAAGTCGCTGAAGTGGGGGCTGTAGGGTGGAGTGCTGTGGCTGTCCTCAGTCTCACAGTCACTGTCACTGTCTCTGCTGTGGCAGCTTGTGGGCGTTCCGGGGCGTGGTTTGGAGTCAGTGGGCGGAGTCGAGGTCGAGTCCAATGAGGAACTGGTCTGTGAGGGGGAGGGTGGAAATGTGTCTCTTGTGGGCGGATCGAGGTGTTCTGCTGCGTCTAGCAGGACATGGTGCGAGTGGTTTGACTGTGTTCCATAAGCCTTTAGCTGGTTAATATGGAACCACGCAGTCTTACCGTTTGGGTATTTTATCCTATATACCGAGGGGCTGATTTTGTCCGAAATTGAGTACGGGCCGGAAAATTTTGGTGCCAAAAACGTGCTGGGGTTATACACAGATAACATCACTTGTTGCCCAACCTGAAAGTCTGTGGTGTGGACATTTCTGTTGAAACAGGTCTTGCTCTGTTTCCGCTTTTTACCCAATTTTACTGCGGCTGCTAGCTGAGCAGACCTTACAGTCTCAACTAATTGTTTTAAAGCATTCTCGTGTGTGAGGGCCGTCACTTCTGGGCTGGTCGTGTCGAGTCCTAAAAGGAATTCTGATCCTTTCATAGGACGTCCGGTCATGAGTGTGTGTGGGGTGAAACCTGTAGATGATGAAACTGTATTTCGGATGAACATTAGTGCGAATGGGAGCACTGAATCCCAAGTCGAATTGTTCTCCTGTACCATCTTTCTAAGGGTCGATTTTAGAGTCCGATTCATGCGTTCCACTATCCCGCTCGACTGGGGGTGATACGCAATGTGAAAATTCTGTTTGATTCCGAATATGGTCAGGACGTTTTTCATGACCCGTCCTGTAAAATGAGATCCCTGATCTGATTCTATACTTCTGGGGAGTCCCCATCTCGTAAAGATGTGGTGGGTCAGGATCTTTGCAGTTGTCTTTGCTGTGTTGGTGCGGGAAGGGAATGCCTCTACCCATTTGGTAAAGGTATCTATGACCACCTGAACATATTTATAGCCATTCCTGCAAGGGGGTAATGGACCTATAAAATTGATCTGGAGGTTTGTCCAGGGGCCATTAACGGGGCGAGTGTGACTGAGTTGTGCCTTCTTTGAATACCTCTCCGGGTTATTCTGCGCACAAATTAAACAATTCTCTATATAGTGGGTAACATCTTGTCTTAGATTGGGCCCCCAACAGAGTTGTCTAAGGTGTGTTGTGGTAGGGTCGATCCCTTGGTGTCCATGACTATCATGGAATAAGGCAATCAATTGATTCCTGTCCTGTTCAGGAACCACATACAATTTGTCTTTTATGATCACACCCTCATGAGTGGTCAAAGCGTGTTTGAATTTATCGTACAGGGCCACAAAGTTTCCTTTTAAAATCTCCCGGAGATTTTCGTCCTGCTTCTGTGCCTGTACTAAATCCTCTATTTCTGTCTGTGAGACCTGAACTGCACTCACAGTGGCGCTAGCTGGTGCGCTAGCTGGGGGTGTCCAAAAATGACCTCGCCTGGAACCTGCTTTAGCCAGAGCGTCGGCTTTCACATTTCCGGGGGGGATGATCGATGGTGGCTTCTAACTTTGATAATACCATACATCCTATCCTTTGCCTTTTCTAGGATGTGTTGGAGTAATGGGGCTGATGGAAGGGGCTTCCCGTCTGCGGAGACGAAACCTCTTGTCCCCCACAGGGGTAGAAAGTCTGTGAGGCTGTTGCAGACATATAAACTGTCCGAGTATATGTCTGCTTGGCTGGGGAACGAATCTGGATGGTCCACTATATATGCAATGGCCACGAGCTCTGCTGCCTGTGCGCCTAAGTGACCCGGTAACTTTAGTGTTATCTCCTCTAATGCGCGTCCCTGCGCATCTTCCACATAAATTCCGTATCCTGTAATGCGTTCGCCATCTAAAACTGTGGATGAACCGTCCACATATATCTTCAATGGGGCACACGTGTCTGTGTGCTGGGGGCTCTGGCTTGAATTCCCTATCTTCCTGGGGGGCGTCTTAGCAATGAATGGTCCTGTGTTGTGTAGGGGTGCTACTATCTCACAATCATGGGGTTGTCCTGGATACTGTAGGTTGTCCGCTAAAAATGTGTGTGTCTTGGTTCGTTTAACTGTTATGTCCCGTCCTTGTAACAGAAGTGTCCACCTAGCTGCTCTTATCTGGCTCACTGAACCGTCCTTCAGTCGACCGTCCAAAAGTAACTGTGTGGGGGTGTGTTCGGTCAAAATGGTGATGGGATTGAGTCCGGTAATGTACGAAAAGTACTGAACTGCCCAAATACCGCTAGTAGGTGCCTCTCGCAGGCTGAAAATCCTTGTTCTGCGGGGTCTAAAAGTCTGGAGGCATAAGCCACTGGTCATAGCTGCTCGTGCCGTTCCTGAAGGAGCACGGCCGAGAGGGTCAGATCGGTGCTAGCTACATCTATTGCATAGGGGGATAGCGGGTCTGGAACATGTAGCGCGGGTGCTGCGCTGAGGGCTTTCTTTAACTCTTCCACAGCCTCTGTATGCTGCGGAAGCCATTCCCAAGGGGCTCCTTTCTTAAGGAGGTCTGAGAGTGGGGCTGCCTTTGTCGCAAAACCATCGATATGGTTCCGACAATACCCAACCAGTCCTAAAAACGACCGGAGGGTTGAAACGTTTTGGGGAAGGGGCAATTTGACGATCGAGTCAATTCTTTTGAACTCGATCTCGCGTTTGCCGTGGGTGATGACTGTACCCAAATACATCACTTGATTCTCCAATATCTGGGCCTTCTGGGGTTAACTTTATATCCAATACTTTGCAATAGTTCCAGGAGTTTGGACAGAAGCGTGATGTGCTCTGCCTTGGTGTCTGTCTGCAGTAATAGGTCGTCCACATACTGTACCAGACATTCGGGTCGGGAAAATTTTGCTAGTCCATTTGCCAGCTGTCGGTGGAAAATGGAGGGGGAATTGTGGAATCCTTGTGGGAGGCATGTTCACGTATACTGCTGTCCTTTAAATGTGAAGGCAAATTTGTACTGGCACGCCTTTGCCAATGGGATTGACCAGAAGCCGTTGCTAATGTCCAATACCGTGAAATATTTGGAGTGGAGTCCCTGCTTGAGCATGGTCTCGGGACTTGTTGCTACCGTGGGGGCTACTGCTGGGGTAACTTTGTTGAGTTCACGATAATCTATGGTCAGACGCCATGATCCGTCGGGCTTCCTCACTGGCCAAATAGGGGCATTATTAGTCGAGGCTACTGTCCTAAGTACACCCTGCTCTAATAAGCTCTCTATAACCTTTCCAATTTCTCCCTCTGCTTCTATGGGAAATTGGTACTGTCTCTGTCTTGGGTCAGGTCCAGTAACTTGAACTTAGAACATAGAACAGTACAGCACAGAACAGGCCCTTCGGCCCTCGATGTTGTGCCGAACAATGATCACCCTACTTAAACCCACGTAACCCGTATACCCATAACCCAACAATCCCCCCATTAACCTTACACTATGGGCAATTTAGCATGGCCAATCCACCTAACCCGCACATCTTTGGACTGTGGGAGGAAACCGGAGCACCCGGAGGAAACCCACGCACACACGGGGAGGACGTGCAGACTCCACACAGACAGTGACCCAGCCGGGAATCGAACCTGGGACCCTGGAGCTGTGAAGCATTGATGCTAACCACCATGCTACCGTGAGGCCCCCGAACTTGTCCAGTCATTCTGCCGCAGTCGTGCCGGTGACTGGCAAATGCTGTCCTGTGTCTGTTCAAAACTTCCCTAACCTGTTTGTCCGTGCTCGGGTAGGGTCGGGTCAAAATAATAGTCGCCTACTGCGCTAATCCTGTTTGCATACTCTCCCGCTGTGAGAGTTGCGGGTGCTCTGTCAGATTTTGCCATTCGCCAGACACACTGATTTACTGGGTCGAACGACAGGCTGTGGGCATTCATGAAGTCAATACCCAGTATGTGTTCTGCTGTGCGGGGCAGATTAACCAAAACAACGGGGTGTCTGGTGGAGATATTCCCTAGCTGGATGGATACAGGGGCTGTCATGTGTCCCTGCTGTGAGTGTTCTGTAAAGCCGCTGAGGGTTATTGAAGCTGTAGTGGGCCACGTGTCGGCCTGTGGTGTAGTGGAGGAATTAATGGTGGTGCGGGACCCTCCTGTGTCGCAAAGTAATTCTATGGGCTTCCCTCTAATCTTTGCTGTGATCACCGGCCTTCCGGATCGGTCCCAGAGGGTGTCACAGACCCAAGTGGGGGAGCCCGAACACCGTCAGTCCGTTCCGTCCACATTGGTCTGTCCTGACTGCGTCTCTATACTGTGGATTGGCTTTGCTTTGTTCCTGGTCAGAGTGCCTGTCTGCTGGCATCTCTGAGATATCTGCGGGCCGTTGCATTCTTTTGCAAAATGTCCTAAATGTCCGCAGTTGTAACATTCCTGCGGCTTCTGTGGGGGGCTGTTCTTTCCTTCATTTACCCATGCGGGGTTTTGGTGCGCTCTTACTGCCTGAATATCTGCTGCAGCCTGAGCTTCTTCTGGGGTCTTTACTTTTACCTTGCCTTGGACAGATTGCTCCCAAGCGCGGGACAATCTTTTCAATACCCATTTTTCATTATGGGCCTCTTCTGAGGGGTCATAACTGCTGCAGACATTCTGTCCTGCATCTGTGGCGTGGGAGATTATAGTGCGGGTCCATTTAACTATATTGTCTCGGGTTAAATGTGCGTGGTCTAAATAGCCAAAAATGGCAGTGAAATGAATCCACAGCCTTCCTGCGAATGCTGTGGGGTGCTCTGTCCTCTTCTGCCTACACTTATTTAGGCCTTCGACTGGGTCTCCTCTGTTGTACCCTATCGCGTCTAAAATAGATGTATGCATCTCTTCGAGGGTGCCTCCTCCAATGTTCTGTGGGTCGGGGAGGGCTGCTACAACTGATGAGTCTAAACTCAAAACTGTGAGGTTAACCTGCCTTCGCTCATCCAGGCCGTACATGGTCGCCTGCTGTTTCATTCTTGCGAAAAATTGGTGGGGGTCTGCAGTGGGGAGGAGCAGGGTGATTTTCTCACATGTGTCCCTTAGTTGTGTTACAGTTAAGGGGGTGGTGTACGTGATCTCGGGTGCGCCTTCTGTGGTTGCTTTTCTTTGGGTGGTGACTGGGTTCATTGGTGCGGGTGCTATCTGATCTGTGGGGGGTTGGGGCGCTTTCCTTTTCTGTTGCGCTGCTGGCGCACATGTTCCCTGAACATAGCGCTGCGCGGTTTTGCTTAATTCCTGCCAATCTGGGGCATTTTCTTCATCTAACTGGGTTCCAAATGTCTCTTGGAACCCATTCTGCACAGAATGCAGAGATTGCAGCTGCGCAATCTGCTTCCTACATTTAGCATGATCCACTGTGCTTTGCCTTTGCTCAGTGGTTGCAGCATGGAGTGCTCTTAAAGCTGCCTTTAGGTCAGAGCATTGCCTTTGCAGTGCCTCTACCTGCTTCTCTGAATCTTCTCTTATCAGAACTGCACGCTGCACATCCTGATAGGCTTTCTCATACTGGGCTTGGGAACTGCTCAGATGGGCTAGACTTGACTGATGTGCCCTCTTGGCATCATCCACCTCTCTATCCTTCTCTGCCAGTCGTTGCCTTAAACCTAGATTCTCCTTTTCGATGTCCCTGACATCCACTTTGCTCATTCTATTCCTCTCTTCTAATTCTTTGCAGAGCGTCCGAACGACCTCCTCTGTGCTTCGCAATTGTGCCATGCAGGACACAATTGCCATCGGCTTGCGTGCTTTTCCTAAATTCATTTTATGAATTTGAGATAGGTTCTCCCACCAAGTATGTCCTATACTCCCGGGACCTGTCTCCTCATTCACACAAAATTCACTCCAAAGGGGCCATCCTTTCCCTTTGAGGTACTTCCTGAGTTCCAGCTCCCACACGGGACACTGACCTACTCTGCTACTGTTGGTCGCTGCGACCACGAACTGCCCTGGGTTCATGAGGCGTTCCATTGCCTGCATGGCCATTTCCTTTTCTCTATGCTCTCTTTTAATTTGGAACGAGGGATAATAAGGCAATGCTATAAAATACGGGTACGGCTTTCGCTATGTTCTGACTTATAAAACTCCCGACAGTTTGTCGCAACAAAATCTCTCGGTTTAACCTTACAACCCTGTTAGTTACGCATGCAAAAACACACTTCCGAATTATGATTATTTATTTGAACTCTTGTGGTTTTCCCTTTTCCCAATTGGATTTCAGATTCAAATTTCTGGGTTCTCTCGGAGTGGGGGGGGGGGGCCACTTCTAATCGAGTCCCGTCTGGATGTCGCCACTAAATGTTGCTCGTTCTGGGTGAGTGTGCTTAACACTCAATTTGGCTCTGTTTCGTTACTTAGCTCTGGAGTCGTCAGGTATCGTTAAGATACCGCCACAAGTTTCAAGGTCAAGTTCAAAGCAATAAACCATACACCAATTAGTAAGTTCAAACAAATGAGTTTATTATAATACAATTATAATACTACCCAGGCACACGCTAAGATGATTAAACTATTCCTACCACTAAATAAACCAATACTTATCTTAAAGGAAACTGCCGGATCAGGGGACAAGGCCTCTTGCTCTGCACTGGTTCGCAGACTTCAGGTTGGTACAGGTTAAAAAGGGGCCAGGAGTGTCTATCTCTGGTAGCGATCGTTGTGAGACACTTACTTGCTGGCGGATGCAGTCCCAAACCTCTCCTCTCTCTCGGTCAAGGTCTTCTTTGGTAAAAGGCTGGTCGAGAGGACTGGTCCAGAGAGGAGGGCTGGTCAAGAAGAACGAACTAAGTTTGGGACCTGTCTTTTATAGGTCCTAGGGCTTCGCGCCCTTTTGGGTGGTCCCTCGACCTGCTGGGAATCGATTGGGTCTCTTCCCAATCAATTTGTTTGAATCCCCCCAATACTGAGGCTGTTCCTTGGCTACTGGGAGGGACTTTAGGTGCTTTGTTTTCGAACCCCGCTGGTGCCGGGGTGTCTGGTTTCCCATACACTGTTGCAATCACTTCCCTATTTGTGTCCATTGTCCCTGGGATCGTTCCATTACTATGTTAACTATCCCGGAGATTGCATCATTAGTATGCGGAATGTTTGTTTCGGTGCTGTCTGCTCTCTTAGCAGACAGAATACACATTGGCTTGGTGCAGCCTGCTTGTGCTGCAAACATTGTCCATTTTAACCTGCAAGCTTTGCGTTCCTCCATTTTGTATTGAGGGAATGGCCAACTTCGGTGGCTACAAGAAGGAAATGTTAGCGAGTGTGAGAGAGTAAATGAGCAACTCCGAGAGCAGCTAGCAACGAAGGACAAGGAGATGGCGAATGTCAAACGGGCACACCAATCTTGTCTCGCCCACTTAAGTAGCTTTCAGATTCAATATGATAAGGCCCACCAGGACACGCAACGTGCAGTTTTGGTAAGAGAGGAAACGTTGAAGCAGAACAGTTGAGAAAACAATGTGAGGATTTAAAGGCAGCCCTACGAGCATTCCACAGTTCCACCACGGAACAGAGGCAGAGTTCGGTGGACCATGCCAAGTGCAGGCAGCAAATTGCAAGATTGCAATCCCTGCTATCCATTCAGAACGGGTTCAGAGATACCTTTGGCCCACAGTTAGATCAGGAAAATGGCCCCGATTGGCAGGAACGTAATGAAAAGGCCCATCGATATGTGCACGAGACAGAAAGTCAGAATAGAGTCCCCTAGGCCCCGAAAAGGAAAGCACCCGCACCACCGACTGCACAGGCAGCACCCAACCCAATGAATCCCATCACTACGCAGCGTAGAGTAACAACAGAAGACCAACCCGATTTTGTGTACATCACCCCATTGACCATCACCCAGTTAAGAGATGCCCGCGATAAAATTGAGGCTTTCCACCCCACGTCAGACCCACACCACTTTTTTGAATGAGTTAGGCAACAGACCGTCATGGACGGTTTAGACGAGCAGGAAGAAGTAAAACTGATAGTAATGATCCTTGACCCATCAATTGGTTCAGCCCTTCCCGACCCACAAAATGTGGGAGGAGGTAGCCTCCAAGACATGAAAACAGCCATTTTAGCTGCCATTGGCTACAATAGAGGAGATCCAAAGAAGGACTCAACCAGTGCAGACAGAAAAAGGGAGAGCATCCAACAGCATTTGCAGGACGCCTCTGGATTCACTTCACCGCAGTATTTGGTGATTTAGCCCACGCCCATTTATCTGCAGACAATACGGCCAAATGGACCTGTATTTTAGTGTCCCACGCCACGGAGGCAGGACAAAAGGCATGTGCAAATTACGACCCTTCAGACCCGGCACACAATCAATTGTGGGTACTGAAGCGATTATCTAGAGCTTGGGAACAGTCCCTGCAGAAAAAGACAGACCAGAAAAGAATAGACGGCAACATGAATCCAGTAAGGGCACACCAAGACCCCGCATGGGTAAATGAAGGCAGAAGTAACACACAGCATCCTAAAGCACAGGAATGCTACAATTGCGGATATTACGCACGAGAATGCCAAGCCCCTGGAAACAGCAACGGAATCAGCCCACAAATGCCCCCCCAGGAACAATGCCAGACCCATCCACAGTGTTAGCGCCCAATCATAGAACATAGAACATAGAGAAATACAGCAGATAATTTGGCCATAAATGGCCCCGATTGGCGGTGTTCAGACTCCCAAACTTGGGCTTGCGACACACTTTGGGATAAGTCCGGAAGACCGGTAGTTGCAGGCACAGTCCGGGGACACCCAGTTGAGTTCCTTTGGGACACAGGAGGATCCCGAACCACGTTGAACCCCTCCACGATGTACCAGCGAGATATATGGCCCACTACAGACACCATTACTCTTAGTGGCTTTATTGCTCGTTCTGGGTGAGTGTGCTTCACACTCTTTTTAAAAAAAAATAATTTTTATTAAAATTTTCACAAAATATAAACAAAACAATATTAACAAAACAACCATGGTAAAAACCAAAGAATAACAACCACCCAACTACAAAAGCAACTAAAAAAGCAAACAACAAAAAGGAAAGAGATAACACCCGCCACATCCAACAACCCATGTACACAATTCTCCCCCCACGAACCAGCCCCCCCCCCCCCCCCCTCTCCCCCCCCCCCCCCCCCCCCCCCCCCCCCCCCCCCCCCCCCCCCCCCCCCCCCCCCCCCCCCCCCCCCGCCCGGGTTCCTGCTGCTGTCGGCCTATTTCCCTACCGTTCTGCCAGGAAGTCGAGGAAAGGCTGCCACCGCCTAAAGAACCCCTGTACTGATCCCCTCAGGGCAAATTTCACCTTCTCCAATTTGATAAACCCCGCCATATCATTGATCCAGGCCTCCACGATTGGGGACTTCGCATCCTTCCATTGAAGCAAGATCCTCCGCCGGGCGACTAGGGCGCAAAGGCCAGAACACCGGCCTCTTTCGCCTCCTGCACTCCCGGCTCCACTGCAACCTCAAAAATTGCGGGTCCCCAGCCTGGCTTGACCCTGGATCCTACCACCCTCGACACCGTCCTTGCTACCCCCTTCCAAAACTCCCCCAGTGCTGGGCATGCCCAAAACATATGGGTGTGGTTCGCTGGGTTCCCCGAGCACCTAGCAAACACCTGTCTTCGCCCCCGAAAAACCTACTCATCCTCGTCCCAGTCATGTGGGCCCTGTGCAGCACCTTGAACTGTATGAGGCTAAGCCTCGCACAGGAAGAGGAGGAATTCACCCTTTCCAGGGCATCCGCTCACGTCCCCTCCTCAATCTCCTCACCCAGCTCCTCTTCCCATTTACCCTTCAGCTCCTCCACCGAGGCCTCGTCTACCTCCTGCATTACGCGGTATACGTCCAAAATCCTCCCTCCTCCAACCCACACCTCCGAGAGCACCCTGTCCCGTACCCCACGTGGGGGCAACAGAGGGAACCCCTCCACCTGCCGCCTGGCAAATGCCCTAACCTGCATGTACCTAAACATGTTCCCCGGGGGGAGCCCAAACTTCCCCTCCAACTCACCCAGGCTCGCAAACCTCCCATCCACAAACAGGTCCCTCAACCTCCTAATACCTACCCTGTGCCAGCCCAGAAATCCGCCATCGATGCTCCCTGGAACAAACCGGTGGTTCCCCCGTATCGGGGACTCCATCGAGCCCCCCACCTCCCCCCTATGCCGTCTCCATTGCCCCCAAATTTTGAGGGTAGCTGCCACCACCGGGCTCGTGGTATACCTCATTGGAGGGAGCGGCAACGGCGCCGTTACCAGTGCCTCCAGGCTCGTGACCACACAGGACGCCATCTCCATCCTCTTCCATGCTGCCCCTTCCCCGTCCATTACCCACTTACGCACCATCGCTGCGTTGGCAGCCCAATAGTACCCACAGAGGTTGGGCAGCGCCAGCCCCCACCTGTCCCTGCCCCGCTCCAAAAACACCCTTCTCACCCTCGGAGTCCCATGCGCCCAAACAAATCCCGTAATACTCCTGTTAACTCTCCTAAAAAAGGCCTTTGGGATAAGGATGGGAAGGCACTGGAACAGGAACAAAAACCTCGGGAGCACCGTCATCTTGACGGACTGCACCCTACAAGCCAGCGACAGCGGTAACATATCCCACCTTTTAAACTCCTCCTCCATTTGTTCCACCAACCTTGTGAGGTTGAGCTTATGCAGGGCCCCCCAGCTCCTAGCCACCTGGACTCCCAGGTACCAAAAGCTCCTCCCTGCCTGCTTTAGTGGGAGCCTACCAATACCCTCCTCCTGATCCCCCGGGTGCACCATGAACAGCTCGCTCTTACCCAGGTTGAGCTTATACCCAGAAAAGCCCCCAAATTCGCTGAGAATCCTCATCACCTCCGGCATTCCCCCCACCGGGTCCGCCACATACAGCAACAGGTCGTCCGCATAAAGCGACACTTGATGCTCCTCCCCACCCCGCACCAGGCCCCTCCAGTTCCCCGACTCCCTCAACGCCATGGCCAGGGGCGCAATTGCCAACGCAAAGAGCAAGGGGGACAGGGGACACCCTTGTCTCGTCCCCCGGTGCAGCCGAAAGTATTCTGACCTCCTCCTATTCGTGGCTACACTCACCATCGGGGCTTCATAAAGCAGCCTCACCCAACGGACAAACCCTTCCCCAAACCCAAACCTTTCCAATACCTCCCACAGATACCCCCACTCAACCCTATCAAAGGCCTCCTCCGCATCTAATGCCACCACTATCTCCGCCTCCCCTTCCACAGCCGGCATCATAATGACATTGAGAAGCCTTCGTATGTTGGTATTCAACTGCCTTCCATTTACAAACTCCGTCTGGTCCTCGTGAATAACCCCCGGCACACAATCCTCTATTCTTGTAGCTAAGATCTTTGCCAACAGCTTGGCGTCTATATTTAGCAGCGAGATCGGCCTACATGACCCACACTGCAGAGGGTCCTTGTCCCGCTTAAGGATCAAGGAAATCAGCGCCCATGACATAGTTGGGGGCAAAGCCCCCCCCACTCTTGCCTCATTAAAGGTCCAAACCAACAGGGGGCCCAACAGGTCCGCATATATTTTGTAAAATTCGGCCGGAAACCCACCCGGCCCCGGCGCCTTCCCTGACTTCATGTTCCCTATCCCTTTAACCAGCTCCTCCAGATCAATCGGCGCCCCCAGTCCCTCCACCTGCCCCTCCTCCACCTTCGGAAATCGCAGCTTGTCCAAGAAGCGCCCCATTCCTCCCCCCCCTCCACCGGGGGTTCAGACCGGTACAATTCCCCATAAAAGTCCCTAAAGACCCCATTAACATCAACCCCCCTCCGCACCACCTTCCCAGTTCTATCCGTCACTCCCCCAATCTCCCTGGCCGCATCTCGCTTTCGGAGCTGGTGTGCCAGCATCCTACTCGCCTTCTCCCCGTATTCATACACCGCTCCCTGTGCTTTCCTCCACTGAGCTTCCGCCTTTCTGGTGGTCAGTAGATCGAACCTGGCCTGAAGGCTACGCCTCTCCCCCAGAAATCGTTCCTCCGGAGCCTCCGTATATCTCCTATCCACCCTCACCATCTCCCCTATCAATCTCTCCCTCTCCCTCTGCTCTCCCCTCTCCCTATGGGTTCGGATGGAAATTAACTCCCCTCTAATCACCGCCTTCAATGCCTCCAACACTGTCCCCACTCGGACCTCCCCGTTATCGTTGGCCTCAAGGTACCTCTTAATACACCCCCGAACCCTCCCGGCCACATCCTTGTCCGCCAGCAGCCCCACCTCCAAGCGCCAGAGTGGACGCTGGTCCCTCTCCACCCCCAGCCCAACATCCACCCAGTGCGGGGCATGATCCAAAATGGCTATGGCAGAGTATTCAGCATCCTCCACCCTCGAAACCAGCCCCCTGCTTAGGACAAAAAAATCAATCCTAGAATAGGCCTTATGCACGTGGGAGAAAAACGAGTACTCCCTGGCCCTTGGCCTCGCAAACCTCCAGGGATCCACCCCTCCCATCTGATCCATAAACCCCCTCAACACCTTAGCTGCCGCCGGCCTCCTACCCGTCCGGGACCTGGATCGATCCAATGGGGGATCCAGCACCGTGTTGAAGTCCCCCCCCCCATGATCAGGCCCCCCGCCTCCAGATCCAGAATGCGGCCCAACATGCGCCGCATAAACCCCGCATCGTCCCAGTTTGGGGCGTAAACATTCATCAGCACCACCCGCTCCCCCTGCAGCTTACCACTCACCATCACATATCTCCCGCCACTGTCAGCCACCACATTTAACGCCTCAAACGACACCCTCTTTCCCACCAGGATCGCCACCCCCGATTCTTCTCATCCAGCCCTGAATGGAATACTTGGCCCACCCACCCCTTCCTCAGTCGAACCTGGTCCGCCACCTTCGGGTGTGTCTCTTGGAGCATGGCCACATCCGCCTTCAGCCCCTTCAAGTGTGTAAACACCCGGGCCCGCTTGACCGGCCCATTCAGCCCCCTTACATTCCAGGTTATCAGCCGGATCAGAGGACTCCCTGCCCCTGTCGTGGTTCCCCAGGACGACAATTTGTTTGTACCTATTCAAATATTAAAACACAGAGAGTCTGAGGAGCGATCTTCCAAGCAGTGAACTTTATTTCCCTTAGCATGAGAGAAACAAAGCTGAGATTGTCCGGAGCAATCTAAAAAGCTTCAGGGCTTACCGCCTTTTATGTTCATTTTAACCCCATGATGCAAGCTCTTATCTTAATTTACAGCCGTCTTATCTGCTTTCCTTACTTTGGCCACTATTGTTTACATTAAGCCTCTCAGCCTAGCAGCCATAAGTCAGTTCTTATCT
The DNA here is from genome assembly GCF_902713615.1 of Scyliorhinus canicula. NCBI lineage: Eukaryota > Metazoa > Chordata > Chondrichthyes > Carcharhiniformes > Scyliorhinidae > Scyliorhinus > Scyliorhinus canicula. Next base: position 90,917,158 of record NC_052156.1, read on the forward strand.
CATCTTTGTCTAAACTTTCTTCTTGTGAAACAGACAGTTCTGCGGACCAAGGCCGAATGTATACAAAAACAGACTCCTTTATAGCCCTTATTTATGGGCAACCATTTTAGTTAAGCCCTGAGCTGTTCATTGTTCTTCCAAGTGACTGTTGTATTTTAAATGTTAAGTAAAGCTATACTCTTTTTCTGGGTCTTCTGCTTTAATCATATTAACTATACTTGATTACATTAGGTCACACAAAGTTACCCTGGGTTACACACTCATCTCAATACTCACCTAAATCTACTTTATCATTTCACTAAAACCTATGATTCTAAACTTGGTACCTAACTCATACAACATCCAGTACAAATTCCCTTACATGTCCCCCCTTTGAGGCTATTCCCTAGCCTCACACAAATTACCAAGCTCAAATAATCCCCTTACTGGATCCCATTTACAATTTATTTTAAACACTTTTTGCAGGCAATGTGGAGGAGCCGAATACTTTGGTCAGGGAACAACGCCCCTAATTCTTCTTTATCATAATTCATCTATCCAGATTCGAATTCTCGGGTCGCTCCCCCAGATTGCTTGCTCCTAACAGCCATCAGCCAAAAACCTTCCCACCCTTGTCAAGGGAAGGAAAAAAGACTGATTCCTGTGTACAGACTAAGTTCTCCAAGTCTCTTGCGAATTTCAGTCAGGTGCTGTTGTTGGTACAAAGCAATCGTCCATTATTATAGTCCTTTCACAGAGTGACGAGTTTCCATCTCGACCAGGGTCATGGTGAATCCGCTCATCGGAGGCAGCTCAAGGTTTTCCCTTTCCTCCGTTTTTCCTCGCGAACGTGAGCTGCTTGTCACCATCATCTGCCGTGTTGCAACTCTGGTAAGGAAGGATCTCAGGGCGGGTAAAAAACAACAAAATATGAGTCCTAGAACGGTTATGATTATGATTGCTACAGCTCCAGCTTTGGCGAACCATGCCCCCCATCTTCCAAACATCCTATCCAACCAATTCCAGGCTTCATGCCCAAACCCAGCATTTTCTTTCACTTCTGCCCTAAGATTCTTCAACTTATTCATGGCCCGTGTAAATGACCCCTCTGGATCAGTGTTGTTAGGGATAAATGTGCAACACTGATCTCCAAACATAACACAGACCCCTCCTTTCTCCCAAATAGTATCCGTACTCACTGATCGCCTACGTCTTGTTTGTCTTAATACTCTACCTTCCTGATTCCGCACCCCTATGTCATCTGCATCCCACTTTCCCTTGTTACGGGTCAAGGAAGTCCCCCAGGGAAATAGGTTCCAAGTCCCCTGTGGGGAATGAGGCCCTCTCACCGTCCTCACCTCCCTCGGCACCGTGACTAACAGGCTGAAGCTGGGCATTTGTATCATCAGCCAGCTCATGCACAGAACCACTCTCATCATCATTTATTATTTCTGCTGTACTTTGGCTCTGCTCCTCCCCCTCACGATTATCCTCGTGTAGTGCTATCTCTTCCTCGCTGCTACTTCTATCCACCCTACCTCTAACTTCAGTCTCCCTTCTCTCCCCTACCCCAGGTACCGTTCTGGTACAATGGTTCAAGTGATACCACAGTGTACTGCCTTCTACTTGCAACGCCGTGGGAGATACTCTGGTGACTTCAAACGGCCCTTCTCGTCTGGGTTCATGCCAACGTCTCCGGAACTTTCTGATGTATACTTGATCTCCCGGTGTGATCTGGTGTTCCGTGGCAGGGCTCTCCTCCTCCTTGGCCTTTTCCTGTTCAAAAATAGTTCTATGTATAAAAGTTAATTGTCGTACATACTCTCTTGCATCCTGATCTAAACACTCCAATGTGGGGCCCCCTGTTCCCCCGATCTTTGGCACCGGCATTACTCTTCCTGTCATCATCTCATGCGGGCTTAAATGTGTGATTCTGTTTTCCTGACTCCTGTACTGCATTAAAGCCAATGGCAGAGCATCTATCCAGTTTTTTCCTGTCTCACTACAAATTTTGCTTATTTTAGCCTTGAGGGTTCCGTTTGCTCTCTCCACCATTCCTTGGGATTGAGGATGATACACACATCCAAACCTCTGCTTTATACGGAGTGCTGAGAGTGTCTCTCTCAGTGCCCTCCCTATAAAAGCAGATCCATTGTCTGAACTTAATTGCATGGGTATGCCAAATCTTGGGATAATTTCTTTTGACAGGAAGTTAATTACCGTTCCAGATCCTTGATCTTTGGATGGCGTTGCTTCTATCCATCTGCTGAATCTATCAATAATCACTAGCATGTATCTTTTTCCTCTTACCACCTTTCCCATATCCACATAGTCCATGCATAGATGTTTAAACGGCCCTTCTGGAATGGGTATGTGCCCTATTGGGGCAGTAATGCCCTTCCTGATATTATTCTGAGCACACACCTCACACAGACCTAGTATGTAGTCAATTGAGTTTTGCAGGTATGGTGACCAGAATCCTTCTTTCTTAATCTTCCTAGCCACTTCTCCTCTCGCACAGTGATCCACCCCGTGTGCTTCACTAATTAGTACGGTTAGTAATGATGTGGGTGCTATGATCAATCCTTCCCCATTTCTCCATATTTTGTCATGTTGTCCCTGTAATGCTCCTCTCTCTCTCCACATTGTTTTTTCTGCTACAGGGGCTTCTTCCTGTAATTGTGCCACATCTTCTAATGTGATTTGAGGTTCGATATTCCCCACACCTGGCCCTGGGTGCGGCCTTGCTATTTCTACTGGGGCTATCGTAGCCTCAATGTATCCTGATGCTTCTTTAGCTGCCTTGTCAGCTTTGGTATTTCCCTGTGTGATGTTATCTGTTCCCTTTTTATGCGCCTGACACTTAATTATGGCTAATTCCCTTGGGCCCATCATAGCCCTTATTAAAGCCCTGATTTGAACTTCGTGTTGAATTGGTCCTCCTCCGCTTTTCATAAATCCCCTTTGCTTCCATATTGCCCCAAACAGGTGACAAACCCCGTGGGCATAGGCTGAATCAGTATAAATTTCCACTGCTTCCCCGTTTGCTAATTCACATGCTCTGGTCAGTGCTTCAAGCTCCGCTAACTGGGCTGAGCATGGCTGCTCACATTCTTTTGCCTCCACTACCTCAAATGTTTTCCCTTTCTGTTCAACTACTGCATAGCCAGCATGATTTCCCCTATGATCCCTATGGCACGAGCCGTCAACATACAACGTTCTCTTTTCTTCTGTGTTTAACCTATCTGCCTTCAGATCTTTCCTCAGTTTCATAAACGCTCTTGTCTCTCTCACACACTCATGCTCCTCTCCCTCATGTGGCAATGGCATATAGTCAGCTGGGTTGGCCCTATTGCACTTTACTATCGTAATGTCCGGGAATGTGGTCAGCATTTGAAAATGGTGAATTCTAGCCGGCGTCAGAACAAACTTCCCTTTTTCAATCAATTCAGCTACTTTATGGTATACATGTATGTTTATCGGATATCCCATTGTGACCGTAGCTGCCTTTTCGTACGCCCACCAAGCTGCTGCCAGGCCTTGATAACACGGCGGGTATCCCATTGCTACGTCATCTAGCTTGGTACTATAATATGCTACAGCCTGCCTTCGCCTTCCCTTGCAACTTTCCTGTGTTAACACTGCTGTAGCAAATCCGGCTTCTCTGTTACTCACAAATAAATCAAAGGGCTTGTCATAGGTCGGTAAAGCCAATGCTGGTGCCTGTGCCATTTCACTCTTTATATTCTCAAATGCTTCTAGCGCATCTTTGTCCCATTTTAGTTTGGCTTTTAATTCGTCACACCCTGCTTCCTTCATTATCTTTCGTAGTGCCTGCGTTTTTTCTGCATAGTTTTCCACCCATTCTGAACTGAAGCCTGTCATTCCCAAAAATGTCATCATTTGTCCCACCGTCTGTGGTTTCGGAATTTTCAGTACTGCTTCAATTTGCTGTGAAGCTATCCCCTTCTGTCCTGCTGATATTTCTCTCCCCAAGTATTCTACCTGTCTCTGGCACAGCTGCAGCTTCTTCCAGGATACTTTATGACCCCCCTCTGCTAGTCTTTTCAAAAGTTTTAAACTATCCTTCCTGCATTGTTCTTGTGTCTCTGTGCATAATAGTAAATCATCCACATACTGTAGCAGTGTTCCTTCCAACTGTATTCCTTCTAAATCTGCTTTCAACACCTGATTGAATACATGTGGGGAATGTTTAAATCCTTGGGGCATTCTATTGTATGTGTATTGTTTCCCCTCGTACGTAAATGCAAAGAGATACTGACTTTCTGGAGCTAGTGGCACACTAAAAAATGCTGAACATAGGTCGATTACCGTAAACCATCTACTTTCAGGTGGTATATTTGTCAGCAAGGTGTAAGGGTTTGGAACTTCTACGGGCATATCTTCCACTACCTCATTAATTGCCCTTAGGTCATGCACCAATCTCCATTTTTCTCCGTCCGCCTTCTTTACTGGTAGGAGCGGGGTATTACACCTACTCCGGGTTTCCTTTAATACCCCTGCTTCTATCAATCCCTTAATCGTTTCTCTAATTCCTTCAATTGCTTCTGTCTTGATTGGGTATTGTGGTCTATAGGGCCCCTGGCGTCCTGTCTTTAATCTGACTTCAACTGGATTAGCGTTTTTAACCCTCCCTACATCCGTGTCCTGTCTGGACCACAACTCCTGTGGGAGGGAGTTCAAATCCTGCTCTAAGCTCTCTCTCCATTCCCGCTCCTGTTTCTCACTTTGCACTCCTATTGTTATCTGCTTTGGTGTCCCAAGCATCCTAACATCCAAAATTATTTTCGTCACTTGTCCATCGCTGGACGTCCAAATATCTGCACTATCTGTCTGTACAAATTCTAAGTCTTGCGCTCTTAACACCATGGGTCCTAGGTCCTTTGATCTATATCCCGGATTAACTTTCAATGTGACATGTGGCTCCGCCCCAGGTACAGAGAACCATTTGTCAATCCATTCATTCCTAACGATTGCGAGGGCCACTCCCTCTAGTCCAATTAAAATACTTCCTGACTTTATTTCCTGTTCTCGTCCTGCCTCCTTTTCCCATTTCTCTTGTATTTCAGGTGCCTGTCCTTCATCAAATATCATTGTACTGTGTAATTCTGTTCTCGGCCACTTGGCTTGTGGAACCCAAGTGTCTATAAGTTTTCCCCAGACTGTCCAGATCTGTCTTTTAATTTGTTCCTCTATATCTCCCAGCCAATATACATTAACCCCTTCCTTTCCTGGTACCTCAAGTGAATACATTCCCATCAAATCAATTCCTTGTTCGGTACATTCTAATTTCAGTCCCAGACCTAGGATTGCGTCCCTTCCCAATAGATTTAAAGGAGTTTTATCATATACTAAAATAGGTACATGGGTAGTTTTATTTCCAATGGTAATAGGCACCGGCATCGTCATTTGAGCTAGTGTTATTTTCCCCGAGAACCCCACAGTTTTTACAAACCGGTTTGACAATGGTAGGTGATCCGCATATTTCGTTTGTATGCACGTACAGGTGGCACCGGTGTCTATCATCATGGGGACCTCGATCCCGCCTACTCTAGCATTAACTATAGGTTCCTGCTCTGCGGTTTCTGTTATTTGTACGTACTGTCCTACCATTTCGGGGTTCTCTGGGCCTCTCTATGCAAAACTCTGATGGTTCCCCGGCCCTTGAAACATCGGGACGCTGTTCGGCGACCCTTGGATCAGCTGTTGGCCTGCCTGTTGCTGGTTTTCTCCCTGTCTGGTGGAATTCCGCGGGCAATTCCTTTTTATGTGACCTGTCTCCCCGCACCCCCAGCACACACCTGGAGGGCCAGGCAGTGGTCCCTGTCTCGGAGTTTGATAATTAACCTGTCCCTGTCCTCTCTGATTCTGAAAGGGTGGCCTACCACCTCCCTGTCCTTTCCCATTTTTATTCCAGTCAGTCTGATTTTGTAGGGCGTATCGGTTTTGATAATTTAGGCTGTGGGCTTCTGGGTTTATGGGCAGTGGGAAGGCAGAAATGTTATAGGTTACGATGGGCTGGCCTCCATCTCCGCTTCCCCCTATTGTTAGTGCAGGTATTTCCCCTGGCTTCTGTTCCACCATCATCGGTGCTATTTTGCTGGGTGTGAGATCTTCTTTTGCCTTTAGCTTATCTTTGTTTTTGATCTCCTCCAATTGTGCCTGAAGGAGTTTACGTTGTATCTCCTTCAGCTGTTTGTCTGCATTCTTTTCATCTTTGCGATGTCTTTCTACTGCATGGGCAACATAATCCACAAACTCCCGGTAACTTTTGAGTCCAAGCCCACTACATCCTCCAGTTTTGTTTTAGCTGAGACTGGCAGGCCCTCTAGAATTGCAGCCCGGAACATGGAGTTGGTCAGCGGGTCTGTTAGAATGTCCCTCTCCGTGTCCCTTTTCCACCTTTTTAATTGATTTTCCACATACACAGCTGCATTCTCCTCCTCTCCCAGTGGCTCTCCCCTTAGGGTTTTTACATCCATTCGATTGGGGTACATATTCCTTAGTGCCTGCCATATGTCTTGTCGGTACGGGTCCATTAGTGTCCCGTCTACGTTTGGGTCATGAGCTGCGGTCTGGATTCCGGCACGTCTCATTACTTCTGCCATTTGGTCCATTCCTAGCACTTTTGTCAGGAGAGCTTTGATGTCACCCAGTGCCATCCTTTTTCCCACCATTCCTGCTTCCAACTGTCCAATCCACCTTCCAGCCCCATCCAAAATATTGGGTAATTCATTAATTAGATTAGGCAAATCCTGACCTGACCAAGGGATATACTGTGCTCTGCCACCTTTCAGAATCACCGGGAACACCTTTTCTTTCTTTTTTCCACCTCTGGAAACTTTACAGTTTGGTGTCTTACCCGCGTCGATTTTCTTTGTTCTCCTAACACTGATTGTCCCCCTTCGCTGTCACTACTTTCTCCTGTCTCTCCTTCCGTCTCTTCCTTTTCCTTTCTTTCCCTTCCTTTTCAAACAATGCCAGTATCTCTAGTTCCTTTTCTCGCTTCTCCTTTCTTTTCTTAGATTTATCTTTTATTTTGTAGTTCTTTATCATTCCCTTCTGGTCCTCACATCTCTCTACGCACCATGTGCCTTCCTCCGGCCACGGTGTATTAGTTTTACTTGTTCTTTTGGCCCATTTTTTAGAAACGTGTTTTATGTCTCCCCTGAGGGCTGGGAATTTATCCCCTAATGTTTCCACTGGTGTTTTAACTTGGTGTGCCATTACTTGTCTTTTCGGATTACTGTCACAATTTTTATCACTTAATCCGTCAGAGTTAGGTGTCACAGTGATTATTACTTGCTGTGTCGTTTTTCCGTGTTCAGTCCCCTGTTTACCTTTCTCTTGGGTGTCCCTTGACAATATCTGTAATTCTAACCGGGGTCTCGATATCCACTTCCCCGTAGTCCCCTGTCCCGGCTCTATCTTCCTTTCCCGGGCTAGAGGGTAGTAGGTTTTTACGTGCTTGTCTATGTCTATAGAAACCCTATATCGATCAGATTCCTTTATTAATTTCCCTAGAGTTTCCAAGTTTATTTCGTCTATCCAATTCCTATCAGCTATTCTTTCCCACTTTACATACAGCCACTCGTTCTCTACCTCTTTTAAGTTAGTTATATGTGTAATTTTTCCCCAATCCAGTGTTGCTTCCGTTTTTATTATTATCCCGTCTTAATCCCCTAACTAATCTTCCTTCCCAATCGATTATACCCCTCTTTCCGCTAGGCGGTTTTGTCAGTGTGACCTTTCCACGTTGTTAGTTATTACCCTACCTGTGTTCCGACTCTCCTTCTTATTTCTGTCCTCCACGCTGCTGTCTCAGACCAGTTTGTTCAAATTGGTCTTTTACTTTCTCTATCCTAGCTGTTAATCCCCCCCTCCGGGGTTAGGTTCCCCTCCTATGCTTTTGACTACCGTATTAGGTCAGAGAGTGATCTCTCACTGATCTCTCTCCCTCTCGGTTGACGTCTCTTACCCGAGGTCCTGGGTAGGTTTGGACTGGCAGATTTTTCCCACACTTACTCTCTTCTGGGCAAGTCGTATCCTGGAAAAACCCGCTCCAAACCGGTTGACTTAACCTAATTGCATTACCTTAGCGTTCGGCCTTTTTCTCGTCTCCCTTTTTACCCACTCACAGACAATACAGTATTACAGTGCGCTTTGCATGCAAAACTCTACTCTTCAGATCAGTTTCAGTCTCTCAAAACTATTTTACCCAATTTGGTTTTAGTCACGCAGGATATCTTTGTGGTTGGGGAGATTCAAGACCAGCAAAGAGCTGAGTGCGCCGGGCCTCGAGATCCCTTTTCTGACAACAAGGATTTACGTGCAATACAAATCTGCTTACCTTGCTGTCAGAATGCCGGCTTGGGATGTCCAGCCCCGGTCGAACCTTCGCCTCCGCCACTCCTTCCAGATGCTTTTCTGGGCGATCTCTCACCAACCCTGCTTCGCAGCGCCAATTTTGTCGTGGTTCCCCAGGACGACAATTTGTTTGTACCTATTCAAATATTAAAACACAGAGAGTCTGAGGAGCGATCTTCCAAGCAGTGAACTTTATTTCCCTTAGCATGAGAGAAACAAAGCTGAGATTGTCCGGAGCAATCTAAAAAGCTTCAGGGCTTACCGCCTTTTATGTTCATTTTAACCCCATGATGCAAGCTCTTATCTTAATTTACAGCCGTCTTATCTGCTTTCCTTACTTTGGCCACTATTGTTTACATTAAGCCTCTCAGCCTAGCAGCCATAAGTCAGTTCTTATCTCATCTTTGTCTAAACTTTCTTCTTGTGAAACAGACAGTTCTGCGGACCAAGGCCGAATGTATACAAAAACAGACTCCTTTATAGCCCTTATTTATGGGCAACCATTTTAGTTAAGCCCTGAGCTGTTCATTGTTCTTCCAAGTGACTGTTGTATTTTAAATGTTAAGTAAAGCTATACTCTTTTTCTGGGTCTTCTGCTTTAATCATATTAACTATACTTGATTACATTAGGTCACACAAAGTTACCCTGGGTTACACACTCATCTCAATACTCACCTAAATCTACTTTATCATTTCACTAAAACCTATGATTCTAAACTTGGTACCTAACTCATACAACATCCAGTACAAATTCCCTTACACCCCCTCCCCTGCCGACTAGCCATAACCCATCCCCTGCCCGCCACTGGCCAGCGCCCCCCGCTCGGCCTGTTCCCCATGGCGGCAACTCTCCCCCTCCCCCCCCCCCCCTCTCCCCAGCACCCCCTGCATCCTCCAGCTCCTTCCTGGCCATTTCAGCGGCAACCCGTAACCCCCCCCGCCCCCCAAAGCTAGGACCCCTCCTAGCCGCGCCCCCCCTCCATACCACTCCCGTGAGTCAGCTAACTTCTGCTGACCCCGGCGACTCCCGCCACACCTCCTACCCCTCCCCACGTGGGACTACTCCTCCTCCTCCGTGCCCATCAGCAGACCCTCCTCCCCTCCACTCCCCGCTCTTGCGCGGGAAAATAACAAACAGCAAAGGCCCGCGCTTCTCAGCCCCGGCCCCGCCCCCATCACCCCGCAGCGTGGGAAACCAGAGGAAAGCCTGCGCTTTCGCCCTGCCCAACCTTGCCTCCCCTTGGGTAACTCCCATTGCTGGTCCCCACCACCAGCTCCCCGCACTCCCAGTTCACCTCCCTGCCCGAACCCATCCATCAGACCCATACAAAAAGACATAAAGACATCGCCCCACCCACCCTAAAGCCAACACACATCCTGCATGAAACAGAGAACCCTCCCTCCAAAGAAAAAATAGACACAGTTACATTTACATACAAAACCCCCATCCCTGACCCTCAGTTTGCGTCCAATTTCTCGGCCTGCACAAAGGCCCACGCCTCCTCCGGGGACTCAAAATAATGGTGACGGTCCTTGTAGGTGACCCACAGACGCGCCGGCTGCAACATGCCAAACTTCACACTCTGTCTGTGGAGCACCGCCTTCGTCCGGTTGTACCCGGCCCTCCGCTTACCCACCTCCACACTCCAGTCCTGGTAGATCCGCACCACCGTGTTCTCCCACTTGCTGCTCCGCTCCTTCTTGGCCCACCGAAGCACGCACTCCCGGTCAACAAACCGGTGGAATCGCACCAGCACTGCCTGCGGCGGCTCATTCGACTTGGGCCTCCTGGCCAGTGTTCTGTGGGCCCCCTCCAGCTCCAGGGGCCCCTGGAAGGACCCAGCTCCCATCAGCGAGTTCAGCAAAACGACCACATAGGCCGCCAGGTCCGAACCCGCCAGCCCCTCTGTGAGGCCCAGGATCCATACATTTTTCCGCATCGACCGGTTGTCCAGCTCCTCGAACCGCTCCTGCCACTTTTTATGGAGCGCCTCGTGCATCTCCACCTTCTCCGCGAAGGCCGTGGCCTCATCCTCCCTTTCGGAGGCCTGCTGCTGCAGCTCCCGGATTGCGGCCCCCTGGGCTGTCTGAGTCTCCAGCAGCTTACCGGTGGTAGCCTTCAGCGACTCCAGCAACTCCACCTTAAGCTCCTGGAAGCAGCGCCGAAGAGTCTCCTGCTGCTCCTGCGCCCACTGCCTCCATTCCTCGAGGGCTCCGCCGGCCGCCATTTTGTTTCCCTTCCCCTGCTTTTCCAGAGGCGCTGCCACCGCTTTTCTGCTCACCCCACTCCTGGTCCGGACTATAGAACCCTGGGGATCTACTGCAGACCCCTTCCCACGTCGGGAATCGTCGATGAAGCTCCGTTGGGGGCCCTGAAAAGAGCCCCAAAGTCCATTTCTAGCGGGAGCTGCCGAATATGCGGCTATGCCGGAAGTCAACGCAGATGAGTATGCTTAACACTCAATTGGCTCTGTTTTATTCCTTAGCTCTAGAGTCACCAGGTATCTTTATGATACCGCCACGAGGTTCAAGTTCAAGTTCAGATCAATGACTCAATACACCAGTTAGTAAGGTTCAATCAAACACATTTATTATTACACAGTAAATCGATACTCATGCAACTAATACTAACGGACTAAACTATTCCTACCACTATAAGCCAATACTTATCTTCGATAAGAGAACCCACTGCGTCAGGGAACAATGGCCTCTTGTTCTGTCCTGAGACTGCAGGCTTCCCAGTTGGTACGGGCTAAGGGGTCAGGAGTGTCTACTCTCATAGCGAGCGTTGGTTGGACACTTACTTGTCGATGTAGCTGTTGGCCAGGCCTCTCCTTCTCACGTTCAAGTTCTTAGAGAGCTGCTGCAAAGGTGTTCTGCTGGGAGGGCCGGCTAAGAGAGCGAGCTAAACTTGGGATCTGTCCTTTATAGGTCACAGGGGCTTCGCCCCCATCTGGGCGGACCCTATACCTGCTTGCAATCGATTGGACCTCATACCAATCGATTGGTTTGAATTCCCCAATACTGGTGCTGTTTCCCGATCGCTGGGTGGTTCTTGGGGCTGTTTGTAACTTATTGTCCGGGACTCCTGTTGGCGCCGAAGAGTCTGGCTTGACCTTTGTTATTCTCGATTGTGTCCATTGTGCCCGGGAATCACCGGGAATCACTCAATTAATATGCGCAACTGTTAGTTTCAGTGCTGTCTGGTTTCTTTACAGACAGAATACACAGGGAGATTCTGCAGCCTGCCTGTTTTCCCTACATTGTCCTGTTTTCCCTGCATGTATTTCAATTCTCCATTTTGTGTCGGGCAGTGGCCAACTTCGGTGGCTACACTCCCTCCTTGTGATCCTAACGCGAAGCATGAAGGATCACTCAACGATGTCGTTTCCATCCCCTGACCTCAGCGTGTTCCATGGCTTCTGCACTTTCCTCAACTATGCAGAAGTTTTTACCTTACAATCTCTATTTGGCGCTATGTCATAAGGGGACATGCACTACAAAACAACAAACTGGAACCTCTAACTATCTGACATAAACTGCATATAAACTTCCTAACAGTATAAATTTTTTTTTGTGTTTTTTTTATAAATTTAGAGTACCCAATTATTTTTTCCAATTAAGGGGCAATTTAGCATAGCCAATCCACCTATCCTACACATCTTTGGGTTGTGGGGGTGAAACCCACACAGACACGGGGAGAATGTGCAAACTCCTCACGGACAGTGACCCAGGGCCGGGATTCGAACCTGGGTCCTCAGCGCCATAGACAGCAATGTTAACCTAACAGTATAAATAATAGCAACATTCACATTTCACCTCACATCTCTACTCTCATAGCGAGCGTTGGTTGGACACTTACTTGTCGATGTAGCTGTTGGCCAGGCCTCTCCTTCTCACGTTCAAGTTCTTAGAGAGCTGCTGCAAAGGTGTTCTGCATCGGCAGTCGAGCTCAGAGTTACACATCTTTACACAAAACACATATCTTTATTGACAAAGTGACAACGGAAAATTCTTTATTGCATTTCGAGGGGTTCGGGGGACTGGTGGAATCCGAAGATAGGGGATCTCATCCTATATACTACCGAGATACGAGAGCGGTAGGCTCTCCTTCACCATTTCCTCATTCGACAGGTCTGCACTATGATGCAGGTTATTGCTAATGCTAAAAGTGATTCAACTACGTATGACAAGGAGTACCAAGCCATAAATTTGGTACACCAGGTCGGGTTACTGCTGCTTGTTACTGGGCTTTCTGTGGTCTGAGGAAGTGAAACATTAATGGCTGGTGGAGTGGGGGAAAGGGGGTTCGCGTCCGCGCGCAACCACATGGATTCCATAATCCATGATACAAAAATGAAAAACATCTTCTTCATCTTTTTCTTCTCTTCTTTTCTGGTGTCTTCTCTGGATCTTCTGGGATTCTGTGGGATCAAGGATAGTTTCTGTTACTATCTTGTTTAACATCTCAGATGTTACCATCTGTCTGTCCTGTACTGCCAAATACCCTTTATGAATGGTCACTCTCTGTGACTCCCTCATTTTTTTTTCAAAACGAATTTAGGACCAGACATACACTTAAATACTGTGCCACTGCGAGCCGTCTCGCAGGCTGTGCAATTTACCATCCCAATGTTCCTGGATGTAAATAGCATGTGGAATTGGCAACCAAAGGGCTACCTAAAATAAAACAAACAAAACCAGACTTTTAGAAACAAGACTTTCGAAATGAGTTGCGTATGGGCCGCGACGGGTAAGAGTTTGGTGGAATTCCCGGGTAGGGCGTGCTGTGCTGTACCCAAGCTTAGCTGACCAGAGGAGGGTCTTCAGACAGGGCGGGTCCTCAATGCCGTTACTCCACTGCCTGAGCGACCTGAAATGAACGGGCAAGAATGTAGTCATCATGGGGGTTGCCTCTTCTATCCTTCAAACAGAAGACCAGTTACAAAACTGGAGCTAGCAAGCTCTCAGAGGTTTCGGCTGATATGCCTGTTGGCTGGACTTCAGACATTTCAGCTGATAAGGCGTCTGGCAAATTCTCCAAGGTTTCTGCGGACAAACTTGGTGTCTGGCTGCAGAGCTGCTGTTCATGAAAAAAAACAAACAAACACAAACAAACAAACATGCAACAAACATACTGCAGGTTCCATCAGAAAGGACACCGTTTATCTCTCAAGCGGTTCCTCTTTTTACATCATCTGAATACCTCAATTATTATCTTCTGCGAACAGGGTCGCAAAGGGGTTGCCGTGTCGCTCTGTGGGGGGCTGTTCTGTCCCTCATTTACCCATGCGGGGTTTTGGTGTGCTCTTACTGCTTGAATGTCTACATCAGCTTGAGCCTCCTCGGGCTTCTTAAATGTTGCTTTGCCATGAACAGATTGCTCCCAAGCGCGGGACAATCTCTTAAGTACCCACTTTTCATTATGGGCCTCTTCTGTGGGGGTCATAATTAGAGCAGGCTTTCCGTCCTGCCTCTGTGGCGTGGGAGATAAGGGTGCGGGTCCATTTGGCCATGTTATCTGGGGCCAAACGAGCGCATTCTAAGTCTCTGAAAACTGCAGTAAAGTGAATCCACAGCCGTCCTGCGAACGCTGTGGGGTGCTCGGTCTTTTTCTGCCTACATCGGTTCAGGCCTTCAACGGGGTCTCCTCTATTATACCCGATTGCATCCAGTATCGCTGTATGCATTTGCTCTAGGGTTCCTCCTCCAACGTTCCGTGGGTCGGGAAGGGCTGCTATCACGGACGTGTCTAAACACAAAACCGTGAGCTTAACATACTCTCTTTCGTCCAGGCCATACATGGTCGCCTGCTGTTTTACTTTCGCAAAGAAATGGTGGGGGTCTGAAGTAGGGAGGAACGGTGTGACTTTCTCGCACGCGTCCCGTAATTGGGTCACGGTTAAGGGTAAGTGATCTCGGGTGCGCCGTCTACGGTTGCTTTCCTTTGGGTGGTGACTGGGTTCATTGGTGCTGGTGCTATCTGTGCTGTGGGGGATTGGGGTGCTTTCCTTTTCTGTTGCGTTTCTAGCGCACATGTTCCCTGAACATATCTCTGTGCTGTCTCACTAAGTTCCTGCCAATCAGGGCCATCTCCTTCCTCTAACTGGGATCCAAAGGTGCTTTGGAACCCATTCTGTACAGAAAACAGAGAATTGCAGTTCCGCAATCTGCTTCCGGCATTTCGTGTGGTCCACGGAGCTTTGCCTCTGCTCTGTGGTGGCAGCATGGAGTGCTCGTAAAGCTGCCTTCAGGTCGCTGCATTGCTTCTGCAATGCCTCTACCTGCTTCTTGGTTTCCTCTCTTATCAAGACTACGCGCTGCATATCCTGATAGGCCTTTTCATACTGTGTTTTGGAGCTGCTTAAGTGCGCCAGACAAGACTGGTGTGCTCTCTTGGCATCATCCACCTCTACATCTTTTGCTGCAAGCCTCCGTCTCAACTCCAAATTCTCTCTTTCGACATCACTGACGTCAACCTTACTCATCCTATTTCTTTCCTCTAAATCTGCGCGGAGCGTCCTGACGACCTCCTCTGTGCCTCGCAATTGTGCCAAGCAGGACACAGTTGCCATCGGCTTACGTGCTTTTCCTAGATTCCTTTTGTGAATTGCGCTCAGGTCCTCCCACCAAGTATGTCCTATACTCCCGGGGCCTGTTTCCTCATTCGAACAGAATTCGCTCCAAAGGGGCCATCCCTTCCCTTTGAGGTACTTTCTGATCTCTTGTTCCCAAACGAGACATGTTCCTACTCTGCTGCTGGTCGCTGCGACCACAAATTCCTGGGGGTGCATGAGGCGTTCCATTGCCTGCATGGCCATCTCTCCTATCTGTGCTCTCTCTTAAATTTAGAACAAGGGATGCTAAGGTGGTGTTATAAAATACGGGTACGGCTTTCGCTAATTTCCGAAGTATAAACTCCCGACAGTTTTTCGCAACAAAATCTCTCGGTTTTACTTTATAACCCTGTTAGTTACGCATGCAAAAACACACTTCCGAATTATGAGGATTGATGTGAACTACTTGAACACTTGTGGTTTTTCCTTTTTCCCAATTGGATTTCTGATTCAAATTGCTGGGTTCTCTCGGAGTGGGGGTGTCACTTCTAGTCGAGTCCCGTCAGAGTTCGCCACTAAATGTTGCTCGTTCTGGGTGAGTGTGCTTAACACTCAATTGGCTCTGTTTTATTCCTTAGCTCTAGAGTCACCAGGTATCTTTATGATACTACCACGAGGTTCAAGTTCAAGTTCAGATAAATGACTCAATACACCAGTTAGTAAGGTTCAATCAAACACATTTATTATTTACACAGTAAATCGATACTCATGCAACTAATACTAACGGACTAAACTATTCCTACCACTATAAGCCAATACTTATCTTCGATAAGGGAACCCACTGGGTCAGGGAACAATGGCCTCTTGTTCTGTCCTGAGACTGCAGGCTTCCCAGTTGGTATGGGCTAAGGGGTCAGGAGTGTCTACTCTCATAGCGAGCGTTGGTTGGACACTTACTTGTCGATGTAGCTGTTGGCCAGGCCTCTCCTTCTCACGTTCAAGTTCTTAGAGAGCTGCTGAAAAGGTGTTCTGCTGGGTGGGCCGGCTAAGAGAGCGAGCTAAACTTGGGATCTGTCCTTTATAGGTCACAGGGGCTTCGCGCCCATCTGGGTGGAACCTATACCTGCTTGCAATCGATTGGACCTCATACCAATCGATTGGTTTGAATTCCCCAATACTGGTGCTGTTTCCCGATCGCTGGGTGGTTCTTGGGGCTGTTTGTAACTTATTGTCCGGGACTCCTGTTGGCGCCGAAGAGTCTGGCTTGACCTTTGTTATTCTCGATTGTGTCCATTGTGCCCGGGAATCACCGGGAATCGCTCAATTAATATGCGCAACTGTTAGTTTCAGTGCTGTCTGGTTTCTTTACAGACAGAATACACAGGGAGATTCTGCAGCCTGCCTGTTTTCCCTACATTGTCCTGTTTTCCCTGCATGTATTTCAATTCTCCATTTTGTGTCGGGCAGTGGCCAACTTCAGTGGCTACACTTTACAGGTCACCTCCAGCAGGGACACATTACAGCCCCTGTGGATATCCAGATCGGTAACATTAAAACCAAGCACTCAGTCGTTTGGGTAGATATACCCCAGGCAGCAGAACACACCTTGGGAATAGATTTTATGAGCTCACACACCCTTTCTTTCGATCCTGTAAATAAATGTGTGTGGTAAATGGCCAGAGCAGCACGAGCCCCCGCCACGCTCACAGTAGGAGACTACGCACACAGGTTTAGCTCAGTGGGGGAGTACTGGTTTGATCCACAAACCATTACCACAGACAAACAGTTAGAGCATCGTTTGCCCAACACAAGCACGATTGCGGTCAAATCTCAGGAGTGGTCAACATTACATGTCCCGATCCTACGCCCCAGAAACAATACAGTTTTCCACAGCAAGCTGAGGGAGAGATTGCTAAAGCAATCCAGAGTTTATTGAACCAAGGAGTAATTTGGCCCATAGCATCAACGAACAGTGCCCCGATTTCGTCCGTAAGAAAACCAGATGGTTCATGCAACTGACCATCGATTCTAGGTAATTAAACAAAGTGACTGTTAGCAGCCCTCATCGTTGCCGCGAGTCCCGAAACCATGTTAAAACAGGGACTTCAGTCAAAATGTTTCACAGTTTTGGACATTAGCAATGGGTTTTGGTCCATTCCATTGGACAAAACGTACCAGTACAAATTTGCATTCACTTTCCAGGGACAGCAGTACACGTGGACGTGCCTTCCACAAGGCTTCCACAACTCCCCCTCCATTTTTCAGACAATTGGTGAACGGATTAGCAACATTTTCCTGACCTGAATGCCTCGTTCAGTATGTGGACGACTTGCTCCTACAGACTGACACCAAGGAAGAGCACATTTCGCTTCTTTCGGAACTATTAGGACTCCGCAAAGAAATTGGATGCAAAATTAATCCCCAAAAAGCCCAAATTCTCCAGGAAAAGGTCACTTATTTAGGTACCATCATCACGCATGGTAAGCGTGATATCGAACAGAAATGGATAAATTCAATTTCAAAATTGCCCTTCCCTAAAATATTACAGCACTCCGGTCATTTTTAGGACTGGTTGGTTACTGCAGGAACCACATAGACGGTTTTGCCACAAAGGCAGCCGCACTTTGCAAGCTCCTTAAGAAACAGGCCCAATGGAAATGGCTTCCACAGCACACGGATGCTGTGGATGCGTTGAAACACACCCTAAGCACAGCCCCCAGATCCACACTCCCCATACGTGATAGAGGTAGCGACCACCGACCGAACCCTTTCGGCCGTACTCCTACAGGAAAGGCATGATCGTTTAGGACCTGTAGCCTATTCCTCATGAGTTTTAGACCCCGTAGAGCAGGGATTTTCAGCCTGCGAAAGGCACCTGCTCACAGTTCATTGGGTTGTACAATAGCTCTCATACATAACAGGACTCAACCCCGTAACCATTTTGACCGAGCACACCCCGACACAGCTTTTATTAGATGGTAGATTAAAAGATGGCACAGTAAGCCAAATTCGAGCAGCGCGCTGGTCCCTACTCCTGCAAGAACGCAACATTACGGTGAAGAGGACAAAGACAGACACGTTTCTGGCTGACAATTTGCACTATGCAGGAACCCCACATGAGTGGGTGATCATAGCCCCCAAGCACAGCACAGGCCCCTTTGTTCCCATATCGGTGCCGAAAAAGACAGGCATCCGACCACAGACGACCCAGCCCACAGACAAAGCTCTAAACATTTATGTAGATGGCTCCTCCACAGTTCTAGATGGAAAAAGGATCACAGGATGTGGAATTTATGTAGAGGATGTGCAGGAATGCCCTTTAGAGGAAATCTCATTAAAATTGCGTGAACATTTAGGTTCGCAGGCGGCTGAGTTAGCAGCCATTGCTTACATTGTGCAGCACCCAGAATCGTTCCCGACCCCAGAAGATATATATTCAGACAGATTGAATGTCTGCTTGACAGAATTCCTACCCCATGTGGGAATCTAGAGGATTTATATCCGCCGACGGAAAACCCCGACCCTCAGCCCCATTACTCAAACACATTCTCCAGACAGCAAAAGGTAGGAAATACGGAATCATAAAAGTTAGAAGCCACCGTCGTTCCTCTCCACCCGGTAATGTGGAAGCTGACCAGTGGCGGACTGGGTCTAAAAATATTGGTTGCCAGGAGACAAAGGGGGCCCACCCACAACTACAATGCTATCATTTAATTTTCATAACGAATAAATAAAATTTTCAAAAAATGCATATGGAAAAAAGGGTACAATTAAAATTTTTGTGGAAAATAATGTGTATTTCTTAGTAATTACAGTGTACATGTACTGTACATATTACTGGCAGTAGATACCAAATGTAAATACAGAATGTTATAATTGAATTTTTAATTAAAATTTTTTTTTTAAGTAATTGGTTGATATTTTAAAATAGTTTACTGCACAATTTACACATTAATAGATAGTTCAAAAGCACAATAGAGCATTGCATGCAGTCCACTATATTAAGAGCAATCGTTTGTGTTCGCTAGATGATTGTGCGAATCTGCCAATAATTGCTTCTGCATCCAATTCATCTAACAATTCCTTTTCAATGGATAGCAACATGTATGATTCCAAATTCTCCTCAGACAGCGAATTTCTTAACCTTGTCTTTATGATCTTTAGCTTTGAAAATGTCCTCTCACATTGGACTTGAGTAACTGATAGTGTGCAGATGACTTTATAAAGTTTATAAAGGTTATCATATGCCTTGTCATGAAGTCTGTTGGATGCCAGAATTTTTAGTACACATGATGGGCAAGTGCTGCAAATTTTACAATTGTTGCAACTGGAATCCATATTCTCACCACCATTAAGCAATAGCTTTAATACATCAAAGTTTGAAGCAAAAGAAAACAATTCCAATGTCACTTGATCTTTGCTGATTTGTGGAAACAGCTTAATAATACCTTCGAATGCTTCATCTTCAAGGCCCTTCTCTGCAATAGTTTTACACTTTGCTGGGTCCAAGCAGGACACATCTTTATACAACTGTTTGTGTTGTACAAAGCGTGATTCTAGTGACTGGACAATGCAATCCATTATTAGGTTAAACACATTTACTCGAAAATCAGCTAGAGAATCTGAGGAATTTCTTTCATCATCAATAAGCTCATCTGCCATTCTTTTCTTCTTCCTCTGCCTCTTAACTGGCAATGCTGTTTCCAACGCATCAATTTCCAATGTTTGATTTTCATCCATATTCATCTGTGAAATCCTGTCATTACATTTATTTACAAATTCCAAAGCCTTGCTGTGAACGTTATCAAATGTTCTTGTCTGTTCCTTCAACTTTGTTGTCGCTGAATCTACCAAACTCCATGCAGTAAACATATCTAAACCACTTGTCTGTAGATAACTTGATAACGGGGTTGTAGTTTCAAATATATACAAGTAAGTAAATGCTGTCAATATAGTTTCAAACTTTAGAATACTTTGAAGTAAAACATTTGCTTCATGTTTTGTTTTTGCATCAAACTTTTCTGAATCTTGTATCATTGATAAGCATGTCAATAGATTTACGAAAGTACTGGCGGCATCATCAAAACGTCCAAATATAGTTGTTTCTGCATTGGATTTTCCTGACCATCTGGTCTCACCAATTAGCTTTAATCGTTTCATTTTTTCTTGTCCTAGATGTTTTCCAACAACTTCTATCCATACAGCCATTCTCTTGTATGATGCTTTCACACAAGTTGCTATATTCTGGAGCAAATTGAAAAAAGAAACTGCAGGCACACAACATTTTGTTGTTTCCGTTATCACCAAATTCAAGACATGGGCATAGCACCATATATGAACATGTTGATCAGCTACATCAGCAATTTTACTTTGTAAACCATTATACTGGCCATGGTAGCTTGCAGCGCCATCTGTGCTATCAGATAAACATTTTTGGGGGTCAATTTTAAGATGCTGTAATGTTTCAATCAATAGATCAAAAAGTCCCTGTCCTGTACCATCATTACTTGGCACAACTGAAAGTAGTCGCTCACAGATAACGGGCGCGATTCACCGCAAATGCGGAGAGTCGTGAAGGCTGCCGTGAAACTGGCCGTGTTTCACGGCAGCCTCCACGCCCCCTCCCGGGACCGATTCTGCTCCCCGGTCGGGGCTAGCAGTGGGGCCCCGTGAACCTCAGCATCGCAGGCTTAGCAAACTTCGCTAAGCCCGCGCGCCAAGGTTAACGGCGGCTGACGCAAACGATGACGTCAGCCGTGCATGCGCGGATTGGACGGCTCCAATCCGCGCATGCGCGGATGACGTCATCACGCATATGCGTGAAACCCGCGCATGCGCAGGCCGTTATGCCCCTCAGCCGCCCCGCGGACTGATCCAGCGGGGCGGCGGAGGAACAAAGAGTGCGCGGGGTTCAGACCCGCTGCCCGCGATCGGTGCCCACCGATCACGGGCCCATGCCACCCTTGGCACGGCCGTGGTGCGGCCGTGCCAATCGGTGGCATGGTTCTCCAGAACGGCACTTTGTGACTGTTATGGGGTTTGAGATATTTGTTGTTGGTTATTGATTGTTGTTGGGTGTAAATTCGGGAGAAAAATTGTGAAAAAGGAGAATAAAAATATTTTAAAAAAAGCTTGGGACACAGACAAGCTACAGTTTGTATATTTACAAGCTGCAGCCCAGACTTTATGCAGAAACTCACATCTGCAAATGGGCCATTAAAAGGCAATTGAAGCAACAACTGAACGATCAGATCCATTACATCATCTCCTCGACAAAGCGGCACCAAGCCCTTGCTCAGAGCCCTCCCAGGATTGGCCACTGAGTGCCCACCCCAAATGTGATGTGGCAGCTCCTGATTGGATGTGACCGATCAGAGGGTGGAGCCCTGAGCAATTGATTGACAGTGACCCAGAAACTGCCCAAAAAAGAGGAGGGGAAAACTCAAGCCGATTAAAAGGCTACGCGGACATCATTTCTTTTTCTTTGGACCACTCTTGTGCCTGACATCTGACTTCAGCACAGCTACCGACACCAGCCAAGTTCAAGGGCCCGCGACATCCATCGAAGGACGACAATCAAGCACAAACAACCTACCTGAATTCCAGCCACCAGAAGTTAGGAAACAGATAAGGCTATACCTGCCGGTCACCTGGAAGTTAAGTTGAGGCCATTTAAGTGTGATAGTTATAGTCTTAGTGTGCATGAATTCGTGATTACTTAAGTAAATACCTTGTGTTTAATAAATGAACTCTGACTGAACTGAATTACTTGTGATTATTGGTCCACTATGCGGGTTAAAACACACACTGTGGTTATAAAAGAGCAACATTTTCTGGCGACTCTGGTGGGATTCGATTAGAAGTAACTTTGTTGCTCCGAAGGATCCCACAAAATTTATTAATTAGTTTAAAAGCAAAAACAGGGAAATTGCGGATATTAAAAGTGCCCAACAGTCCAGTATAATACACCTTAGCAGTTTCCAGACCCAGTATGGCAAAGCCTATCAGGACACACAACGTGCTGTCTCGATAAGAGAGGATGCCAAATATATGGTCACTCAGCTAGAAACAAATGTGCCAATTTACAGGCAGCTTTAAGAGCGCTCCACCAGTGCACCAAGGAGCAGAGACAGGTTAGCGCTGACCATACTAAATTCCAGCGAGAAACAAATAGACTCAAATCATTACTCTCAGTTCAAGAGGGTTTTATGTGTACCTTCGGGGCAGTAGAAACAAAGGAAGAAGAGATGGCAGATTGGGCAGAGTTCCAAGAAACTGCTAAAATGTATGTTATACAAACTGAGAGTCGAGAGCAGCCACCGCCACCCACAATAATAAATGCACCAGCTGCACCCGCAGCACCGCCGGTTGCACGGGTCACACCGACTGCACCATACCAACCCCCAGTGAGTAGTGAGACCGTCCCGGTGCCTTTGAATACGGTCACTACCGAAAGAAGGATAGGGAATTCCTTGGGTCCTGCTATCACCTACGCAACCCCGCTCTCAGTGACCCAGCTGAGGGACGCGTGTAATAAAATGACTACTTTTGAACCCACTGCTGATCCACACTGCTTTTTTGAAGAGGTTCGGCAGCAGAAGATCATGTGCGGGTTAGATGAGAGAGAGGAGGTTAAATTGATAGTTATGAGCCTTAGTCAATCTGTATGACCAGCTTTACCATCGCCCCAAATGTGGGAGGGGGGACCCTAGACGAGATGAAGGAAGCCATAAAAACTGCCATAGGATATAATAAAGGGAATCCTGTGGATCGTTTAAGTAAATGTAGACAGAGGAAAGGGGCACATCCGACTGCCTTTGCCGGTCGCCTCTGGATACATTTTAAAGCAGTATTTGGGGAGTTAGAACGTGCTGATTTAGATATTGCTCATACCACTAAATGGGTCTGCACTTTAGTCTCACACGCCACTGAAGCAGATAAAAAGGCTCGTGTAAACTTTGACCAGCAGAACAGACACACAATGAGGCATGGGTGCTTAGATGCTTATCTAGAGCATAGGAACGGTCAACACACTGGACTGGCCAGGAAGGTACCATGAATCCAGTAAGGGCTAGTCAGGGACCCGGATGGAGAAATGAAGTTAGAGGGGAAGTCCAACACCCAAGGGAACCATATCTGAGAGAACCATACTCCAGGGTGCAATATCCAAGGGAACAATACCCAAGAGAGCCTGCTCCACCTCACGCGCCCCGGGGGGCATATTACAACTGTGGGCAGTCAGGACACTTCACCCGAAATTGTAGGAGACCCCAACCACCATATAAACGGCCCCCGAGACAACCTGGACCACCGGCCCCACAAGCTAGACCAGCCCTCAAATATGAAAGAGAACACCACCCACAGCAGCTAGAAGGTCGCAGCTGCCCCCTTCACACTGTGAGCACTTACCCGCTACTTCTCATGGGAGGGACACCTCAGCAATACCACTTCATTTTTATTTCTCTCTTTCTTCCTCTCTTCTTCGGTCATGCTATACCGACTCCATATGCTATTTACACCCCAAGCCAAATGTGATTGCGATTAAGAAATATACAAAACTGGCTGCCCTAAAATTCAACTTGTTAAGCCAAACCTCAACCAGACATGGTTGTGCTAAAGGTGGAGATGGGTCAAAGACAGTTTCCGACCACTCTAAGCCTCGGCCAGAAAGGCTATGAGAAAACGCAAACTTAATTATTTTTTTTCCCTGCACTTCAACTTGAATTTCTTGTGTCTCCTAAATTTATTTAAAACAAAATGGGAGAGTCACACATAATGACAATCAACATAATTATAAAAGGTAATTGGAATTAAGAGAAGAAGATTAATAAATCCAGATGTTAAAGATAATGATAAGACACTATGCTTGATCCCCTAGAACAACAATGGACGACAGACACAGCCACAGGACGAACCCAGGAACCATCTTCTTCAACAACATCATCATCGGGATCACCGGAATCAGACCACAGGACAATATGAACTTTCTGTACCCAGGATATCTATGGTTTGCCACACCAAGTGCAGGGGAATGTGAGGATGGTACATTCTGGATGAACCCCAACAGAAGCATCCAATTTGGATGTAACAATCAAAGAGCAATATACAAAAAGCCCAATGGGACCTCATCAGATTGCTATATTAGCACCACCAAAAAAGGGGATGGGGGGAATTTTTAAGTGAAAGGTGTCCTGCAATTGGATGCTCAGCAAAAAGCCCTGAAAAAGGATTGGGAATTGGGCAAAAATGCCCCAGGACACTCACAGAGGGTAACTTGGCCCTGTACAAAATCAGGACAGGACCTAAGCCAGCCCCAAATACCCCATCGTCTATTTGTCCTGAAGCCACCCCCTGATCCTGAAACGGATTGGTGATAAAACTCACAGGGAAAATCCTGTACAATAACATCCACCACAAATTGATACCTGTGGTGATAGACATAGCTGGGACTCGACTACCAGAGTGGTGCTCCCACCAAATAAAACGGCTATATCTCCACTTGGCTCGCAGGCTACTAGGACGAAAGGCAGGGACAGGTGAGGAACAGGACAGAGTAAAGAGGGGACTGGTAGATGACGTAGTGACAGTAGACAAAACATGGATCTCAATCACTAACCCCCAAAATCGGCTTACTGGGATAGTAAACATAGACTCCTGACCCGACAGGTAAAACAGACCTTAGACTCAATCCACAAACCGAATCACCAGGATGCTCAGGGAAAACTGACAAGGAACACAGCTTACCCCCACAGGGTAACTGCGTTAGGAGGACAGACCAAGATCATGACCCAAATCATAAAGGCAGAATTAGAGGACAAAGACAGGCAGCATAACCGACCCTTTTCAGCGTGTATGGGCAGATGATTGAACGATTAAAAGAGAACTTAGGTCAGGTCCATAGGGGGCAGGTTCCATCGTGGATCAGAGATGAGCAGATGGAGCACTTATACGTAGGGAATAAACATCCAAAATTATCTGGCTACCAGATGAGGCAATTGACAAAGATGTGGTTCAATGATGACTGCAGAGGACTCCCGGGAAAGCTGTAGGGATGATCTTAGAACTTTCCATCATCACAGACGACTTGACTGGACTTAGGGTATTTGAGGTGGAGAACATCGGGATAATTAACGACGGCATCTGGTTAGGACATGATGAGACGTTACCATATGCAGTGGAGCAGGAAGGGAGGCTCATAGGCACCATTCTAGATGGATGTTAGCAAACTGACACAATAATTGCATGCCCATACCCAGTCTATTTGAACGAGCATGCTATGTGTGGCTTCCGATCAAACATGACTTTAAATTGCACCGTAGAAGCACGCAGCCTGAATACAGACATCACCCGAGTAGCAGACAAGGGAGCAGGAGAATGCTGCCTGACCACCTCTCTAAAACATTACCAGTATAGCACAGCACACTGCGAGATCACCAATGAGACCTTCTGAATAAAACCTGACACTCCGACCAGGGTGGGCCTCATACACTTAATTGACATTCACAATAGGAAAGGGTGGATATCAATGCCACCAAAGGACTCCAGCAAGCCCTGGAGGAGTATTATGAGGAACATGACACAGAACATAGACCCCTATCTGAGGAACTGTACCAAATTAGACAAAAACTGGCCACAGCCCACAGCACATTCACTAAGCTGATACAGCAGACCCAGGATATCACCCGACAAATGGCAGGAAACGAGATCTCCATTTGGTGGGACTACGTCTGGGACTGGAGCCCTATCCTTTGAAACCACCCACTAATATACCTCATCTGCCACCTGGCTTAAGTCCTCAACCTGATTGTATTAATATATATTGGCATCCTCACATTTCAGTTCCGTAGGTGAAAAGCAAAAGTCACCAAGTGACCTATATTCACAATCCGAGCTCCCTTCTTGGGGCAAACTAGGAGATGTCCTGAGATTTATACCTCATTGTGCCAAGTACCAAGTTTACAAGAACCTGCTGCTGAATGGGCCATTTAGGCCCCTTGTGTTAAGATTTAGGATAACATATTATGTAATGTGATGCTGCTGCTTTAAATTTCGGTATTGTAAATTAGTTTGAATGTGTAAGCAAGCAGTGTAAGATTAATTTAATTGAAAATGAATTAATTTATAATGAATTCACTTTTCTAATGAACTGTATTTGATCATGAATTAGGTAATATTATGTAATGTATTTTGGTGAGAGTAGAGTAGGGCCTTGATTGACTGATAGGTGACTGGACATGCAGGGTAGATATTGGTCCAGGTCTGTGACCCACCACGCTTCACGTTCAGAATCAACAGGATGGATATGTGGCCATCTAAAATGGTGTTCCGCAAAGAGTGATGGGAAATGTGGTCAAGCTTGAGACACAGAGAAGCTACAGTTTGTATATTTACAAGCTGCAGCCCAGACTTTATGCAGAAACTCACACCTGCAAATGGGCCATTAAAAGGCAACTTAAAACAACAACTGAACAATCAGATCCATCACATCATCTCCCAGACGAAGCAGCACCAAGCCCTTGCTTGGATCCCTCCCAGGACTGGCCACTGAGTGCCCACCCCAAAAGTGATGTAGCAGCCCCTGATTGGATGTGACCCATCAGAGGGGTGGAGCTCTGAGCAATTGATTGACAGTGACCCAGAAACCAGCCACAAAAGGGGCGGGGAAAACTCAAAGCCAGTTAAAAGGTTAATTTCTTTCTCTTTGGACCAGCTCTTTGCCTCTGACATCCGACTGCAGCACAGCTACCGCACCAGCCAAGTTCAAAGGCCTGCGACATCCATCGAAGGACGACAATCAAGCACAGACAATTTGTGGTGAATGTGATTCACACCGGATATAATCTGTATATACATGTGTCTATATTGTAAGTGCAGTTGCACTACCTGTCCTCCAGGGGGAGTAGCTCTGGGAATGCTCGAGTTGTACGGGGCTTCTCCTTGGCTCTGCCCAGGACTCCTTCCCCGGAAGCTGCTGTATAAAGATCAGTGCCACATGGTCAGCCGGCCAGTTCACCGAAAGTTCAATGGCTAATAGGCTGGCTCTGTTGTGAGTATATTAAAAATCGCTATTCTAATCCTACAAGCACGTGTCCGTAGAATTGTTGGTTCCAACACAATCTACCCAAGTTCCAGCCACCAGAAGTTAGGAAACAGATAAGGCTATACCTGCCGGTCATCTGGAAGTTAAGTTAAGGTCGTTTAAGTGCGATAGTTATAATCTTAGTGTGCATGAATTTGTGATTACTTAAGTAAATAACATTGCATTTAATAAATTAACTCTGATTAAAGTGAAATACTTGTGTGATCATTTGTCCACCATATGGGTTAAAGCACATACTGTGGTTATAAAAGAGCAACAGTGTGAACTCTGAACTCAGTGAGTGTGAACTCAGTGTGTGAAGTCAGTCAGTGAGTGTGAACTCAGTCAGTTGTGTGGGAATGCAGTCAGTGTGTGTGAACTCAGTGTGTGATTCCAGTCAGTGAGTGTGAACTCTGAACTCAATCAGTGAGCATGAACTCTGTCAGTGAGCGTGAACTCTGTCAGTGAGTGTGAACTCAGCCAGTGAGTGCGAACATTGTGTGAACTCAGTCAGTGAGTGTGAACTCAGTCAGTGAGTGTGAACTCTGTCAGTGAGTGTAAACTCTGTCAGTGAGTGTAAACTCAGTGTGTGGACTCAGTCAGTGAGTGTGAACTCTGTCAGTCAATTAGTGTGAACTCAGTCAGTGAGTTTGAACATTGTGTGAACTCAGTGAGTGTGAATTCTGAACTCAGTCAGTGAGTGTGAACTCTGTCAGTCAATTAGTGTGAACTCAGTCAGTGAGTTTGAACATTGTGTGAACTCAGTCAGTGAGTGTGAATTCTGAACTCAGTGAGTGTGAATTCTGTCAGTGAATGTGAACTCTGTCAATGAGTCTGACCTCAGTCAGTCAGTGAGTGGGAACTCAGGTCAATGAGTGTGAACTCTGAACTCAGTCAGTGAGTGTGAACTCTGACCTCAGTCAGTGAGTGTGAACTCTGAACTCAGTCAGTGTGTGTCAACTCTGTGAGTATGAACTCTGAACTCAGTCAGTGAGTGGGAACTCAGTCAATGAGTGTGAACTGCGTCAGCCAGTGAGTAGGAACTCAGTGAGTGTCTCTGAACTCAGTGAGAGTCTCTGAATTCAGTAGGTGTGAACATTGTGTGAACTCAGCCAGTGGAATTCCGGTGGTGACTGTGGTATTGTGTGAAGCAAATAATGGCATGATGGGAAAACTAGTCAAGTCTTCTTGGTACAAGTGAATTTAAACTGATTTTCATATAACCCAAGGCCCAGAATACAGAGACAGCCGAGGTCAGCATGTCTTGGGAACTGGGTGACTCTGAGAGTCTAGATAAGGCTTGGAGCTAGAAGTAGTCTTTATACATAACAAGCTGAATAACTGTCTCTTTCTGTATGTAAACAACTTCTTCCCTTTCTTAAAACAAAGACAAGAAAATGATATGAAACTCAAGTCCCCTAAAGGTCAGAAGGTGACGCCATTGTAACGATTATTACTTATGTTTTACTTTCAATCAAATTCCTGACCAAGCTGTATTCATGTTATCTTGATCCTATAATGTATAAGAATCGCCTTCTTTTCTGTACTAGCGCAGACTTGGGACGGACTCCGCAGTTTGTAATTGACTGCCTTCCGACTCCAGTATCAGCCATTTCTGCTAGCAGTTCTAATTAGTGAATAAGTTCAGTTTGCTTATCTAATGAATGCTGTTTGATTTCTCTATCACAGTCAAAGACGCGGGAAAATATAAAATACAACATTGGCGCTGCGAGAAAAAATCCAATATCCTGAAGTGAGCTTCCATGAGGGACTGAGAAAAAGTGATCAAAGCCACGACCGGAGTAAAGAGACGGACGCCGGCACAAGGTAAGATTGACCTTGGTCTCTCTCTCTCTCGATCTGTGCTGCGACCCCTCATCCCGACGGAAGTAACTAAACAGGTGACGGTTCTCGAATCTAAATTTACTGTGAGTACATTTTTTTGTGTAATTAGCCGCAGGTCAGGGACCTGGTTGATCTCGTTTTCATTCGCATCAGATTTATACAGGCTGTCAATAAATTGGGTCAGGGACACTTTGATTAAGTTTTGGGGTCAGGGACCCTCTCGTAAGTTTTTTGGGGTCAGGGACCCTCTCAGTAATTTTTTTCGGGTCAGGGACCCTGTCAGTAATTTTTTGGGGTCAGGACCCTCCAATTTGATTTGGTACAGAAATTTTGTTGAGCGTTTTTTGCCTGGGGCACATTTTACTGACATTATGCGACAAACTTTAGACAAAACTAGCGGCAACTCCCTCTATTTTCATGTTTTAGAAACCTCTTCTCAAGAACGTAATATTCGAAGATTGGCTGCAGCGCTGCTTTAAAACATAAATTAGGTAACATATCTGGCCAGTAGGTAACACAGGGAACTTGGAACTTTGACAATAGCATTGATGCAGGAAAAAAAAAGCAATCTGGAAAAAATAATGCCGTTTCAAATTGTTAATTTTACAGTGGAAAGAAACAGTCCACTTACGCAACGAACAATCACAATGAGTTGGAGAGATAAGCCCGCAAAGAGATATTAATGAGTGTGTGAACGGTAAATTGAAAAATTGGGAGACTTTAAATTGTAATGTGAGCTTTGGGATAAAGACAATCAAAATGATAAAAAGCAATTCGGCAATAACAAACCTCCTGTTAGCAGATAAATAGGACTGGCCAATAAGATTATAGGAAAGGAGGATCCTCCCAGTTGCTCTGGCATGCCGATGTTCCCATATTCAAGCGATACGGAAGACGAGGAGAATTTGAACCCTGGACCCCACCCTCATTTTGCGCTCCCCGGTCTTGCAATTCCACTGTCCTAAGTCCTGACTCTCACTTCTGATCCCATTACCAATGAAACTCCTGCTAACGTATCCCCCTTAGCGACACGCACTCGGTCACAGACGCAAGCCGTAAATATCGAACAACCCTTCTCTACGGAAACATGATAATTGACTAAAAGGTATTGATTAAAAGATCCGCAATAAGGAAATTTTAGAAGTGAAGTTAATAAGTTACCCAATTTAGAAGCATGCTGGCAATAATGACTAAAGTTAACGTTGCTTTTGAATGAAATTTAGTGGATCAGATGATGTTAACTAACTACTGCTTGGAATGTTGTACTGGCCTTATTATGATAACAAGTGGTTCTTCTGAAGGACAACAAAATGCGTACTCAAATTGTTTTTAACTAATGGCAAAACATTCATATTTCCTCTTGCAAATGTTCCCAAGCTTCCCAAAATGTTCCAAAGTTGTTCAGTTCACACTATATCAGTTTAAAAGAAAGTAACTTTACAAATAAGAGTAACTGAAATATGAATAAGTTTTTAGATTGCGTGAAAAGACGTAAATGGCATCACGCCAAGTTCTCCGCCCCTTAGATTCTGCAGGAAACATTAACCATTTCAACAGACAGTTGGACTTTTCTGAATTGACAAACAAAGAAATACTTCTCAGAGAACAGCTAATGCCTCTAAAATTAATCAGTGCAAATTGACTTAAATGAAATAACACAGATAAAGTTTTCGAAAGAGAATGAAAAATTTTTGTTCAAAATTTGTCCGCAAGGACAAGGGCTGAATCCAAGAGAGAGAAAGAGAGAGAAAGAGAGACAGAGGAAAGAGATTGAAGGAGAGAGAGAGAGCCAGCGACAGAGACAGGAACTGTTAGAGATAGCGAAAGAGAGCGAGTCAGGGAGAGGCAGAGATGGAGAGGTAGGCAGATAAAGAGAAAGAGCAACAGAGTTCCAAAGACAGACAGAGTTATGTAGAGAGGGAGAGAGATAGATAAGAGAGAGAGGGAAAGAATTCATATTTCATTTTCAGACTTTGACTTTAAAAGTTATGTTTCAAGCTGTGATTATTTGAAAGAGGTAAGAGATATCGATGCCACATGGTCTTTGTTATTACCTGAAACCTTCGCGATAAAGGTTCCCCTTAACTTTGTAAGGCTGGTGGCATAGAATCTTTACAGTGTCACCTTCGAGCTGTTAATTGGTTTGCATGGAGCCGCGATTACTCCGTGATTTAAATTATAATCTCCTGCAGATGCGGATAACTCTGCTTAACAACACATGAACAGGGCAAAAAGCGTGCGGACCCTGACATAAAACATCACACACGTAATTTCCTTAATCAATTGTTAAAATTGTAATCGGAAGGACCATCTGGCATCAGACAAAGTGTGCAATGGGTAAAACTTTAGATACAACTTTTTAAAATGGCAGCGTACTGCAAACGCTGTGTGAACAACTAAAAAGGCTTATCAACAGTAATAGAAGCTCAACAAGTGATTTAGGAAAATAATAGGGGGTCAACTGCTAAAAAGTTAGTTGCTCTATGGAGGGAATATTGTCCAAAATTGAAGGATGCTTCCTTGTTAGCCAGCTGGCAGGATAAAGAATTAAAATTAAGTATAGAATTGACAGGTCTTGAAAACGGAATGCGCATATGGAAAAGAACCAAGTTAGACTATCCACCTTGATTAGAAAGTTGCTGATTAGACACTGCAAATTCGGAGCGGTAATACAGTGCATTGATAATGGTATGTTTATAGAACTGTCTCAAATACGAGGTCACCAGCTGCAGAATTTAATAACTTCTGAGCCTGCGCCTGATTGCTCTGTGTTCTATGCTGGCAGCTAACGTTAACCCTGAGTACCACTGTTTAAAACACCCGATAGAGTCCAGATGAGAGAATATAGTGACCCAAGCCTTGATAACGGCATTACCATATCACCTATTCCGCAGGCCCAGCTTCGAAACTTTCCCCTATTCACTACTCCACAGTGCTGGTCGATTGATTTTGATCCCTCACATTTTTCCACCTCCCTTAGATATTCCCAATCCACATGTCACTCTTTGCTACGATCATACAGTAACCTCGCCCGATTTGGAGAGCATTTACCAAGACAAAAGAAGGGTCTGCCTTTCTTGTCGATTTACCCCACAGCCTATGGCGTCAGTCGAGACTTGTGTCACCCCACGTGACCCTTTCTGTCAACGAAGGCTACAATGCCAAGTCCTGGGATTTCTGGCAGCTGCACTACGAGGACAAGCTGATCTTTCCTTAATGATAGTCAAACCCTACCCGCAGGCACTTTAGAATATTTTAAACGCACCATTTGTCCACATTGGCACACTGCACCATCATCATTCAACCCAATCTACGACCCAATACCCGCAGATTTATGGGCAGCCTCCAAACACGAAGTTGGTCTCACTAATGTCCCTCCTGTTGTTATTAGAGTCAAACCTGATATGCCCTTACCCTCTATTTCACAGTACCCTTTGCGTCCCGAGGCTGAAAAAGGAGTCTCGGTTCTGATTCAATCGTTCCTTCAACAGGGAATTTTGATACCATGCCAATCGCCCTGTAACACCCCGATTCTTCCACTTCCTAAGATAGGAAGACCATCCGAATAGTGTTTAGTCCAAGACCTCCGGCTTATTAATCAGATAGTTGAACCCTTACATCCTATTGTCCCAAATCCAGCGACAATCCTTAGCAATGTCCCACCGGAAGTGACTATTTTTACCCTTGTTGATTTGCAACATGCCTTTTTTGCTATACCCCTCGCCCCTGAATCATAGTATTTGTTTGCCTTTACATTTAAGGGGATGCAATACACTTGGACTCGACTTCCACACGGCTTCATTCATTCTCCAACCCTTTTCTCACAGGCATTGCGCTCCCAGTTAGCGACATTAGCACCTCCTGGTGGCTCCACCATCATTCAATATGTTGATGACTTACTCCTTGCCAGCCCTGATTTCATCGCTAACCAACGTGACACTTTTTACCTGCTCATCCGTCTCCATTCATGGGGATATGTGATCCCACCCGCTAAAGTTCATAAAGGCCAACGACAGGTCAAATTTTTGATGTCCTAATTAGTGCTACTGATCGCTCCCTTACTCAAGAACGCATTACTCCTATATTGCAGACCCCATTTCCTACATCGCCCAAGCAGGTGCGAGCCTTTTTAGGATTAGTGAACTTTTGCAGACAATGGATTCCGAATGTTACTGTATATACTAAAGAATTAACTCCGTACTCCTCTCAAAATGCTCCTCTTAAGTTTGAACTACCTGATTCAGCAAAGCTATCTTTTATTACCCTGAAAAACGCCCTGGCTATCGCCCCAGCACACGACCTATGTATGACAAACCTTTTCACCCAAATTCTTACTGCTGTCCATTTGTTAGCACGGGCAGCCTCTAATCTAACCCTTCACCAGCCAGTACAAGTGCATACTTCACATACTATCGTGGCTCTCCTAACGTCTCAGCAAACCCAGCATCTGACTCAAGCGCGATTGAGCCGCTATGATGTTTCACTATTGCAAAACCCCTACATCTCTTTCATTATTGTTCAACCTTAAATCCTGCTGTGTTCCTTGAACAGCCCCCCCGATAACCTTGGGGACCCACCACACGATTGTTTACCTTCGGATCACTTCCTTCCGCACCTCGCCCGGATTTAACAGACAGGGCTAGTGATAATCCAGATCTAATTTTTATGTTGATGGCAGTTCTTCCATTTCCCCATTTGGTGTCCCCACAGTTGGGATATGCTGTGGTAACCGACCTGACGTGCAACAAGCAAGCAGCCTTCCAGACCCCGTCTCTGCACAACAAGCCGCGCTATTCGCCCTTACTCAAGCATGTATTTTAGCCACTGACAAAATTGCTAATGTTTACACTGATTCTAGATATGCCTTTGGCGTGACCCATGATTTCGGCCGCCTCTGGCAACAGCGAGGTTTTCTCACCTCTGTGGGAACTCCCATTCAAATGCACTTTGGGTTAAAAATCTCCTCGATGCTATTCAGCTTCCCCGTCAATTGGCAGTTATTAAATGCGTTGCGCACAGACCGCAGGGTGACACTCCTGCTCAATTAGGAAATGCCCGTTCTGATTCAGCTGCTAAAACTGCAGCTTCATCAACCTCTTTAATTGTTCCCAGTGGGGCTAATCAGGCTCTAAACCAGGTACCTGCATTACGGACGAAGGGCATGCCAGAGATAGCTGAAGTTCAAAATTTACAGAGGGACGCCTCTGATTCTGAGTGAACACTATGGAAGTCATGAGGTGTTCACACTCCTTGACACGAGACCTCTGGCTGACTCCAGTTGGTCAAGTTTGTATTCCGAATTCTTTATTGCCGTTACTTGTTGATTATTTGCATTCTTGTACCCATCTTGGCAGGAGGGAGTGGTACAGCTACTCCTAAAAACTTGGTGGTACCCAGATTTGAATACAGCAGCGCAAACGCGGCTGGATCGATGCGTCATTTGCATGAAACATAATAAGGGTAAAGGTATTAAATGCCCTCCGGGAACCACCCCCTTGCCAGATGATCCTTTTGCTTGTATACAGCTTGATTTTATCGATTTCCAAAGCACAGTGCTATAAATATTGTTTAGTAATAATTGATGTGTTTAATAAATGGATTGAAGCCTTCCCCACCACTAATTGTACGGCACATACGGTGGTGAAGTTGTTGTTAACGGAAGTCATTTCTTGTTTTGGGGTACCCAAAATGGTGAGCTCAGACAATGGACCACATTTTGTAGCTCGGTTCAATACTGAATTGTGCAAAGCACTTGTAATTCAACAGCAACTGCACTGCGCGTATCACCCGCAGGTAGCAGGAATTCTGGAAAGAGCCAACGGGACTTTAAAAGAAAAATGATCTAAATTAACTGAAGAAACTGGGTTAAATTGGCTAAAAGTATTACCCTTGGCACTGTTTCACATGCGAGTAACTCCCCATTCGCGGACCGGACTGTCAGCTGCAGAGATAGTCTATGGTCGGCCAATGAGGACTCCCTGGGATGCCCATGAGAAAAACCCCTCGAGGGAGTAGACAATGTGATGGGGGAACAAATGCAGAACTATTTGAATCAATTAACACTTTCTTTGAAGTTTCTTCACTCACAGGTAAAACAGGTACATCTACCAGTAATGACAGGGACAGCCGCCCCTCGATATCCAGTGGTCAAACCCGGAGACCTTGTGTTGGTAAAAAAACTGGGACAGAAAGAAACTAGGACAACGCTGGAGCGGACCATTCCTTGTACTACTGACGACGCCAACTTCGGTCAAACTTGAAGGACGTTCAAGTTAGATACATCTATCCGATTGCAAGAAGATAGTCTCCAACCCAGACGAGAACACAGGATGAAGATCTTCAGTATAATTTTTGGACTTTCTGAACTACTTAGCCTTGATGGCCACTCGGTAGTAAAGAAAAACGAACTAAACGAGACCTGCCTTCCAATGCCTATTTACATATGTCATATCTTTACGCCGAAAAATTGAATATTAGCTAGTGTTGGGTTTGCACCCACATCCCTGTCCAGTCAAGGGAAGGAATACCTCTCCAATCTCTCCCCTTTCATACCACAGAGACAGTTGAATGGATTTTACGACAAAACCAAACAGGAATCAGGGGAGATAGGGGGAATATGAAAATATGGAGATCTGTTGGCTATGACATGACTAAATATTCAGCTTCGTATCAACCTACCTATAATCATGCCTTAACTCCACCCACCCTCACTGTCCACTCGTATAATGTTCAAGGTTCCATATGTTTTAATAAATCAGGGAAAGGAAAGTTAATGGGGCAAAGTAGATGCAACCTACCAATATAATCCCCTGGATGACATCAGCTGATGATTTTACAGCCTACAATGGAACCTATTTCATATGCGGCACTAAAGCATATCCGTGGCTCCCCATTAAGTGGGCAGGGTCCTGCTTTTTGGGATATGTCATACCCCAAATGCATCACCGACCCATCCTTAAGCACTCCCCTCGCGAGCAAAAAGAACAATTTCTAAAATGGAACGGGCAAGGCATGAACGAACTGATCTACATGGCCTCAGCATTGGAACATCTGGCAAACGTAACGGCAACAGAAACCAGGGACACTGGACAGGCACTGGCCGAGGTCTCAGCTGAGCTAGTGGCTGTCCGGACCGTGGCATTACAAAATCGACTGGCTTTGGATTATCTGTTAGCCTTGCAGGGAGGAACGTGCGCTATCATAGGCCAAGAGTGCTGTACTTAGATTCCAGATGGCTCTGAAAATATCACAAACCTGGCCGACCATATTAAGAAACAGGCTGCTCAAATTCAAGAAATTGGCAGTGAATTTCACGACTATAACCCGCCGGGTTGGCTAGGGTGGTTGGGTCATGGATTATTTGACTGGATCTTTAAGGCCTTTATTCTACTTCTACTAATGCTATTAGGGATAGGATTGCTTTCCTGCTTGTGTAAATGCATTTTCAAACAAATCATGGATATACCTATTTAGCTAGTTGTCATGATATGACAAAAGGGGGGAGTGTGGTATTGTGTGAAGCAAATAATGGCATGATGGGAAAACTAGTCAAGTCTTCTTGGTACAAGTGAATTTAAAACTGATTTTCATATAACCCAAGGCCCAGATACAGAGACAGCCGAGGTCAGCATGTCTTGGGAACTGGGTGACTCTGAGAGTCTAGATAAGGCTTGGAGCTAGAAGTAGTCTTTATACATAACAGCTGATAACTGTCTCTTTCTGTATGTAAACAACTTCTTCCCTTTCTTAAAACAAAGACAAGAAAATGATATGAAACTCAAGTCCCCTAAAGGTCAGAAGGTGACGCCATTGTAACGATTATTACTTATGTTTTACTTTCAATCAAATTCCTGACCAAGCTGTATTCATGTTATCTGATCCTATAATGTATAAGAATCGCCTTCTTTTCTGTACTAGCGCAGACTTGGGACGGACTCCGCAGTTTGTAATTGACTGCCTTCCGACTCCAAGTATCAGCCATTTTCTGCTAGCAGTTCTAATTAGTGAATAAAGTTCAGTTTTGCTTATCTAATGAATGCTGTTTGAATTTCTCTATCAGAGTCAAGACGCGGGGAAAATATAAAATACAACAGTGACCATTTGTGAGCGGTTGCACATTTGCCTCTAGTGCTCTTTTAACGGCTATTAAGCTGAATGTTTGCGGGAATTTCTCAACATAAGTTGATAAAAGTGAGAGGAGAAGGAGGCGACCCCCAATTTATGGAACCGTGCCCAAAAAATAGTCGGAAAAGAAGAAATCAAAAGATGGATGGAAACAAAACTCAGAATGCAGCGGGTTCAATGACATTGAGGCAAGTTCGGCCGCGTCTGCCCAATCGACGATGGACCAGTCGGTCGAATACTTGGATGGGAAGTTCGCCCAGCATCGCAAGGAGTGTGCTGAGGACCTGATCCAGGCGGGGCCCTCGCTTAAGGGGGTGGTCGCCGGGTGGAGGAGAAAGTGAAGACAGGAGATTCAAAAGCTGCAGGAGCAGGCGACGGAAGGAGAGGAGGAGTCCACAGCGATGGCAATGGACACTGACATTCTACAGGAGCGGCAGAAGCAGCTGTTGGAGAAGGTGGAAGACCTGGAGAATCGTTTTCACAGGCAGAATATCTGGATCGTCAGTCTGCCAGAGGGAAAGGAGGGATCAGATGTCGGTGTGTATGTGTGAAGATGCTGGAGAAGCTGATAGGGGAAGGTTCATTCCCCAAGCCGTTGGAGGTGGTCCGGGCCCATCAGGCTCTTGTGCGTAAGCCCCAGGGGTGTGAACCCCCGAGGGCGATGGTGGTACGGCTGCATCGATTCCTGGATAAGGAACATATTATGAAGTGGGCTCGGCAGACAAAACGGTGCACCTGGGAAGAGTCAGAGATCCGGGTGTATCAGGATTGGGGAGCAGAGCTTGCAAACAGGATGGCGAGTTTAAATAATGTCAAGGCGGCCCTGTATGCGAAACACATAAAATTTGGACTGCTGTACCCGGCCCGTCTCTGGGTGATCAATGAGAACCTGGGAGCTATACTTTGGCTCGCCAGAAAAGGTGGAGGTCTTTATGAAAGAAAAGAACTTGGTGGATGCATAGGACTTAAAACCTAAACTGGGGTGGACTGAGTTTTTTTTACAAGAAAGGGGGGGAAAAGGTTTTGTGCGGTTCTTTCTTTTTCTGTCTGGAAAAATCTCAGGCTTTCAATTCTGTCATTTAAGTTGCGACTTTTGGGATGAGAAAGGCTTTTTGGAGAAAGGCTTTTTCTGCTTGATTTGATTTTGATTTGTTGTTGTATGTGCCGAATTGCTGTGAAAAGGGTTTTGAGTTGCGTTGTTTTTTCTCTTCTGTTGAAAAAAAGATGGTTGAGTTTCTGTATGCATAATATTTTTCCTACCCGTTGTCTCTTCTATTGTTTTGGTTCTGTTTGAAGGTGATGGGATAGATAAGATTCTGTTAAGGGAGGGGGGGGGGGGGGTGGACCTCTGCGCCTGGGCTTTGGGGGATTGCTTGTTTGCTTTCTGTGTTTGATGTTATTGTGTTGAGAACTTACGTTAAGGTTGGGGGGGGGAGGGGGTGGAGAAGGAGATCTGTCAGGTTGTAGAATGCTAGGCGCCGGGGGCGAAAGCTGCTAGGCTAGCTGGATAGCTAGTAAATGGGAGCAAAGTGGCGGGAGAGCTGAGGGGAGATGGAGTAGGGGGAAGGGGTGGGGAAGTGGGAGGGGGAGGGAGGGGACTGCTGACGAGTAAGGAACTTTCAGGGGATTGGAGTTGGAGGGCAGAGGGCGGTAGCTGCCGAGGGGTGGACCAAAGGAGATGTGGGGCATGTGCTAAGGGCTGGCCTAGGAAAGGTCACAGCTAATCGACAGGGGATTTGATTTGATTTATTATTGTCACATGTATTAGTATACAGTGGAAAGTATTGTTTCTTGCATGTTGTACAAACAATGCATAGCATACCTAGGGAAGGAAGGAGAGACTGCAGAATATAATGTTACAGTTATAGCAAGGTGTAGAGAAAAGATCAACTTAATACGAGGTAGGTCCATTCAAAAGTCTGATGGCAGTAGGGAAGAAGCTGTTCTTGAGTCGGTTGGTATGCGACCTCAAACTTTGGTATCTTTTTCCTGACGGAAGACGGTGGAAGAGAGTATGTCCGGGGTGCGTGGAGTCCTTAATTATGCTGGCTGCCTTTCTGAGGCAGCGGGAATTGTAGACAGAGTCAATAGATGGGAGGCTGGTTTCCGTGATGGACTGGGCTACATTCATGACCTTTTGTAATTTCCTGCGGTCTTGGGCAGAGCAGGCTCCATACCAAGCTGTGATACAACCAGAAAGAATGCTTTCTATGGCGCATCTGTAGAAGTTGGCGAGTGTCATAGGTGACATACCAAATTTCCTGAGTCTTCTGAGAAAGTACAGTCGTTGGTGGGCTTTCTTTTTTTTTTTAAATTTAGATTAGCCAATTATTTTTTCCAATTAAGGGGCAATTTTAGCATGGCCAATCCACCTACTCTGCACATTTTTGGGTTGTGGGGGCGAAACCCACGCAGACACGGGGAGAACGTGCAAACTCCACACGGACAGTGACCAGAGCCGGGATCGAACCTGGGACCTCAGCGCCGTGAGGCGGTTGTGCTAACCACTAGGCCACCGTGCTGCCCTGTTGGTGGGCTTTCTTAACTATAGTGTCGGCATGGGAGAAACCAGGACAGGTTATTGATGATCTGGACACTGAAAAACTTGATGCTCTCGACACTTTCTACTTCGTTCCCATTGATGTAGGCAGGGGCATGTTCTCCACTAAGCTTCCTGAAGTCGATGACAATCTCCTTTGTTTTGTTGACACTGAGGGAGAGATTATTGTCGTCACACCAGTTCACCAGATTCTCTATCCCACTCCTGAACTCTGTCTCTTCATTGTTTGAAATCCGACCCACTACGGTGGTGTCATCAGCAAATTTGTAAATCGAGTTGGAGGTGAATTTGGCCACAGTCATAGGTGTATAAGGAGTATAGTGGGGTGCTGAGGACACAGCCTTGTGGGGCACCGGTGTTGAGGATGATCGTGGAGAAGGTTTTGTTGCCTATCCATATTGATTGTGGCCTGTGGGTTAGAAAGTTCAGGATTCAGTCACAGAGGGAAGAGCCGAGGCCAGGGCCACAGAGTTTGAGATGAGTTTCGTAGGAAAGATGGTGTTGAATGCTGAGCTGTAGTCGATAAATAGGAGTCTGACATAGGTGTCTTTGTTATCTACGTGTTCCAGGGTAGAGTGCAGGGCCATGGAGATGGTGTCTGCTGTGGACCTGGAGCAGCGGTAGGCGAACTGTAGTGGATCAAGGCAATCCGGGAGGCTGGGGTTGATTCGTGCCATGACTAACCTTTCGAAGAACGTCATGATGATGGATGTCAGAGCCACTGGACGATAGTCATTAAGGCATGCTGCTTGAATTTTCTTTGGTACAGGGATGATGGTCATCTTCTTGAAGCAGATCGGGACCTCAGATTGTTGTAAAGAGAGGTTGAAGATGTCCGCGGATACCCCCGCCAGCTGATCCGCGCAAGACGGAGACAGAGGGAGTTGCCGTTCCGAGTGGTTGAGAGGAGTTTTAGATATCTGGGGATTCAAGTGGCTAAGGATTGGGGGCAGCTTCATAAGTTAAATCTGGGCAAAGTGGTGGATCAAATGAAAAGGGATTTTCGCAGATGAGGCATGTTGCCGCTGACGCCGGCGGGGAGGGTCCAGATGATAAAGATGACGGTCCTTCCGAGACTGCTCTTTCAATGTCTTCCGATTTTTATCCCAAAGGCTTTTTTCAGGAAAATGAACATGGCGACATTGGGTTTTGTGTGGACGGGTAAAACTCCGAGTGTAAAGAAGGCACTCCTCAAATGAGGTCGTGGAGAGCTTGGCCCTCCCGAGCTTTATTAAATATTACTGGGCGGCCAACATGTCGATGGTCAGGAAGTGGGTCGTGGGGGAGAGGTCGGTGCAGAATTGAGTGGAAGCGGCATCCTGTCAGGGTACGAGTTTGGAGGCCTTATTGACGGCGCCCCTGCCATTTTCGCTGGCTCGGTACTCTACGAGACCTGTGGTGGTGGCAGACCTGAGAGTTTGGGGGCAATGGAGGCAACACATGAGATTGGAAGGGGCGTCAGTGTGGTCATCGATTTGTAACAATCACTGGTTTGCCCCGGGGGTCTGGGTGGGGGCTATAAGGGATGGCGGCGGGCAGGGATTGAGAAATTTGGGGACCTATTCATTCAGGAGAGTTTCCCGACCTTGGAGGCATTAGAGGAGGAGTTTGAGTTGCCGGGCGGGAACGGGTTTCGGTACCTCCAGTTACGGGATTTTGCCTGGAGGCAGGTTCCTGGCTTCCCT
Source organism: Scyliorhinus canicula (assembly GCF_902713615.1). Taxonomy (NCBI): domain Eukaryota; kingdom Metazoa; phylum Chordata; class Chondrichthyes; order Carcharhiniformes; family Scyliorhinidae; genus Scyliorhinus; species Scyliorhinus canicula. The sequence continues at coordinate 90,958,375 of NC_052156.1, forward strand.
CGCATCCCCCCGAGGGGGTTATAAGATAAGGTGATGTCAAAAACAGAGGTTGGAGAGGGGAGGGTCTCGGAGATATACAAGGAGTTGATGGAGTGGGGATCCCTACAGGGAGGTGAAGAGGAAGTAGGAAGAGGAGCTGGGTGGGGAGATAGAATTTGAGCTGTGGGAAAAAGCCGTGAAGAGAGTCAATTCATCCTCGTCGTGTGCCAGATTAGCTTGATCCAGTTCAAGGTGATCCACAGGGCCGACATGACGTTAGCCCAGATGAGAAGGTTCTTTGATGAAGCGGAGGACCGATGTGAGCGGTGTGGGGGTAGCCTGGCAAACCACGTACATATGTTTTGGGCTTGTCCGAAGTTGAGGGGATTCTGGCAGGGATTTGCAGAAGTTATGTCAGAGGTCCTGGAAGGAAGGGTAACTCCGAGTCCAGAATTCGCAATATTTGGGGTATCGGAAGATTCGGGGGGGCAAGGGAGGGAGGCCGATGCTCTGGCCTTCTCCTCCCTGGTGTCCTGGAGACGGATTTTGCTGGGATGGAGGGACTCGGTCCCCGAAGTCAGGTGTGTAGGTCAGCGATATGGCAGGGCTTCGCAGTCTGTAAATTTGCTTTGAGAGGATCAATTCAAGGGCTCGCCCTGAGATGGCAGCCGTTCATAGACTACTTCAAGGAAAATTGAACGTCAGCAGTAAGGGGGGGGGAAACAAGGTATGGCAATGTTACGAGACCGAGAATATAGTTTACGGCAGCTAGGGAATGGAGCGGGGGGAGTAGGGGGTGTTGTTTTTTTACGTGTGTCGGCCTGTGCAGTTGTTTAAGGGATGTTAATGTGTTAAACTGTGAAAAGTACAAATGCTTCAATAAAATATTTTCCAAAAAACTCAGCCAGTGAGTGTGAACTCGGCCAGCCATTTGAGTGTGAACTCAAGTCAGCTCCAGAGTTGAGAGACTGGTTTATAAGGAGAGACTGAGTAGACTGGGACGAATTGGAATTTAGAAGAATAAGTAGGAATATAAACTTATGAAGGGAATAGTTAAGATAGAAGCAGGAAGGTTGTTCCCACTGGCTGATGAAACAAGAACTAGGGGGCACAGCCTCAAAAAAAAGAGGGAGCAGATTTAGGATTGAGTTGAAGAGGAACTTCTTTGCCCAAAGGGTTGTGAATCTATGGAAATTCCTGCCCAGTAAAGCAGCTGTGGCTACCTGGTTGGTTGTTTTTAAGGCAAAGATGAATAGATTTTTGAACAGTCAGCGAAGGTGAACTCAGTCGCGTCTGGTTTAGTTTCTCTGCACTCTGGCCAATGGCAGGTAGATTGTTGTTGAGTTTGCTGCTTCAATTTGGTGGCTCAGATCCAAACAGCCGCTCTGATATTTGGTTCTTGAGTTAAACTTTGATCCTTGTCGGGTAGTCACCTCAGAGCAGTCAGCAAGAGAGCCGCCCCAGAGCCCGGCCCGCGGAGAGCAGAGAGCCCGGCCCGAGGAGAGCCCGAGACAGCGGCCCGGGGAGTGCGGAGAGCCCGGCCCGGGGAGAGCCCGAGACAGCGGCCCGGAGCCCGGGGAGTGCGGGGAGCCCGAGACAGCGGCCCGGAGCCCGGCCCGGGGAGAGCGGCCCGAGATCCCGGCCAAGGTGACTGCGGAGGTTGCGGGCGGGTTAATTCCGGGCCGGTCATCGGCTCCTCCCCGCCTCGGATTCGGGATCAGAGCAATAGTGAGGCCTAATGGAGAGAGAGTGTGTGAGAGAAATGGAGATAGAGAAATCGAGTGTGGGAGTGAGAGCGAGAAGGAGAGAGAGGGTATGAGAGAGAAATAGTGAGTGTGGGAGGGGAGTGAAAATGTGAGAGATAGAGAAAGTGGGAGAGAAATAAAGATTGAGAAATAGTGTGGCATGGAGAGTGTGAGAGAGAAATAAAGATTGAGAAATAGAGTATGGGACAGAAATATATAGAGTAGTGAGAGAAGTAGAGAGATAAAATAGGAAATTGTGTGAGATTTAGAGAGAGAAATAGTAAATACAGAGTGTGAAATAGATGGGGAGTGGAAATAGAGGGAGAGAAAAGTGAGAGGTTGGGAGAGAACTAGAGAGAAAAGGGTGGGAAATAAAGAGAATGAGGCAGCGAAATAGAGAGAGGAAATTAGGGAGAGATAGAAAGGGAGACCTAAATAGAGCGAGAGAAAAAGAGGGAGTGAGAAAAGAAACGGAGAGACCAAGAGTTGTCCATGTTCGTGTATGTCATTACCTGTATTCCTCTGTCATTGTGTTCCTGTATGCCACTGTGATTCTATGTGTGAGTGGAGTGCTCCTGTGTTCCTGTTGTCGCTATGTCTTGTCTGTTGCCGTATGTTCATGTGTCACCGTCTGAGTCCCTGTGTCGCCATGTGTTCCTATGTGTCATTCCAAATATGCCTTTGTTGCTATCTGTCCCTGTGTGTCACTGCCTGTGTCGTAGAATTTACATACAGTGCAGAAGGAGGCCATTTGGCCCATCGAGTCTGCACCAGCCCTTGGAAAGAGCGCCCTACTTAAGGCCGTGCCTCCACCCTATCCCTGCAAACCAATAACCCCACCGAACCTTTTAGACACTAAAGGGCAATTTAGCATGGCCAATCCACCTAACCTGTACATCTTTGAATTGTGGGAGGAACCTGGAGCACTCGGAGGAAACCCACGCAGACACAGGGAGAAAGTGCAAACTCCACACAGACAGTCACCTGAGGCTGGAATTGATCCCTAGAGCTGTGAGGCAGCAGTGTTAATCACTGTGTCACCAATCCGCCCCTCCTGCAGTGATGTCACGGGACCGAGGTGCCCGATCTCCAACACCCACAATCACCCTCTGCCGGGCAGGACCCCAATCTGCAGAGAGATTTCTCCCTGAATCTCATTGACTCAAATTTTGATAGGTTCCCTATTGCCGCACTCGGACCTTAATGTCAAGGGCTGTCACCCTCACTGCACAGCTCTTTTGTCCAGGCTGTAATGAGTCAGGAGCTGAATTCCTCTGCTGGAACACAGCCTGACCGCCACTGAGCGGGTTATTGCTGAGTAGGTTCTGCCTCATAGCATTGCTGGCGATACCTTCCATCACTTTATGGATGATTCCGTTTAACATGTTGATAGAGTCTAGTTTTAATCAAAGTTTTATTCATATAGCTGCTAGTTGAATGCATATAGCTAAGAGGCAAAAATATTGAAAGTGTTTTGACTGTGGGAATCCAGTCATTGTCTCATACAATAAATTAACCATTGTATTCCAATATATTCAGGACTAAGAATGTATTGTTCTCTGTCTAATCAATTCTTAAGATTTCTGCAAAACTGTGAAACATAGCGACGTGTGAGAAAACATATCCAGTAATTTTCCTAATACTGGACACGCAGACACTAAGCTAGTTTTGATAGGCACCAGTCAATCTTAAGTAATTAAGTAAGTAAGTAAGTAAGTAAGTACTTAAGTAAGTAAGTTTGGGGCAGCACGGTAGTATGGTGGTTAGCATAAATGCTTCACAGCTCCAGGGTCCCAGGTTCGATTCCCGGCTGGGTCACTGTCTGTGCGGAGTCTGCACGTCCTCCCCGTGTGTGCGTGGGTTTCCTCCAGGTGGGAGGAGTGGGTCTGGGTCTCGGGGGGAGGGGGGGGGGGGGGGGTCTGGGTCTCTGGGGCGTTTGGGGCTGGGTTTTGGAGGGGAATGGGACTGGGTCTTGGGGGGTGGGCGGAGGTGTCTGGGGCATAGGCGCTGCAGATAGGTTCCCCGGGGGCAGATGGTTCTCTGAGGTGGGGGGAAGGATGGGTATCAGCGGAGGGGAATGGATGGGGGGGGGGGCGGGTGGGTGGATAGGTCTCGGGGTGGGGGGGGGGATGAGTCTCGGAAGGGGGGGAATGAGTCTCGGAAGGGGGGGTCTGGACCTCCGAGGGGTGTGGGGGAGCTGGATCCTGGGTGACCTGGGGTTTCCTGGGCCGCTGTCTCACAGGCCCTCCCCACTCCCTGATGCGCAGCCACCATCGGCCGCTCTCACGGCTCCTCCATCAGGCACTCCATCCCTGTTTCGCCATGTGTTCCCCTGTATTATTCCCCATCCTATGCTGCTATGTATTCGTTTGTCACTGCCTGTGTTCTGTGTTGCTAAAGGTTCCTGTGTGTCACTGCTTTTTTCCTGTGTTTCTATGTGTTCTTGTGTGTCACTGCGTGTACTCTGTGTTGCTATGTGTTGAACATAGAACAGCACAGAACAGGCCCTTCGGCCCTCAGGGAGTGGGATAGCATGATCTTCCTGTGTGTCACTGCCTGTGTTCTGGGTTGCTATGTATTCCTGTGTGTCACCGCCTGCGTTCTGTGTTGCGATGTAGTCCTATGTTCCACTGCCTGTGTTATGCGTTATGCTATGTTCCCATGTGTCATTAACCTTGTTCCTGTGTGTTGCTTCCCGTGTTATCAGCAGTGCCTGTGAGCATAGCAATGATATTCTCCAAATCTGCTGTGTCTCACACAGAGTGACGTACTTACACAGCATTTCTACAGTATGGGTGGACTGCAAGAAGATCAGCCGGCTGTCCGGTTGTTCCGGGAGTACCTGAGAATCAGAACTGTACACCCTCAGCCAGACTATGGTAAGCTGGATGGAAATTGAGACTCTGAACTTAGACCTAACCTGCGGGACATATCTTCAGCTTGTAGATGCTCACACACACCAGCTTACATATGCTGTTTGTTCGGCCAAATGTTTCTTTTTTTCTCTTCTTGCCAACTTTGTTTCTACTGCTCAGGGGGGGGGGGGGGGGAGATAGTTTGTATTGTTGTGGCCCACTACAAACTCACACATTTCTAGGATTGGTGGAGCACAGGCAGGTCAGAGTGAAGGGACTTTCATAAAACAGTGAACCACAATGTGGCATTTTTCCAAATGAGCCAACTACCACATGAGTAAGTTTGTAAGTTGGTGGGGAATTTTGGGGGGGGAGTTGTGGTTATATTGTGTCTATTCACAATAAGGGGCTCCTTTCTCTTAGGACCCTTACAGCAGACATAGTCTTCCACCCCAACAGCCCCTATGTCAGTGGTAACTCCCTGTCCAGACTGACAGTGCTTAATGTCTACTTTAGCTTCAGCTGTCAAGCGGAAACCCTGTCTGCCTTCATAACTGAACATGAAACATCCTGCGGGGTATTCTTTGAATTAGGGTTGGGAAGTTCAATCCTGGTCAGTATTTATCCCTGACCCAACACGATCAAGTATAATGAGAGAAAATGCGGGAAATCCTCTGCTGGCCAAGCAGCACATGTGAGAGAGAACCTCATCTAACGCAGTGTAGATTTGTTTATCTCGGGGCTGTTTTCCTTGGAGAAGAGAAGGTAGCGAGGAGATTTAATCGAAAACCATGAGGGGTCTGGACAGAGTAGATCGGGAGAAACTGTTCCTGTTGGTGCAAGAGTGGAGACCCAGAGGACGCTGATTAAAGGCAATTAGAAAAAGAACCAGAGGCTTCATGCAGCGACTGGTTGAGATCTGGAATGTCCTGCCTGAGACTGTGGTGGAGGCAGGTTCAGTTATGGCTTTCCAAAGGAAATCGGATGATTATGTGACAAGAAAGATTTTGCAGGGCTCCAGGGAAAGGTGGGGTGATTGGGATTGGGTGAGTTGCTCTTGCCGAGAGTCAGCACACAGGATGGGCTGAATGGCCTCCTGTACTGTCACCATTGGATGATTCAAGAAATGATCAGTTCCGTCTTCCTGCATTAAATTAAGCAGTGATGGCATTTCAAAAGTAATTCATTGGTGTGCATGTATTCTGGTACCTTAAGGTAGCAGGGCAGGTAGATACAGTGTTTAAAAAGTGTTACCACACCCTGGACTAGTGCGTGGTCGATTCCAGCCCCAATTGACCCGGAGTTGCAGCACAATTGAAATTAGCAATTAATTCTGAGAAAAAACCTGAAGCCTTTGGGCCTTGGCTGCCCAATAACTACAGTCACCAGGGCGAAATTCTCTGACCCCCAGCACCGAGCGGCAAGCCCTCTGCGGCGATTCTCCGGCCCGCGATGGGCCGAAGTCCCGCCGCAGGGAGGCCTCTCCCGCCGCCGAGGTTTGAACCACCTCTGGTAGCGGCGGGATCGCCGGCGCGAGCGGGCCCCCGGGGACCGGGGGGGGGGGGGGGCGGAGCGATCGGACCCCGTGGGGTGCCCCCACAGTGGCCATGCCCGCGATCGGGGCCCACCGTTCGGCGGGCGGGCCAGTGCTGTGGGAGCACTGTTTCCCTTCCGCCGCCGCCACGGCCTCCACCATGGCGGACGCGGAAGAGAATCCCCCAGCGCGCATGTGCCGGTGGTGACGTCAGCGAAAGCTGCCGCTGATGTCACCACTGGCACATGCGCGAACCGGCGAAGGCCTTTCGGCCAGCCCGGGCGGCGGGCGTCAAAGGCCGCTGGTGCCGGTTTTGGCGGCAGTCGGCGTGGTGCCAGCCGCTCCGGCGCGGGCCTAGCCCCTCAATGTGAGGGCTTGGCCCCCAAAGGTGCGGAGAATTCTGCACCTTTGGGGAGGACCGACGGCGGAGTGGTTGGCGCCACTCCGCTACGCCGGGACCCCTCGCCCCGCCGGGTAGGGGAGAATCCCGCCCCATATTTGTAAAGTTAAATACAATTAATTTTTATGAACAACATTAACTATAATTAAATAGGCAGCAAATACAACTGGTTAACTGTTATCAAATTCCTAACCAACCCCCCCTCCCCCTTTAACTCATCCCACCCTCTACAAACATAGAAGGGAAAGAGGGGTGTGAAGTAAAAGAAAAAAAGAGAAAAGACTCTGCTTCAGATGGATGTCTTCAGTATACATTTCTTCAAACTTAGGCCTTCAGTTGGAGGTTTTTGCTTCCAGTCTGTAATGGTTTTCACTGTAGATTCATTCAGGTCTCAAAACTTTTTAAAAATAAATTTAGAGTACCCAATTTATTTTCTCTAATTAAGGGGCAATTTAGTGTGGCCAATCCACCTAACCTGCACATCTTTGGGTTGTGGGGGTTGAAGTGTTGGCTAGTGTAGACTTGAGAGATGAACAGACACTTCCAACACTGATGAAGGTTCAACTCAATTTTATTAACTACTTCTAACTAACTAACACACGATGACTGTGTGTCTAAATCAGGGGTGGGCAAACTACGGCCCGCGGGCCGCATGCGGCCCGCCAAAGGTCTTTATGCGGCCCACCAAGTCATTTAAAAAAAAAATAAAAAAAATTTAAAAAAAAAAATTTTTTTTTTTTAATTTTAAATTTTTTTTTAAGGTTAATGGGGGGCTGTTGGGTTATTTACTGCTATAGGGTGGATACGTTGACTTGAGTAGGGTGATCATTGCTCGGCACAACGTTGAGGGCCGAAGGGCCTGTTCTGTGCTGTACTGTTCTATGTTCTATGTTCTATATCAGGCGCCCAGAATCATAACCGGGTGAAGTAATTATTTTACTTAATATACTATGCGGCCCTTTAAAATTGTGAATTTCTGAATGTGGCCCTTGCACGGAAAAGTTTGCCCACCCCTGGTCTAAATCATGCTAACTTAAACTAGAGACCTAAGCCTTGTCCGAACCAGTTGATTCTCTCAGCACGTGGTGTGAGTCTGTGCTGGGCTGGATGAGTTCTTGTTACACTGAGAGGCAACACCCAGAATGAGCGGGAACCGTGGTGCCCTCTGCCTTTGTAGTGTGTGTATTCTAACTGGTGATTGGCTGCGGTGTTTGTACATGTTGATTGGTCCCTGTGTGTGTCCATCAGTGTGTGTCTGCACCATGATATACTGGTGTATATTATGACAGGGGTGAAACCCACGCAGACATGTGGAGAATGCAAACTCCACGCCGACAGTGACCCAGGGCCGGGATTCGAAGCTGTGTCATCCCAGTGCTAACCACTGTGCCACATGCCGCCCCAAGGCCTCAAAACTTCTGTGCAGGTTCATAAAACAACAGGTGGGCAGAATTTCTGGAGAAAAAGAGAGGGAGGGAGACAGAAAGAGAGAGAGAGAGAGAGGCAGCTTCTTCTAGCACGGTAGCACAGTTTCTTCACAGCTCCAGGGTCCCAGGTTCGAGTCCCAGCTTGGTTCACTGTCTGTGTGGAGTCTGCATGTTCTCCCCGTGTCTGCGTGGGTTTCCTCTGGGTTTCTGGTTTCCTCCCACAGTCCAAAGACGTGCAGATTGGGTGCATTGGCCATGCTAAATTGCCCTTAGTGTCCAAAAGATTGGGTGGGGTTACTGGGATAGGGTGGAGGCGTGGGCTTAGGTAGGGTGCTCTTTCCAAGGGCCGGTACAGACTCGATGGGCCAAATGGCCTCCTTCTGCACTGTAAATTCTATGATTCTATCAGCGTCCAGGACCCGACTCTCCCTTTCTGGGTCCTCTGAAAACTATTCCTCTCGAGTAAGATCTAGTTACTGCCTGTCGCCAGGCGGAAAACGGTCTTCGGCCAATTCATTGGCCACCAGCCTACCAGTCAAACCAAATCCCTCCGATCTCTCGGATACCAGAAAGTCTGAGTTCACAAGCTAATTCGCCAATAGCAGTGTACTATTTTGCAACTTTTGAGTTCCTCATTTCCACTGTTCAACTTAAAGGTACATGTCCATTAAATATCCATGGATAAAAATGATAATCACAATGTAAAAGCAATGTGAAATAAGGGAAACAACAAGAAAGGCCTTCACAGAAGGCCTATGGTGGACTTGCCTTTATTAGCTGAGGCACAGAGTTTAAGAGCAGGGAGGTTATGCTGGAACTGTATAAAATGTTGGTTAGGCCACAGCTAGAGTATTGTGTGCAGTTTTGGAACCCACATTACAGGAGGGATGTGATAGCACTGGAAAGGGTGCAGAGGAGATTTACTAGGATGTTGCCTGGGCTGGAGAGTTTTAGCTATGAAGAGAGAATAGATAGACTGGGTGGTTTTCCTTGAAGTGGACAAGATTGAGATGTATCAAATTATGAGGGGGAATAGAGAGAGTAGATAGAGAATTTTTTTCCTCTTTGGTGAGGGGATCTATGGCCAGGCGGCATAGATTTAAGGCAAGGGGCAGGAGGTTTAGAGGAGATGTAAAGAAAAACATTTTCACCCAGCGGGTGGTGGGATTCTCAAACTCACTGCCTGAAAGGGTGGGGAAGGCAGAGGCCCTCATAACATTTTAGAAATATTCGATGTGCACTTGCGATCCCAGGGCAAAGAAGGCTATGGACCAACCCCATCCAAATGCTTCCAGCCAAGTGCTGGAAGATGGGATTAGAATAGTTAGGTGGTTGTTTTTGACCGGCGTAGACACGATAAGCCGAAGGACCTTTTCTGTGCTGTGGACCTCTATGACTGTGAGGTGCCATTGTGCAGCTGGGTGTGTGCAAAGCTCAACAGAAATGCAAATTCTTCCTCCCCCTTTCCTTTAATCTGATGTGTGATGATGTAGGAAGACACAGACCAATCTATTCGCCTACTAGGAACCGTACTCTATTATTGAACCTTCGCAACTCTATATGGGGTAGAGAATTCCAAAGCTTTACCACATGTTTGAATGAAGAAATTCCTCACTCCTAATTGGCCTATTTGGAGACTGTGTCCCTGGTTCAAGGTTCCCTGGCCATCCGTCCTACATCTCACCTGTCGAGCCCTGTGAGAACTTGTAGTGGTTATGTCAGTGGACTAACAATCCAGAGAATGTGGGCGGCACAGTGCTTAATACTGCTGCCTCACAGCACCAGGGACCCGGGGTCAATTCCGGCCTTGGATGACTGTGTGAAGCTTGCACATTCTCCCCGTGTCTGCGTGGGTCTCCTCCAGGTGCTCCAGTTTCCTCCCACAGCCCAAAGATGTGCACGTTAGGTGGATTGTCTGTGCTTAATTGTCCCTCAGTGTCCAAAGATGTGTAGGTTAGGTTACGGGGATAGGGCGGGGAGTGGGCCTAGGTGGGATACTCTTACAAAGGGTCCGTGTAGACCTGATGGGCCGAATGGCTTCCTTCTGCACTGTAGAATGGACCGTGGACCCCACCAGTTTGAGAATGTTGAGTTCAGGTTGGAAAAACCTGGAGCTGGGATCAGTAAAAGTGACCATGAAGCTGTTGGCTCATAAAAATCAAACTGGATTCATTCACCCCCTTCAGGGGAGATATCCTCCTGTCCTGAACACGTCTGGCCTTTATGTGACGCAAGTCCAACACCAACGCGCTTGACCCATGTCATCTGAAACTGAAAATGTTTCTTAAAAGGGTGATGATGTGGATTCCTTCTCAGATTATTAAACATTTCTACATGTAAGCAGATAAGATGTGAACAGGTCGCAATGGTTGGCACGTATCTGTTGCTCTCGATTAGAAGAACTATTCCGATTAACAGCTGACAATGCTGGGAATACTCAGCAGGTCAGTGCAGCATTCCAAGGGGAGAGAAACCGAGTTAAATACTTCAGGTCCCGATCAACTGGGAGCTTTGGGATCATCATATGGTGGCTATGATCCAAAAACTGTTGGAGATTTAACAGTTCATCGCCAATACAGAGGGGTCAGGGGAAAATAAGAGCAATAGGGGCTGGTTTAGCTCACTGGGCTAAATCGCTGGCTTTTGAAGCAGACCAAGCAGGCCAGCAGCACGGTTCGATTCCCCGGACAGGCGCCGGAATGTGGCGACTAGGGGCTTTTCACAGTAACTTCATTGAAGTCTACTCGTGACAATAAGCAATTTTCATTTCATTTTTCAGATAGGAGTGTTTAAATTGTAAAACAGTGAACGACAGGAGGCGGTGATAATTGGACAAGAAACTAAAGAACAATTGGGTCCAGCAGTGATATGAATGGTGACAGCAGAATAGCAAAAAGAAAGGAAGCATTGGAGGATAAGAGTTTCGTAACCTGAGAAGGACAGGTGAACATTGGGGTGTGGGCCATTGCTGTCTGTGCACTGTTAGGGCATCCACTTCCCAGATACCAGCCCATCCCACGGTCCGTGTACCAACAGGGATTCACATCCCACTGTCCGTACACCGATAGGGATTCACATCCCACTGTCCGTATGCTGATGGGAAATCCTCTTCCCACTGTCCGTGTGCCGATAGGGAATCCCCATCCCACTGCGTGTGTGCTGATAGGGATCCCCATCCCACTGTCCGTGTACCGATAGGGAACCCCATCCCACTGTCCGTGTACCAATAGAAATCCCCATCACACTGTCCGTGTACCGATAGGGATCCCAATCACACTGTCCGTATACCGATAGGGATCCCACACCTGCTGTCTGTGTACCGATAGGGATTCACATCCCAGTGTCCGTGTACCGATAGGGATCCCCATCCCACTGTCCGTGTACCGATAGGGATCCCCATCCAACTGCGTGTGTTCCGATAGGGATCCCACACCTGCTGTCTGTGTACTGATAGGGAATCTCCATCCCACTGCATGTGTTCCGATAGGGATCCCACACCTGCTGTCTGTGTACCGATAGGGAATCCCCATCCCACTGCGTGTGTTCCGATAGGGATCCCACACCTGCTGTCTGTGTACCGATAGGGAATCCCCATCCCACTGCGTGTGTTCCAATAGGGATCCCACACCTGCTGTCTGTGTACCGATAGGGAATCCCACCCCACTGCGTGTGTTCCGATAGGGTTCCCACACCTGCTGTCTGTGTACCGATAGGGAATCCCCATCCCACTGCGTGTGTTCCGATAGGGATCCCACACCTGCTGTCTGTGTACCGATAGGGAATCCCCATCCCACTGCGTGTGTTCCGATAGGGATCCCACACCTGCTGTCTGTGTACTGATAGGGAATCTCCATCCCACTGCATGTGTTCCGATAGGGATCCCACACCTGCTGTCTGTGTACCGATAGGGAATCCCCATCCCACTGCGTGTGTTCCGATAGGGATCCCACACCTGCTGTCTGTGTACCGATAGGGAATCTCCATCCCACTGCGTGTGTTCCGATAGCGATCCCAATCCTGCTGTCTGTATACTGATAGGGAATCCCATCCCACTGCGTGTGTTCGGATAGGGATCCCACACCTGCTGTCTGTGTACCGATAGGGAATCTCCATCCCACTGCGTGTGTTCCGATAGCGATCCCAATCCTGCTGTCTGTATACCGATAGGGAATCCCATCCCACTGCGTGTGTTCGGATAGGGATCCCAATCCTGCTGTCTGTGTACCGATAGGGCATCTCCAACCCACTCAGTGCACCGAAAGCAGGCCCCCACCATCTCAGTTTGCGTGTAGCGAGGCTGCACCGTTGGCGATGCTGCCTTGAGTGAGAAGTTGAAGTGAGGCCCAGCATTCCTCTCAGGTGATGTAACTGATCCCATGACAGGGTGACACAGTAGCACAGTGGTTAGCACTGTTGCTTCACAGCTCCTGGATATGAGGTACGATTCCTGGCTTGGGTCACTGTCTGTGTGGAGTCTGCACGTTCTCCCTGTGTGCGTGGGTTTCCTCCGGGTGCTCCGGTTTCCTCCCACCAGTCCCGAAAGACGCGCTTGTTAGGTGAATTGGACATTCTGAAATCTCTCTCCGTGTACCTGAACTGGCGTTGGAATGTGGCGACTAGGGGCTTTTCACAGTAGCTTCATTGCAGTGTTAATGTAAGCCTACTTGTGACAATAAAGATTATTATTTGAGGTCGAGGAAAAGGGTTCACATTGGTGACCTCTCTGCTATTTATTAGTCAACCAACATTAGTAACATGGATTGTCTGGCTATTTCTGAAAATCAGTAGATCAGGCTGCAGAGAGAGGAAGGACAGGTTAATACTTTAGGCCAGTCAACCTTTGCTTGAGAATGGTGCTATATAAATACCGGACTTGTCTTGTTCTTGACTCTTATACTGATTTGAATTGCTAACTGGTGACCTAAATGACTGCTGTGTATATTTCACACTGAAGCAGTCACTAGATGTTGCAGGAGGAATTTTACACTTCTCTGCAAACAGTAAATTGTTTGTGATTGCAGAAGGCTGAAGAGACTGAGTGTGACATTTGGGTAGTAAACCAGTGGAGAGAGGGAATAACAGTGGAAAGCGACAGGACACGGTGAGAGAGGGAATTACAAGGGGAGAGGGTCTGGACACTGGAAAAGAGGGAACAAGGGAGAGGGTCAGAACCCTGGGTGAGGGGATATGATAGGGAGTGGGTCAGGACACTGGGAGAGAGGGAATAACAATAGAGAGATCAGGGCACTGGGAGAGGGAGAATAACGGAGAGAAGGTCAGGACTCTGGGAGAGAGAGAGAATAACAAGGGATAGGATCAGAACACTGGGGTAGAGGGGATAACGGAGAGAGGATCAGATAACTGGGAGAGATAGAATAACAGGGGAGAGGGTCAGGACACTGGAAGATAGGGAATAACAAAATTGAGGGTCAGGGCACTGTGAGAGAAAGAATAACGGGGAGAGAATCAGGACACTGGGAGAGCAGTAATAACAGGGCTGCATGCTGCCTCATGGCGTTGAGGTCCCAGGTTCGATCCCGGCTCTGGGTCACTGTCCGTGTGGAGTTTGCACATTCTCCCCGTGTTTGCGTGGGTTTCGCCCCCACAACCCAAAGATGTGCAGGATAGGTGGATTGACCATGCTAAATTGCCCCTTAATTAGAAAAAATGAATTGGGTACTCTAAATTTATTTTAAAAAAAGGAATAATAGAGACACGGAATAACAGAGAGGGGGTCAGGACTCTGGGACAGAGAAAATAACAAGGGAGAGGTTCGGCACTGCAAGAGAAGGAATAATGTGAAGGGGTCAGGACATGGGAAGAGGGGGAGTAACAAGGGCGAGGATCGGGACATGGAAAAAGAAGGAATAACATCGATAGGGTCAGGACACTGGGACAGAGGGAATAACAAGGGAGAGCATCAGGACACTGAGAGGGGGCGTAATGGAGAGGGAATAACAGAGAGGGGGAATAATGGAGAGAGGATCAGGTCACTGGGAGATGGGGAATAACGGAGAGAATATCAGGACACTGGAAGAGCGGGAATAACGGAGAGGGTCAGGATACTGGGAGTGAGAGAATAACGGGAGAGGATCAGGACACTGGGAGAGAGGGAATATCGGAGAGTGGATCAGGACACTGGGATAAAGGGAGTATCGGGAGAGGGTCTGGACACCAGGGTCCCAGGTTCGATTCCTGGCTTGGGTCTCTGTGCGGAATCTGCACGTTCTCCATGTGTCTGCCTGGGTTTCCTCCGGGTGTACAGGTTTCCTCCCACAAGTCCCGAAAGAAGTACGTGTTAGGTGAATTGAACATTCTGAATTTTCCTTCAGTTTTCCCGAACAGGCGCCGGAATGTGGCGATCAGGGAATTTTCACAGTAACTTCATTGCAGTGTTAATGTAAGCCTACTTGTGTGACACCAATAAAGATTATTATTATTATTAACTGCTGTCTTTACTTTCATTAAAACAACAGAACCAGCTCAGATCCCAATCCACTTTTAAATACAGTTAGCACTTGCTGTAAAGAGATGTCTGGACATTCCAGCTTTAGAAAAATAGATCTTTTGACTGTTTTAAAGAACGACACCTGACGACGTCAGAATAATGCAGGATCTCTAGAATCATAGAATCCCAACAGTGCAGTAGGAAACCATTCGGCTCATTGAGTCTAAACCAACCCTCAGAAAGATCATCTGACCTATGTCCACTCCCCTGCTGTATGCTCACTCCCCTGCCCTATCCCTGTAACCCCATAACCCCAGGTGAAGTCTTCAGAAATTGCTTTCATAGCTACCTTCCCCCTAACAATTATTTGGAAAGAAATGGCTAGTCCCTGAGACCATAAGATACAGTTGCAGAAACAGTCTATTTGACCTATTGAGTTTGCTCCATCATTATGGCTGATCTGTTTCTCATCCCCATTCTCCTGCCTTCGTCCCGTAACCCCTAGTCCCCTTATTAATCATGAACCTATCCAGCTCTGTCGTAAAGACACTCAGTGATTTGGCCTCCACAGCCTTCTGCGGCAATGAGTTCCATAGATTGTCCGTGTGGAGTTTGCACATTCTCCCCGTGTTTGCGTGGGTTTCGCCCCCACAACACAAAAATGTGCAGGGTAGGTGGATTGGCCACACTATATTGCCCCTTAATTGGAAAAAAATAATTGGGTACTCTAAATTTATTTAAAAATAATGAGTTCCATAGATTCACCACTCTCTGACTGACGAAATTCCTCCTCATCTCAGTTTTAAAGGATCGTCCATTCAGTCTGAGGCTGTGCCCTTGGGTTCTCGTCTCTCCTACTATTGGAAAAGTCTCCATCTTAGCCTCTCCGTATTCTGTAGGTTTCAATGAGATCCCTCCTCATCCTTCTAAACTCCATCGAGTACAGACCTAGAATTCTCAACCGCTTCTCATATGGCAAGTCCTTCATTCCTGGGGTGATTCTTGTGAACCTCCTCTGGACCCCCTCAAAGGTCAGCACATCCTTCCTTAGATGCGGGGCCCAAAACTGTTCACAATATTCCAAATGGGGTCCGACCAGAGTCTTGTACAGCTTCAGCAGTACATCCCTGCTCTTTTATTCCAGCCCTCTTGAAATGAGTGCTAACATTGCATTTACCTTTAACTGCCAACTGAACCTGTATATTAACCTTTAGAGTATCTGAATAAGGACTCCTCAATCCATTTGTGCTTCAGATTTCCTAATCCTTTTCCCATTTAGAAAATAGTCTATGCCTCTATTCTTCCTTGCATAACCTCACACTTCTCCACACTGTATCCCATCTATCACTTCATTGCCCACTTTCCAAGTCCTTCTGCAGTCCTCCTGCTTCCTCAATACTACCTTTCCCTCCACACATCTTTGTTTCAACTGTAACCTTAGCAACAATGCCCTCAATTCCTTCTTCCAGATTATTAATGTATATTGTGAAAAGCTGTGGTCTCAAGACTGACCCCTGCGGAACACCACTAGTCACTGGCTGCCATCCTGAAAAGGATTATCTTATACCCACTGTCAACCTTCTGCCAGTCAGCCAATCCTCTATCCATGCCAGTACCTTGCCCTTAACACCCTTTTGTATGGCACCTTGTCAAAGGGCTTCTGGAAATCCAACTAGATCACGTCCACTAGTTCCCCTTTGTCTCACCTCCCTGGTGCCTCCTCAAAGAATTCTAACAGATTTGTCAGGCCTTCTACAGATAGATCTTTAAACTGAATCGAGAGCAGATGCTTGATTTTTGTTGACGTCCCAGTCCAAAACAGAAACATCAACATCTGACTGCTTCAGCCCTTGGCTCCTCCCTTTAACTACATCATCTTACTAACTGAACATTATATCCATTTAAAAAAAAAAAATTTAGATTACCCAATTATTTTTTCCAATGAAGGGGCAATTTAGTGCGGCCAATCCACCTAACCTGCACATTTTTGGGTTGTGGGGGCGAAACCCACGCAGACACGGGGAGAATGTGCAAACTCCACACGGACAGTGACCCAGAGCCGGGATCGAACCTGGGACCTCAGCACCGTGAGGCAGCTGTGCTAACCACTAGGCCACCATGCTGCCCTTGAACATTATATCCATAATGAACAACTCCACAGGGAACCCGCTTAATCAATACAAAAATCGGTTAGCCCAAGCTTTTATGATGCTTTAATTGTACCTCTGGCTCCAAAAAGTCTAGCTGTCTTACAAACCAGGATTATTTAAATATATGACTGCAGCAATCCTAACCCCACCAACCCCCTTAATAATGTGCAAATTCATTTTTAAAAATATATATTTTAAAATAAATTTAGAGTACCCAATGCTTTTTTCTAATTAAGGGGCAATTTAGCGTGGCCAATCCATCTACCCTGCACATCTTTGGATTGTGGGGGCAAAACCCACGCAAACACTGGGAGAATGTGCAAACTCCACATGGGCGGTGACCCAGAGCCGGGATCGAACCTGGGACCTTGGTGCCATGAGGCAGCAGCACTAACCACTGCGCCACCGTGCTGCCCCATAAAGTGCAAATTCTGATGCCTTGGGGTCCAGCTATGATTCTGGTAATCACTACATTACCTCCAAGGTCAATATAAGCGTCCTTAGGTGTGGTGCTCAGAACTGCCCCCAGTAACTCCACGTTTGGTCTAACCAGTTCTGAAAAAGAATCATATTGGACTTTGAAACGTTAATCCTATTTCTCGCTCCACAGCTGCTGCCAGACTTGCTGAATCTTTGCAGTATTTTGTGTTTTTAATTTAGATCTCGAGCACCTAGAGTAATTTGCTGTGACAATCGTGGTTTAACCAATACTTTGTGTAACTGAAACAGGCCTTCTGCCCCCTGTGCCCCAGTATTCTATTCCTTTAGATATTAAGGTCAGCAATCCATTTGCCTTTCTGATTATTTTCTGCTCGTCTTTTTGAATGTCCGCTGTTCCTAGCATTTGACCAATTTGAAAGAATCCTATCTTCTCCAGTTTCGGTCCAAAGAGGGTGACCTCACATTTGCCACAGTTTTGCCCAGTCACATAGTATATTAAAGTCTCTATTTTATGCTTCCATCTACACTGTCTGTTTTTGTCGTTGGCAAATTTGGATTTGTGGTTTTCCATCCATCATCCAAGTCATGAATGAATATAGTAGACAGTTGAGGACCTGACACAGATTCTAGTGGGACAGAATGAGTTACACCCTGATAATTAGAGTCTTTGCTCGTTATCCCTCCTCTCTGACTCCTGCTCACTCATATTCTGAGCCAGGTTAATAATTTGTTTTCAATTCTTGAGTTTCTATAATCTCTTTACTTCACTTGTTTTCTTTTTCAATTCCTTTCTGGACCTTCTGTATTGTGCTTCATTCTCAGTTGGATTATCTACCTGACATCGGTCATATATCCTTTTACTGTTCCATTTTACTGTCTATCTTGCTTGTCATCCAAGGGGTCTGGACTTGTTTGCCACATCCTTTCCCTTTTGGGGACTCCCCAAGCTGTCTCCCCTTTAAAGTCAGCTCATTTTTCCATTACAGTTTTGCCTGATAATGAATTCACAACTTTATCAAACATAATTCATCTTTCTCAAAAAGTGATAAAATGTTACTCATTAAAGCGAGGATTCTGGGTCCAGTAGCATTGTGGCTATATTACTGGACCTGTAACTCAGAGACCCGGACATTGTCTCAGTATCCAGTCCATCAAAGCCTTTCATAACTTTGATTATTTGCTTTTTAAAAAAAAAAAATTTGGTTGCTCCTACCCTTTTTTTCAAGAGAGTCAGCATGTCAATGCTTTCCCGATGTGTATATCCACACGTTGTAAATCCTCTTTTCCCCTATCCCCAATGCTTCTGTATTAGAATCATAGAATCGCTACAGTGCAGAAGGAGGCCATTCAGCACATTGAGTCTACACCGACCCTCTGAAAGAGTACCCTACCTCGGCCCAATCCTGCCCTATCCCCATAACCCTGTAACCCCACCTAACCTTTGGACACTAAGGGCAATTTAGCATGGCCAATCCGTCTAACCTGCACACCTTTGGACTGTGGGAGGAAATCGGAGGACCTGGAGGAAACCCACACAGACAGGGGGAGAACGTACAAGATCCTTAGGCCTCCCACCTCTCCTCTGCACCCTTTAAGACATTCTTTAAAATCTATTTCTTTGACCAACCTTCTGGATTGGCAGAGCTAAAAGTGCCCTTTAGGTGTCTAAAGATGTGCAGGTTAGGGGGTTAAGGGGCTATCCTTCTTCTACACTGTAGGGATTCTATGGATCTGGCCTAATATCACTTTATGTGGGTTTGATGTCAACTGTAATGTGAAGTGCCATGATCTCAATTGCTACAAGTTTTCTTTATACCAGGCCTTTAGTATGTCTCAAGGTGCTCCTTACTTACTTGGGCTTAGTTCCCTCTTATCCCATGTGGGATAATGGGCAGCATGACACCTCCGCCAGCCCCAGTCCATTACAATCAGCCCAGCACAGCAGTGCAAAGGATGAAGCTGAAGCTTTTTCATCTTTGGCCAGAAGTACCAAATGGATGGTCCATCTCGGCCTCCTCCATAGTTCTGCAGCATCAGATGCCGTCTTCGGCTCATTCAATTCACTCCACATGATATCAAGGAATGGTTGAAGGCACTGGACACTGCAAAGGCTATGGGGCCTGAAAAACTCAACCAGGCCACATTACAGCTTTGGTTCAGATATGGACAAAGGTGCTGAACTCAAGAGGTGAGGTGAGAATGCAAGAGTGTCCAAAGGTTAGGTGGGGTTCCTGCCATCAAGGCAGCATTTGACCGAGTATGGTATTAAGGAGCCCTAGCAAAAATTTAAATCAATGGGCATCAGGGGGAAAGATCTCCACTGGTTGGAGTAGTACCTAGCCTGAAAGATGATGGTTGTGGTTGTTGGAGGTCAGTCATTCCAGTCCCAGGACATCACTGCAGGAGTTCCTCAGGATAGTTTGTTGCTCCAGATCTCTGTCTCCTGTTCTGTAAGTACAGCCTCAACTGTAATGGGACCTCTTTCCCATCAAGCTGTGGAGGGACTTCATGGGTCATGTTCCTATTTGATCTAAAATTAAGTCTAGTGGCTGCTACTAGTCACCAAGGAACTTTGTGTCTTTTTCCGCCCTTTGCTACCACCTGTATACATCCAATCAAATTAAATTGAGGGATTGTAACAGGCCTTTCGGTCCACTGAGCCTGTCCCAGTCAATCATGCCAACATAGAGATACTTCCCAGTCCACCCGGAAACGTGGGATCTTCCGGGGGAGGTAGAGAAGCAAATTAAGAACCCAGGCCAATTAGGGGGAATATCCCGAATATTCCTCTTCCACCCCCTCAGGCTGTCACAAGCAATCTCAGGGACCACTCTGGCTTGATTCATATTGGAAGATACTGAACGTGTTCAATGTGATTTCCACCCAGTCAGAAACTAGTTTGCCTCTTGCTGGAAAGAATATGGTGAATCAGAGGCCACTCCTACAGACAGCAACCTGTTCCAGAGGTTCAAGATTCTCTGGGAAAGGATCCACCTCCCAATATCGAACCTTGCTTTGTCTTTGTATTATTTAGCTGAAACAATTGGTCCAGGTAAACAGTTCCTTTGTAATTTTATAAACTTGGATCAATTCGCCCCTGGAATGACACTTTTATAGAGTGCAATATCCTCATTTCTTTGAGCCTTTTTGGGGTCACTAAGACGTTTTCAGCCAGGAATTAGTCTTATCACTCTTCTCTGCACCTTTCCAAAGCCTCACTATTGCTTACCGTGTGAAGACATGAAAACTGGGCACAGTATTCTGACGCCGATCCAAGGTCATGTACAAGGACAAAATGGTATGTTTTGTTTTCTAGGTAATTGCCATGTGAAGGTTAATATACAAGAACACCCAGATCTTGCTCTCTCACCACTGGTTTTAATTCTTTCCTCTCAACTTTGAGCCAAACATTGTGCCATTCCTCCAGTTTGGAGGGTAACAATGTTATAAAAATACTCCGTCTGTCTGTGGATGTTGCAGGACTCACAGTGCCTGTGTGTTTTTTTTCAGATGGTGCAATTAAGTTCCTGGAGAGGTTGAGTGTGGAGCTGGGACTTCCCTGTAAGAAGGTTGAGGTGAGAAATCTGCGCGTATTGCAACAGACTTTGAACAAAGAACCTGGACTTTGCTCATTCCATGAAGTGTGGGGAAGGAAATAGGAGATGTAAGAATAGTGTGAGGCACAACTCTCCCATTTTAAAGACTTATAATTGAGGTCCCTGAAGCAGGTTGCTTCATTTGGGGGGATCTACTTGGCAAGGTGGTCTTGGTGCGCATGTCCACCTGACATTGCTGTGTCACCAAGGGTGCATGGCATCTTTCACCTCTAAGTCGCTCACCATCCTGACTTGGAAATATATCGGCTGTTCCTTCACTGTCACGATATCAATATCCTGGAATTCCCTCACTAACATCACGGTGGGTGTACCTACACCATGCGATCTACACTAAAATCCTTCACACCCAGCATCACGAGCCTTGCTGTCCGACATTGACCCCTGGCTCCCCAATAAAGAATTCTCATCTCTGGGTTCAAATTCAATTGAATATCTACAGTGCAGAAGGAGGCCACTCGACCCATCGAGTCTGCACAAACCCTAGGCCCATTCCTGATTTGCATTGTACTGGTATCAGTGACTGGGCCTTCCACTGACGCGGTCACAATTTCTCCCTAAACTTCTTCGCCCTTCTCTCCTCCACTGAGGCGGTGACACAGTGGTATTGTAATTGAACTAGTAATGCAGAATCTCAGGTTAATGCTCTGGGTACCCGGGTTCGAATCGCACCAGAGCAGATGGCAAAATTTTAATTCAATAAAAATCTGGATTTTAAAGTCAAATGATGATCATGAAGCCATTGTTGATTGTTGTATAAATCTGGCTTACTAATGCCCTTTGGGAAAGGAAATCTGCCTTCCTTCCCCGGTCTGGCCTAAGTGTGCATCTAGGCCCACAGCATAGGGGTTGCCTCTTAAAATGCCCCCTGAAGTGGCATAAAAAGCCACTCAGTTCAAGGGTAATAAATCATATAAGGCCATTTGGCCCATTGACTCTGCACCGACCCTTCTAAAGGGCATTCTGCCAATGTCTACACCCCTTTCACCCCGCCCTATCTCCATAACCTAACCTGGACACTAAAGAGAAATTTATCATGGTCAACCCACCTAACCTGCACATCTTTGAACTGCAGGAAGAAACTGGGGCACCTGGAGGAAAACCACAGACACTGGGAGAACGTGCAAACTCCACACAGCCACCCAAGGCTGGAATCGAACTCGGGTCCCTGGTGCTGCAAGGCAGCAGTGCGAACCACTGTGCCACTATGCCACCTCATGCTGGCCCATTAAAAGTAAAAAAACCCACATTGAAACCCATTTCTTTAGCTCAACCTTTGTTTGCCTCGTCGAATGAATTTTTGGCATAATTTCTGCTTGCGCTTGGGGCAGGTGCTTTGTGACTGTGTCACAGACACTGTAGAATTGTCACTTGTTTTGAATGCAGAATGGATTGGGTGGAGAGCTGAAACTTCATCTTTTTGACTAGGTTCGCCCAGGACGTACAATTGTCATCATTACCTGGGAGGGGACAGACCCCAAGCTGAAATCTATTCTCCTCAACTCCCACACAGATGTGGTACCAGTCTTCGAGGTAAGATTTGCAGAGGAGAGCATTGGGGATGTGGGTTGGCATTCCGCTGGTGGAACTGGGCTCACTCCATTTTTCTGTGTGCAGGAGCACTGGAAACACGATCCATTTGCAGCGGTGAAGGACCAACAGGGGAATATTTATGGCCGAGGGGCACAGGACATGAAGTGTGTCACCATTCAGTGAGTTCATCGACTGGCTGCTTAGGATCTGGCATTAGTTCCCTGTCCGTGCAGAATTAGCTATTTCAGCAAGGTCAGAGATAGAGGTGCTCTGACTCCAAGGATTCCAGTCAAAGTGTGTCCTGGGAGTTTGATGGGCAGTGTAGAGGGAGCTTTACTCTGTATCTAACCCCATGCTGTACCTGTACTGGGAGTGATTGATGGGGACAGTGTAGAGGGAGCTTTACTCTGTAGCTAACCCTGTGCTGTACCTGCTCTGGGAGTGTTTAATGGGGACAGTGTAGAGGGAGCTTCACTCTGTATCTAACCCCCTGCTGTATCTTTCCTGGGAGAGCTTCACTCTGTATCTAACCCCATGCTGTACCTGTACTGGGAGTGATTGATGGGGACAGTGTAGAGGGAGATTTACTCTGTATCTAACCCTGTGCTGTACCTGCCCTGGGAGTGTTTGAAGAGGACAGTGGAGAGGAAGCTTTACATTGTTTCTAACCCTGTGCTGTACCTGCCCTGGAAATGTTTGACAAGACAATGCAGAGGGAGCTTTACTCTGTATCTAACGCTGCGCTGTACCTGCCCTGGGAGTGTTTGATGGGGCAGTGTAGAGGAGCTTTACTCTGTATGTAACCCCATGCTGATTGATTGATTGATATTTATCGTCGCATGTACCGAAGTACAGTGAAAAGTATTTTTCTGCAGCCAAGGGACCGTGCACAGTATGTACATAGTAGACACAAGAATAATCTACAGAGGACATTGACAGTGGTGCATCAACAAATAGTGATTGGTCACAGTGTGGAACAAGGTCAAACAAGAGCAGCAGAGGGTGTCGTGAATAGTGTTCTTACAGGGAACAGATCAGTCCGAGGGAGAGTCATTTAAGAGTCTAGTACCTGTGGGGAAGCTGTTCCTATGTCTGGATGTGCGGGTCTTCAGACTTCTGTATCTTGTGCCTGATGAAAGGGTCTGGAAGAGGGCAAATCCTGGGTGGGAGAAGTCTCTGACAATGCTATCTGCCTTTCTGAGGCAACGGGAGGTGTATACAGAATCAGTGTGAGGGTGGGAAGCTTGTGCGATGTGTTGGGCTGAGTTCAGCACACGCTGCAGTTTCTTGCGATCTTGGACCGAGCAGTTGCCATACCAAGCTGTGATACAGCCAGATAGGATGCTCTCTATCACACATCTGTAGGAGCTTGTCAGAGTCGATACAGACATGCCGAATTTCTTTAGCTTCCGTAGGAAGTAGAGATGTTGTTGAGCTTTCTTTTTTTTTAAAATAATTTTTATTGGAATTTTTAACAGAAAATATAAAATATAACGATAAACAATGAAATGCAACAAAATAACCCATAACAACTGTAACACCCCCCAGACCGTATCAACGCATGTATCACATCCCCCCCAACCCCAATGAACAACAAGAGAACTTAAAATTAAATAAACAAACATAGTCATCGTCCCCCCCTTCCCTTCCCCCTCCCCCTCCCCCTTTTCCCTCCCCCTCCCCCTTTTCCCTCCCCCTCCCCCTTTTCCCTCCCCCTCCCCCCTCCCCCTTTTCCCTCCCCCTCCCCCTTTTCCCTCCCCCTCCCCCTTTTCCCTCCCCCTTCCCCCCCGGGTTGCTGCTGCTACTGTCCCAGTACCCTATCGTTGAGTCAGAAAGTCGAGAAAAGGTTGTCACCACTTGTACCGATTCTCTCAGGGCGAATTTGACCTTCTCTAGCTTAATAAAACCCGCCATGTCATTGATCCAGGTCTCCACGCTTGGGGGCCTCGCATCTTTCCATTGTAGCAAGATCCTTCGCCGGGCTGCTAGGGACGCAAAGGCCAGCACACCGGCCTCTTTCGCCTCCTGCACTCGCGGCTCCACCCCAACCCCAAAAGTCGCGAGTCCCCATCCTGGCTTGACCCTGGATCCCGCCACCCTCGACACCGTCCTCGCCACCACCTTCCAGAACTCCTCCAGTGCCGGGCATGCCCAGAACATATGGGCATGGTTCGCTGGACTCCCTGAGCACCTGACACACCTGTCTTCACCCCCAAAGAACCTACTCATCCTCGTCCCAGTCATGTGGGCCCGGTGCAGCACCTTGAATTGTATGAGGCTAAGCCGCGCACACGAGGAGGAAGAATTTACCCTCTCCAGGGCATCAGCCCATGTCCCGTCTTCGATCTGTTCCCCCAGTTCCCCCTCCCACTTCGTTTTCAGCTCCTCTACTGACGCCCCCTCCACCTCCTGCATAACCTTGTAGATATCAGATATCTTCCCCTCTCCGATCCAGACCCCCAAAAGCACCCTGTCACTCACCCCCCTCGCGGGAAGCGAAGGGAATCCCTCCACCTGCCGTCTAGCAAATGCCTTTACCTGCAGATACCTGAACATGTTTCACGGGGGGAGCCCAAATTTCACCTCCAACTCCCCCAGGCTCGCAAACCTCCCATCAATAAACAGGTCCCTCAGCTGTCTGATGCCCGTTCTGTGCCAACCCTGAAATCCCCCATCAATGTTCCCCGGGACGAACCTATGGTTCCCCCTTAATGGAGCCTCCATCGAGCCCCCCACTTCTCCGCTATATCGCCTCCACTGCCCCCAAATCTTGAGGGTAGCCGCCACCACCGGACTCGTGGTATCCCTCGTAGGAGGGAGGGGCCACGGCGCCGTTACCAGGGCCCCCAGGCTTGTATCTCCACAGGACGCCCTCTTCATCCGTTTCCACGCTGCCCCCTCCCCCTCCATCACCCACTTGCGCACCATCGACACATTGGCCGCCCAGTAGTACCCAGAGAGATTGGGTAACGCCAGCCCCCCCCCATCTCTACCCCGCTCCAAGAAGACCCTCTTCACCCTCGGGGTCCCATGCGCCCAAACAAAGCTCATGATGCTGCTGGTCACCCTTCTAAAAAAGGCCCTAGGGATAAAGATGGGCAAACACTGGAAGAAGAACAAGAACCTCGGGAGAACCGTCATTTTGACGGACTGCACTCTACCCGCCAACAATAGCGGCACCATGTCCCACCTTTTAAATTCCTCCTCCATCTGCTCCACCAGCCTGGTAAAATTAAGCTTATGGAGAGTCCCCCAACTCCTGGCCACCTGCACCCCCAGGTATCTGAAACTCTTCACTGCCCTCTTAAACGGGAGCCTCCCAATTCCCTCCTCCTGATCACCCGGGTGTACTACAAATACCTCGCTCTTGCCTAAATTTAACTTATAGCCCGAGAAGCCCCCAAATTCCGCTAACAGCTCCATCACCCCCAGCATTCCCCCTTCTGGGTCCGCCACATACAACAGCAGGTCGTCCGCATACAGCGATACCCAATGTTCCTCCCCACCCCGCACCAGACCCCTCCATCTCCCTGACTCCCTCAACGCCATAGCCAAAGGTTCAGTCGCCAGTGCAAAGAGCAAGGGGGACAGGGGGCACCCCTGCCTGGTCCCACGGTAGAGCCTAAAGTACTCTGATCTCCTTCCATTGGTAACTACACTCGCCATCGGAGCCGCGTAGAGCAGCCTCACCCATTTGATGAATCCCTCCCCAAATCCGAACCGTTCCAGCACCTCCCACAGATACCCCCACTCAACTCTATCAAACGCTTTCTCTGCATCCAGCGCCACCACTATCTCCGCCTCCCCCTCCACTGCCGGCATCATGATAACATTTAGCAGTCTCCGCACATTCGTGTTGAGCTGCCGTCCCTTGACAAATTCTGTCTGATCTTCGTGTATCACCCCTGACACACAATCCTCTATCCTGGTGGCCAGGATCTTCGCCAGCAATTTGGCGTCAACATTGAGGAGCGAGATAGGCCTGTATGATCCACACTGCAAGGGGTCCTTATCACGCTTCAGGATCAGAGAGATCAGTGCCCGCGACATCATCGGGGGCAAAGCCCCCCCTCCCATGCCTCATTGAAAGCTCGCACCAACAGGGGGCCCACCAGATCCGCATACTTCTTATAAAATTCCACCGGGAACCCGTCCGGCCCCGGCGCCTTACCTGACTGCATTTGTCCAATCCCCCTGACTAGCTCCTCCAACTCTATCGGCGCCCCCAGCCCCTCTAC
Organism: Scyliorhinus canicula; assembly: GCF_902713615.1. NCBI lineage: Eukaryota > Metazoa > Chordata > Chondrichthyes > Carcharhiniformes > Scyliorhinidae > Scyliorhinus > Scyliorhinus canicula. The sequence goes on from NC_052156.1 coordinate 90,984,739, forward strand.
CAGCTCCTCTTGAACCCTTGGGAAACATAGCCTGTTCATGAAGCTCTCCATCCCCCCTCTCCCCGTCGGAGGTTCCGACCGGTACAGTTCCTCGTAGAAGTCTCTAAAGACCCCATTTACTTCTGTCCCCTTCTGCACTACATTCCCACCCGTATCCGTCACTCCACCAATTTCCCTAGCCGCATCTCGCCTACGGAGCTGATGCGCCAACATCCTGCTCGCCTTCTCCCCATACTCATATACCGCGCCCTGCGCCCTCCTCCACTGTGTCTCCGCCTTTCTGGTGGTCAACAAGTCAAATTTGGCCTGCAAACTACGCCGTTCCCCCAGCAATCCCTCCTCCGGTGCCTCCGCGTATCTCCTGTCCACATCCAGGAGCTCCCCCACCAGTCTCTCCCTCTCCTTCCTCTCCCTCCTTTCCCTATGGGCCCGGATGGAGATCAGCTCCCCCCGGATCACTGCTTTCAGAGCCTCCCAGACCATCCCCACCCGGACCTCCCCCGTGTCATTGGTATCAAGATACCCCTCAATACTTCCCCGGACCCTCCTACACACCTCCTCATCAGCCAGCATCCCCACATCCAGGCGCCAGAGGGGGCGCTGGTCCCGCGCCTCCCCCATCTCCAGATCAACCCAGTGCGGAGCATGGTCTGAAATCGCTATGGCCGAATACTCGGCATCCTGCACCCTCTGGATCAATCCCCTGCTCAGGACGAAAAAATCTATTCGGGAATAAACCCTATGGACATGAGAGAAAAAGGAATACACCCGCGCTCTCGGTCTCCCAAACCTCCAGGGATCCACCCCTCCCATCTGGTCCATGAATCCCCTCAGCACTTTGGCCGCCGCCGGTCTCCTACCCGTCCTTGAACTGGACCGGTCCAGTGGGGGATCCAGCACTGTGTTAAAGTCTCCCCCCTTGATCAGGCCCCCGCCTCCAGATCCGGAATGCGGCCCAACAAGCGCCTCATGAAGCCAGCATCATCCCAATTCGGGGCATATACATTAACCAGCACCACCTTCTCTCCCTGCAGCCTTCCCTTCACCATAATATATCTGCCCTCCTTGTCCGACACCACCTCAGCCGCCTCGAACGCCACCCTCTTCCCCACCAGAATCGCCACCCCCCGGTTCTTCGCGTCCAATCCTGAGTGAAAAACCTGCCCCACCCACCCCTTCCTCAGACGAACCTGGTCCACCACCTTCAAGTGGGACTCCTGGAGCATAGCCACGTCCGCCTTCAACCCCTTCAGATGAGAAAATACCCTAGCCCGCTTAACCGGCCCATTCAGCCGCCTCACGTTCCAGGTAATCAGCCGGATCAGAGGGCAACCCGCCCCCCTCCCCCGCCCCCCTCCCCCGCCGGCTAGCCATAGCTTATCGACTGCTCTCCCCAGGCCAGCTCGCCCCGCCCGACCCATTCCCCATGGCGATAATGCCTCTCCTCTACCCCCCCGGCCCACACCAGCTCCTTCCTGACCATTCCAGCAGTAATCCCCCCCCCCCAAAGGCTAGGACCCCTCCTAGCCGCGACGCACCCTCCATGGTACTTCCGTGAGTCTGCTGACCCCGGCAGCTCCCGCCAGAACCCATCCCCTCCCGGCATGGGGTCATCCTCCTCTTACCACACCTCCTTAGCACCGCTTCAGCGCGGGAAAGAAAACCAGTAGAGGCCACGCCCCCACCGCCAGCTCCGCCCCCTTGCCCCGCAGCGCGGGAAACCAGAGGAAACCCCGCGCTTTCACACTGCCACACCCCACCCTTCTGACGCAGCTCCACAAAATCCAGTTTCACCCCAACCCCCAGCCCCGTACAGAAGAGAACATATAAAACACAAACCCCCAACATTCCCCACATACCCCACACCCATACCCAACAGACAGACCCACCCGGAAACAGAGCAAAAAGAAAACCAGCAAAAAAAGAACAGCAACAGCGAAAACAGCAACGGCCATAGTGTGTCCCCAGACCCTAGTTAGAGTCCAGCTTCTCGGCCTGTACAAAGGCCCACGCCTCCTCCGGGGGCCCGAAGTAGTGGTGCCGGTCCTTATATGTCACCCACAGGCGCGCAGGCTGCAGCATTCCAAATCTGACCAGCTTGGCATGCAGCACCGCCTTCGTCCGGTTGAACCCGGCCCGCCTCTTAGCCACCTCCGCACTCCAGTCCTGGTAGATTCTCACTACCGAATTCTCCCACTTGCTGCTCCTCTCTTTCTTGGCCCAGCGCAGCACACACTCCCGGTCGCTGAATCGATGGAACCGCACCAGCACCGCCCTCAGGGGCTCATTTGCCTTAGGCCTCCTGGCCAGCACTCTGTGAGCTCCCTCAAGCTCCAGGGGCAAATGGAAGGACCCCGCCCCCATCAACGAGCTCAACATCGTGGTCACATACGACGGGAAATCCGACCCCTCCGCCAGGCCCAGGATCCTCAAATTCTTTCGCCTCGTGCGAACGTCCAGCTCCTCCAAGCGGTCTTGCCACTTTTTGTGAAGTGCCTCGTGCAACTCCACTTTCCCCACGAGGACCACGGCCTCCTCCTCCCGCTCAGCGGCCTGCTGCTGCAACTCCCGAATGGACGCCTCCTGGGTCCCAAGCAGCTTGTTGGTAGTCGCATTCAGGGAGTCCAGCAGCTCAGCCTTCAGCTCCACAAAACAGCGCAGAAGAGAGGCCTGCTGCTCCTACGCCCACTTCCACCAGTCCTCGGGTGTTCCGCCGGCCGCCATTTCGTCCTTCTTCCCCCGCTTTTCTTGGGGAGCTGCTGCAGCTTTTTCCTTTGCCCCACTCCGGGTGAGCACCATAAATTATGGGGAATGCTCCTCTAGACACCTTCCCCCCCGGGATTCGTCGAAACAGCGCCGTTTGGGGACCTCAAATCGGACCAAAAGTCCTTAAGTAGCGGGAGCTGCCGAACGTGCGGCTTAGCTCCGCATAGCCGCAACCGGAAGTCCTTGTTGAGCTTTCTTGACTGTTGCATCAACGTGAGTGGACCAGGACAGACTGTTGGTGATGGTGACCACCATGAACTTAAAGCTATCGACCATCTCTATTTCAGAGCCATTGATGTAGACAGGGGTGTGTGTCGTGCTATGCTTCCTGAAGTTGATGATTAGTTCCTTGGTCTTTCCACCACTTAGAGAGAGGTTGTTTTCGGTACAATATGCAATCAAATGTTCTCTCTCCCTTCTGTATTCATCGTTGTTTGAGATACGACCCACTACAGTCATATCATCTGCAAACTTATGGGTTGAATTGGAGTTGAATCTCGCCACACAGTTTTGTGTGTGTGTGTGTGTATAGGGAGTACTAAACGGACACCCTTGCGGGGCCTCGGTGTTGAGGAATATTGTGGAGGAGGTGCTGTTACCTATCCTGACAAATTGCGGTCTATTGGTGAGAAAGTCCAGGATCCAGCTGCTGAAGAAGGGGTCAAGTCCAAGGTTGCAGTTTGGTTATTACTCTTGTTGAGATAATGGTGTTGAAGGCGGAGCAGTCTGATGTAGGTGTCCTTGTTGTCGAGATGTTCGAGAGTTGATTGTAGGGCCAGAGAGATAACATCTGCTGTGGATCGGTTGCTGCAGTAGATGAACTGCAGTGGATCGAGACCATCTGGGAGGCTGGCGTTGATCCGTCTCACGACTAGCCACTGGAAGCATTTCATGATAATAGACGTCAGGGCTACTGGTCGGTAGGCGTTGAGGCACGCTATCTTGTTCTTCTTTGGTACTGGTACTATGGTGGTCTTCTTGAAGCAGGTAGGAACCTTGGAGCGGAGAAGTGAGGTGTTGAAGATATCTGCGAATACACTCGCCAGCTGGTCAGCTCAGGCTCATGAGTGCTCGCCCAGGGACTCCGTCGGGGTCTGTAGCTTTCCACGGGTTTACATTTACGAAGGCAGCTCTTACCTCCGAGGCTGTAATAGTGGGTATGGGTGTGTCCAAGGCTGTTGGGGCGGGTGGCACCGATGTATTGGCTGACTGTTCAAAGCAGGCATAGAACCTGCTCAGTTCATCGGGGAGGGATGCTCCAGCCCCAGAGATTCCGCCTGGCGTTGCTTTGTAGCCTGTGACCTCATGTAAGCCCTGCCATAGACATCTTGGATTTGTGTCGTTGGCCTGGGACTCTAGTTTGATGTGGTATTGTCTTTTGGCATCCCTGATGGCTTTCCGTACATCATACCTGGATTTCTTATATAGGTCAGCATCGTCAGACTTGAATGCCTCCGTCCGGGACTTTAGCAGGGAGTGAACCTTTTGGTTGAGCCAGGGTTTCCGATTGGGGAACTGGGAGTGTTTAATGGGGACAGTGTAGAGGGAGCTTTACTCTGTAACTAACCCATGCTGTAACTGTCCTGGGAGTGTTTGATGAGGACAGTATAGAGGGAGCTTTACTCTGTATCTAACCCGGTGCTGTACCTGCCGTGGGAATGTTTGATGGAGACAGGGTAGAGGGAGCTTTACATTGTATCAAACCTCTTGCTGTACCTATCCTGGGAATGTTTGATGGTAAGAATGTAGGAAGCTTTATTCTGTATCTAAGCCTGTGCTTGTACACGGGAGCTTCACTCTGTATCTAAGCCCGTGCTGTACCTGTCCTGTGAGTGTTTGATGGGACAATTTAGAGTGAGCTTTACTCTCTATCTACCCTGAGCAAGTGTTTGATTGGATGCTGAGGGTTCCCGGTGCTGCACTTGCATCAAAAATGTAAAAAGTTTTAAAAATGGAAATGTATAGTTGTGAGGGTGAGAAACTGTACTGTTTATTGTGGCATGTATGCATTGATGCCAGGAACTGGTTATAAATGTTTTTGATTGCAGAAGTATTTATTTTCGGTCTCTTTCAGATATATTGAAGCCATTCGGAAGTTGAAATCAGAAGGGAAACGATTTCCTCGGACAATTCACTTGTCATTTGTCCCTGGTAAATATGAAAAGGGTTTGTGTTTCCACTGAGTAAGGAGGCAGTTGTATTGGCTGTTGGCACAGTGACTGTCCCGAATTCCTTTATCTGCAGTGCTTGTGATACAAATGGTGCCTTCT